>NC_143068.1:35454166-35767083 GCF_052426305.1 Pelodiscus sinensis
TACGGACGTGTCTGCGCCCCACAGCTCTGCCCCACCACACTCCTTCCCAAAGCCTGTGACGGGGGCGGGATGGAGGAGGTTGGATGGGGGAGGGGCGCAGGTTCTGGGTATCCTCAGCGGAAGCTGGGCAGCGAGGGGGGGGCGCAGTCAGGGCAGCTTTGGGACACGGCTTCCCTGCCCGGGCCTGTCTGTATTGCAGAGAGACCTGGGACCTGCCCCACACCCACGGGCCAGGGGGCCTGTGTGGAGAGATGCCGAGGAGATGATTCCTGTCCTCCATGGCAAAAGTGCTGCAGTAACGGGTGCGGACACGAGTGTAAGCAACCGATACCCAGAGGTGAGACCTGGAGCCCTGGGCAAGACCCAGCCCCAGCCCCAGGACAGGCACCTGGCCCCAGGAGCCAGCCGTGACCCCACAGAGGGGTCAGCCCTGCAACCCCAGGCAGAATTTGCCTCCTGCTCACCCCAGCCTCCTGCCCCAGCCCTGAGCCCCTCCTCGAGCTGGCGCCCTAACCCCCCTGCCACACCCAGAACCCCTGACCCAGCCCTGAGACCTTCCTTCCCAGAGCCAACATCCTGCACCCCCACCTGTCCCCCAATCAGTTACCCAGCCACTGCTTGGAGCCCCCACCCACAGTCTGAACCCCTCTGCCCTCGCTCGGAGCCCGCACCGTGTTCCACATAGGAACCCCCACCCCAGCCAGGAGAAAGTGAGGGAGGGTGGGGAAGGACGCGAGGGGAATGAAGCAGGCAGAGGGGGCAGTGGGCGGGGCTTCAGGGAAGGGGCTGGGTCCAGGATGTTTGGGTTTGGGCTCCAGTCCGGGATAGGCTTGGCCTGGGGGGCAGGAGGCCGACTGGGGGAGCTAAGAGCCACGTTCTCTCACCATGGGGAGCTGGGGGTGTTTCTGAGCTCACAGAGACACCCACACCAGCTCTGGGGTGCTGGACGTGCAGCGCAGCCAGGGCCCAGCAGGGCTGAGTGTCCCACGTATGGACGTGTCTGCGCCCCGCGGCTCTGCCCCCACCACACTCCTTCCCAAAGCCTGTGGTGGGGGCGGGATGGAGGAGGTTGGATGGAGGAGGGGGGCAGGCTCCGGGCATTCTGGGCACCATCGACCTCTCCAAAAGCTGCCGACCCTGCCCCCCCTCGGCGGAAGCTGGGCAGCGAGGGGGGGGGCACTGTCAGGGCAGCTTTAGGACATGGTTTCCCTGCCCGGGCCTGTCTGTATTGCAGTGAAACCTGGGCTCTGCCCCATTCACATCGGTACAGGGACCTGTGAGATGGGCTGCGATGGAGACGAGTCCTGTCCTGCAAGGGAAAAGTGCTGCAGTAACGGGTGTGGCCAGGTCTGCGAGCGACCTACAACCAGAGGTGAGACCCGGATCCCTGGGCAAGACCCTGCCCCAGGACTGGCACCAGGCCCCAGGAGCCAGCCGTGACCCCACAGAGAGGCCAGTCCTGCAACCCCAGGCAGAATTTGCCTCCCACTCAGAGACCCCTCGGCCTGGCTGGACCCACCCCCCAGCTGGAAATCAAACTACCCCCATGAGCATCCTGGGGAGGATCAGTCGGGGGTCCTGCTGGGACACCAGGGGGCTCTGTCGGGGCTCCCCGTGCTCCCGGGAACTGCCCCGCGCTGACCGCGCCATTCCCGCCCCTCCTGGCGCACGCTCTGCTCCCGCTCTGGGCAGTTTCCCATCAGCTGTCCCCTCTGGCCGGGTGGCAGGAAGCCGCTCCCTGCCGAAGTCCAAACTCCTGGATTTGCCAGGAGTCTCCCGCCATCGGGCCCCGTCCTGCAGTAGCCTCCGCAGCCAAACTGGGCGCTGTCTGGCCGCTAGGAGTCCCGCGGGGCCGCAGAGCTGAGGGGGGCTCCCAGTCTGCTCTGGCCTGGCACCGCGCCCGGCCGGGGCCCTTCTCTTCGGCCCCTGGGAGAGCTGCGGGGCCCTGTCCTGCCGCCCGCCCCCACACCGGCTCCGCAGCTCTAAGTGGCTAGGCAGGGGGCACTGCGGCCAGGGGAGCTGCAGGGGGGCGCAGCCCCAGGGTTGCAGCAAGTGCCAGCCACTCCCAGAAGTGCTGGGGGACCAGGGCAGGCAGGGGGCAGCCTTAGCCCGTAACGCCGCCGATTGGGAACCGCCCGAGGGAAGCTCACCCCTTTTCTCAGCCCAGCCCCAGCCCTGAGCCCCTCCCGGAGCTGGCACCATAACCCCCCTGCCACACCCAGAACCCCTGCCCCAGCCCTGAGTCCTTTCTTCCCCGATCTCCCTCCCAGAGCCCACAGCCTGTACCCCCACCTGTCCCTCTGCCCAGCCTCTGCTTGGAGCCCCCACCCACAGTCTGATCCCCTCTGTCCTCGTGTGACGGACCGGGCCGGGGCTGGGCACAGCTGAGGGCATCCACTCAGGGCGAATTGCTCAAATTTCGGGCTCCTTACAGCCCCCAGATTGGAAACCTTCCCAAACAGGCCACACACCAGTCCCACAGAGCGCTTCAGCAGCCTGCCTGAAGCCTCACTAGCAAAAGATCTCCGACACCCCAGCAATATCCGTGCCCCAGATGGCCGCGGGCGTCATACACAGGTTGGGGGGGGGGTTAGAACCCAATCCCACCTACCCCGAACAAGGTCTGTCCGGTTCCAAGAAACCAGCCACAGGTCCCAGGTAAATTTATACTCTGGATCGTACAAATCACGTTGAGCCAATCTACCATCTAAAGGTTTATTACTACGAGAAAGTAAAGCCTGAGAGTGAGGTTGCTAAAGTATCGTACGTTACATGCATCGAATCTCTCAGTTCTCAATACAGGCTCCAGCAGAGATGTTATAGCTGTGGCTTAAAAGCCCTTGTTGTACATCCTATGCCAGGATGGGTCCACAGTTCTTTCCGCCTCATGATTCCCTGCGAGGCCGCATCTGGGGTCAGAAGCTGATCTGAAGACAACATGGAGTTGGCCACATGGCCTACTTATACCCCCTCCTGCCTTCGTCCAAGCTGGAGGGAGTCACATGGCCAGTGGCCAGGTGTGTCTTTGGCCTCCAGAGGCCCATTGTTCCCGGGAGCTTTGCTCATTACCATGTCCATGGGCAAACATTCCCGGCCCATTGCTCTGCCTCAGACAGAGAATCTTTCAGCATCGACCCAGAGCACATCTTCATAACTCCACGCACAGACATCACACAGGTATATGAAGAGCATGTACAGAGTCAGTAGAAGGCAAGCTTTCAATTGACACCTCACATGGCCCCCTTTTACCACTTTTGCGGCAAACAACCCTCCCCCATGGGTGCAGCAGTGATCTGGCTGCTTCCCTAAAATCCAATAATGTAACACCTCGCCCAGAGCCCGCACCCCGTCCCACATTGGAACCTCCTACCCCATCCCAGGGAAAGAGAGAGAGGGTGGGGGAAGAAGCGACAGGGAACAAGGAGGCAGAGGGGGCAGTGGGCGGGGCTTCAGGGAAGGGGCTGGGTCCAGAGTGTTTGGGTTTGGGCTCCAGTCCGGGATAGGCTTGGCCTGGGGGGCAGGAGGCCGGCTGGGGGAGCTAAGAGCCACGTTCTCTCATCTGTGGAGCTGGGGGTGGTTCCGAGCTCGCACAGGCCCAAACCAGCTGTGGGGTGCTGGATGTGCAGCGCAGCCAGAGCCTGGTAGGGCTGAGTGTCCCACGTACGGACGTGTCTGCGCCCCGTGGCTCTGCCCCACCACACTCCTTCCCAAAGCCTGTGGCGGGGGCAGGATGGAGGAGGTTGGATGGGGGAGGGGCGCAGGTGCTGGGCATCCTCGGCGGAAGCTGGGCAGTGAGGGGGGGCACAGTCAGGGCAGCTTTGGGACACGGCTTCCCTGCCCGGGCCTGTCTGTATTGCAGGGAGACCTGGGACCTGCCCCACACCCACGGGCCAGGGGGCCTGTGTGGAGAGATGCCGAGAAGATGATTCCTGTCCTCCATGGCAAAAGTGCTGCAGTAACGGGTGCGGACACGAGTGCATGCGACCAGTACCCAGAGGTGAGACCCGGATCCCTGGGCAAGACCCAGCCCCAGGACAGGCACCTGGCCCCAGGAGCCAGCCTTGACTCCACAGAGGGGCCAGCCCTGCAGCCCAGGCAGAATTTGCCTCGTGCTCACCCCAGCCCCCTGCCCCAGCCCTGAGCCCCTCGTCGACCTGGTGCCCTAACCCCCCTGCCACACCCAGAACCCCTGACCCAGCCCTGAGACCTTCCTTCCCAGAGCCAACATCCTGCATCCCCACCTGTCCCCCAATCCCTTGCCCAGCCTCTGCTTGGAGCCCCCACCCACAGTCTGAACCCCTCTGCCCTTGCACCGTGTTCCACATAGGAACCCCCACCCCAGCCAGGAGAAAGTGAGGGAGGGTGGGGAAGGACGCGAGGGGGATGAAGCAGGCAGAGGGGGCAGTGGGCGGGGCTTCAGGGAAGGGGCTAGGTCCAGGATGTTTGGGTTTGGGATCCAGTCCGGGATGGGCTTGGCCTGGGGGGCAGGAGGCCGGCTGGGGGAGCTAAAAGCCACATTCTCTCGCCCTGGGAAGTTGGGGGTGTTTCTGAGCTCACAGAGACGCCCACACCAGCTCTGGGGCGCTGGACGTGCAGCGCAGCCAGAGCCAGGTAGGGGTGAGTGTCCCATGTACGGACGTGTCTGCGCCCCGCGGCTCTGCCCCCACCACACTCCTTCCCAAAGCCTGCGGTGAGGGCGGGAAGGAGGAGGTGGGATGGGGGTGGAGGGCAGGCTCCGGGCATTCTGGGCACCATCGACCTCTCCAAAAGCTGCCGACCCTGCCCCCCCTCGGCGGAAGCTGGGCAGCGAGGGGGGGGCACTGTCAGGGCATTTTTAGGACACAGCTTAATTGCCTGGGCCTGTCTGTATTGCAGTGAAACCTGGGCTCTGCCCCATTCACATCGGCCCAGGAACCTGTGAGATGGGCTGCGATGGAGACGAGTCCTGTCCTGCAAGGGAAAAGTGCTGCAGTAAGGGGTGTGGCCAGGTCTGCAAGCGACCTATAACCAGAGGTGAGACTCGGATCCCTGGGCAAGACCCTGCCCCAGGACAGGCCCCAGGCCCCAGGCCCCAGGAGCCAGCTGTGACCCCACAGCGGGGCCAGCCCTGCAAGCCCAGGCAGAATTTGCCTCCCGCTCACAGCCCCCTGGGCCTGGCTGGACCCATCCACCCAGCTGGAAATCAAACTACCCCTGTGAGCATCCCGGGGATGATCAGTCGGGGGTCCTGCTGGGACACCAGGGGGCTCTGTCGGGGCTCCTTGCGCTCCCGGGAACTGCCCTGCGCTGACGCCGCCATTCCTGCCCCTCCTGGCGCACGCTCTGCTCCCGCTCTGGGCAGTTTCCCATCAGCCATCCCCTTCAGCCGGGTGGCAGGAAGCCGCTCCCTGGGGAAGCCCCAACTCCCGGATTTGCCAGGAGTCTCCCACCATCGGGCCCCGTCCGCAGCAGCCACCTCAGCCAGACTAGGCGCTGTCAGGCCGGTAGGAGTCCAGAGGGGCTGCAGGGCTGAGGGGGGCTCCCTTTCTGCTCTGGGCACCCGGCCCTGCGGTCGGACAAAGGGGTCTGAAAGGGGCCAGCGTATCCCAGAGAACCAATGGCTGGAAGGTGCAGCCGGGCAGCAGGGAAGCTGCATGCCGTGCTAGGGAACGGCTCTCAGGCTACTCCGGTGTAACGTCGCTGAGCAACAGAGCTGGGTCGGCCAGACTCTAGAACGAAGGCTTTAGGAGCCCCAGCTCTGATGTCACGCTCTTCTGCTGGCCCAGGGCTAGTAGATTTTGTGGGGCTCCTCTAGGCTCTGGGGTGGGCTCAGAAATGAGGCATTCAGTGACTGGGAGGAGGTGCTGGGGAGTAGAATATGGATAAGGGGTCCAAGGTGGAAGTGGGGTGCAGGAGCAGGGTGGTGCTACAGGGTCTGGGGGCAGGTGGGGGTGCAGGAACAGGATGGGGGTGCAGGAACAGGGTGGGGAGGCAGCATGCAGGAGCTGGCTGAGGGTGTAGGCAGGCAGGGGAGTGCAGAAGTGGGCTGAGGTGGGGTCTGGCAGGAGGGGGTTGTGGAAAGGGGTTGGGGGCATCGGGTCAGGATGGGAGGGGATGGGGCGCGTACCTGGCACAGCTCCCAGGGGGTCAAAGGTGACTCCAGGCCACCCTGCGCTGGCAAGCACCACACCTGCCACTCCTATTGGCTGGGAGTCCTGGCCAATGGGAGCGATGGGGGTGGACCCCGCACGCCAGCACGGACCATGGAGTGGCACAGAGCCACTTCCTTCCCCGGCCGGCAGAGCGCGTGGGATGGGTGCGGCACAGCTTGCCTGGACGTGTCCTGTGATGCTTGGAGCTCCGTCCCCCCAGCCATAGGGAGCCAGTGCAGGTGCCCCAGCCATGCCGGGCGGGGGACCCTGAACCTCAGCCCCATGTGGCTGGAGTGCCAGAGCCGGCTCACCCTCTGTGGGGAAGGGGGAGCCCCGAGCCTCGTGAGCCGGATCCATGCAAGCGGCAGCCTCAGCCATCGATTCCCTGCCCCGTCTCTAACTCATGTCCCTTCTTCCTCTCTAGGGCATAAGTTCCCACCTCTGCCCCAGGCCTAGGGGACCTGGGACCTCTCTGCTGGCCTCCCCATCCAACCTGCCTGACGCCGGGGCCAGGCTGAGGGTCCTTCTGCTACGGATCGGGCTGGGGAGGATGCTCCTCACCCAGTCGCTCTCCCCTTCCGGTAGCTGCTCTCCTAAGCCTGCCCCTCCCCCTTCCATTAGCCACTTTGGGGTGCCCTGCTGAGGGACTGCTCCGTGTCCTGACTCTGGGGCCCCGGCCAGGGAGCCAGGAGCTGGTGCTGCAGCTTCGGGGTGTGTCCCTCTCTGGCCAGCTCAGCCCAGGCCACTGCGCTGGCAAAGAACCTTTTCTCTCAATAAACGTGTGATGCATGAACCCGCCTCTGCCCTTTCACTGCCGACTCGCAGCTCCCAGCCCTGCCCG
Organism: Pelodiscus sinensis; assembly: GCF_052426305.1. Classification (NCBI taxonomy): domain Eukaryota; kingdom Metazoa; phylum Chordata; order Testudines; family Trionychidae; genus Pelodiscus; species Pelodiscus sinensis. Next base: position 35,461,139 of record NC_143068.1, read on the forward strand.
ACTCGCAGCGCCATGTGGCCCCTGGGGACGCCCATATGCTGCGCGCAGGAGCTGGCAGTGCCTATGCGTCACACGCCTACGGCCAGCGCCCCTCCTGTGCCACGTGCCCAGTGGTTGGGACGCCCAACGCCGCACGCCTGGGGCCAGCACAGCCCCTGTTCCACGCGCCCGGGGACAGGAGCAGGGCCGGCTCCGAACACTCGGTGGGCGCACAGAAATGGCCCGGGGGCGCCATGGCGCCCGCGGGCACCGCGATGAGGACCACTGGTCTAGACGGTGCTTGGTCCTGCCGGGAGGGCAGGGGACTGGACTCGGTGCTCTCAGGGTCCCTTCCAGTGCTGGTCTTCTGTGATTCTTTGATTCCATGATTCGAAGCCGACGAGAGAGTTTGCTCCTGTTGGCCTCCCACGGTGGAGACGTCGCGGAAGTTCGAGTTAAGACACGCTGACTCCAGCTACACAATGAATGTAATTAGCTGGAGTTGTGGATCTGAATTGGAACTTCTGCCTAAGTGTAGACAAGGCCTCCAGAGCCGCCCCCACCCGAGAACAGCCCCAGGGCCCCGAACTAAGGCAGCCTATGAGCAGCTGCACAATCCCATTCCAGGCCCTTGTAGACAAATGGTGCGTCTCTTGTCCAGGGGCTTTCTAGGGCCGAGATGCAACATTGCCACCTCAGCGCGCCCCCTTATGGCAGATGCAGCAACTCGGCCTCAGTTTCCCCCACAGGCCTTTGGCCTGTCCAGCCTTGGAGCCCCTGGCCCTCTGGAGGAGCTAGTGGAGGGAGAGGTACATAGATTTTCTAGGACACCGTAGAACGGTCCCATCTCCGGTCAGCTGCCCCTGCGCTGTTGAGGAGGGGGAAAGGCTCAGGGAATGAGAACACCCATTGGGAGCAGAGGGAAATGATCCAGATGTGGGGACCTCCCTGCAGTTGAAACCTTGCACTGAGGCTCTCTCTCCAAGGGAGGGAACTCCCGTTGTTAGGAGGAAACAGGTGTTCCTAACAGGGTATCTAATCATTAGAGACGCAGACAGCTGGGTTTGCGGTGAGCAAAAGAACCACATCTAGACAGACTTGTGTGTAGTGCTAGGGAGGAGCCGGTGGTGGTGGTAGGTGTGGGTACCAGTGACACAGGGGAGGAGAGGGGAGAGGTTCTGCAGGCCAAACTGAGGCTGTGAGGTGAGAGATTGAAATCCAGGATCTCTACGGTGGCATTCTCTGCAATGCTTCCAGTTTCACGCACAGGGCCGGGTAGGCAGGCCCAGCTGTGGGGTCTCAATGCGAGGATGAGATGATGGTGTAGAGAGGAGGGGCTCAGATCTACTAGGAGTTGGGGGAACTTTGGGGAAAGGAGGGGTATAGACGGGTATCCACCTAAACCAGAATGGAACCAGAGTGCTGGTACTTAAGGCTGTTAGAGCAGTTTTTAAACTAAGGGTTGGGAGAAACCAAGAGGTGCAGAGGAGCACATGGATTGGACAGAGACATCCCTTAGGGGCGAGTCTATTCCTAGAGATTCTCTCTGCCCTACTAAAGAGGAGAGGATAAATATGATAAAATACAGGTAAGATGTGAAGAGAAACAGTCCCTTTCAATCACATCTTGGAGTGGCAGACAGCTAAAAAGTGAAAAGGACATCTAGTGTTCATACACAAACGCTAAAAGAACAAATAAGAAGATGGGTGAACTAGAGTGACTTGTGTTAAAGGGGGAAATTGACAGAGCACACAACACAGAAACTTGGTGGAATGAGGAAAATCAATGGGACAGTCATACCAAGGTGTAAGATTTCAGCTATCTCCACACTGACAAGGCACCTCCGGACGGGATGCAGAGCTATAGCTTCTTAACACCTTAAATGGCTGCTTCTTGGGGCAGCTGGTTCTGGAACCCACAAGAGGAGAGGCCATTCTTGATTTAATCCTAAGTAGAGTGCAGGATCTGGTCCAAGAGGTGACTATAGCTGGGCCACTTTGTAATAGTGACCATAATAGAATTACGTTTATCTTCCCTCTGGCAGGGAAAACACCACAGCAGCCCAACACTGGAGTATGAATTGCAGAAAAAGGGACAGCACAAACATCAGGAGATTAGTGAACAGAAATGAAAAGGTACAGTACCGTAAGTGACATCCTTACAAGCTTCATGGAAACTTTTTAAAGACACTAAAATAGAGACTCAAATTAAATGTAAACCCTAATTTAAAAAACATAATAAGAGAAGCAAAAAGGTGTCACCTTGGCTCAAGAACCAAGTCAAAGGGCTGGCAGGTGGGTTGGGTGCTGGAGAGGGCTCAGGGCTGGGAGGTGGATTGGGGTGCAGGAGGGGTGTCACGTTACTGGAATTTGAGGGAAGCAGCCAGATCATGGCTGCACCCATAGGTGGGGATGTTGGCCCCAACAATGGTATAAAAAGGGACCATGTGGGGTATTGAATGGGAGCTTGTTGTTTGCTGATCCTGTGTACGCTAGTTATGTGAGTGTATAATGTCTCTGGGTATGTCTACACTACCCCGCTAGTTCGAACTAGCGGGGTAATGTATGCATACCGCACTTGCTAATGAAGCCCGGGATTTGAATTTCCCGGGCTTCATTAGCATAAGCGGGGAGCCGCCATTTTTAAATCCCCGCTGCTTCGAACCCCGTGTAGCGCGGCTACACGGGGCTCGAACTAGGTAGTTCGGACTAGGGTCCTATTCCGAACTACCGGTACTCCTCGTGAAACGAGGTGTACCGGTAGTTCGGAATAGGCACCCTAGTCCGAACTACCTAGTTCGAGCCCCGTGTAGCCGCGCTACACGGGGTTCGAAGCAGCGGGGATTTAAAAATGGCGGCTCCCCGCTTATGCTAATGAAGCCCGGGAAATTCAAATCCCGGGCTTCATTAGCAAGTGCGGTATGCATACATTACCCCGCTAGTTCGAACTAGCGGGGTAGTGTAGACATACCCTGTGTGTGTAGGTAGGAATCTGTAATCTGTGTGGAAGCTGAATATTTCTGTGAATGCGGTTAAGCATTGCTATGGACAGGCTGATTAGCCAGGCCCTGTGGGACAATGGCACTTGATGGGCCAAAGACACACCTAAAGCAGGAGGGCGGAGACCTAAGAGCTGCCAGCAGAGAGAGGCTGAGGACCAGGTGACCGACTGAGACCAGAAGAGGCCAGGAAGGAGGTATAAAGAGGCCATGCGGTCGATGCCATTTTGTTCTCAGCTCAGCACTTCATCCCAGAGGCAGCACTGCAGGGATTGAAGAGCCAGGAAGACCTGTGAACCCATCCTGGTGCTAGGATGCGCAACAAGGACTTTTAAACCAGCAGCTGTAACATCTCTGCTAGAGCCTGCATCGAGAACTGGGAGATTCGATGCATGTAACGTACTGTACTTTAACAAACTTGCTCTCCTGCTTTTCTTTCTTGTGATAATAAACCTTTAGATATAGATTCTAAAGGATTGGCCCAGCGTGATTTGTGGGTAAGATCCAGAGGATAAATTGACCAGGGATCTGTGGCTGGTTTCTTGGAACCGGACAGAACTTGTTCGGGGTAGGTGGGATTGGGTGCTAAGACCCCCCACCTGTATATGAGGCCCGGGGCCATCTGGGGCACGGATATTGCTGGGGTGCCAGAGGGGTTTTGCTCGGGAGGCTTCAGGCAGGCAGCTGAAGCGCTCTGTGGGACTGGTGTGTGGCCTGTGTGGAGAGGTCACCAGTCGGGGGCTGTAAGGAGCCCCGGATTGGAGCGATTCGCCCTGAGTGGAGGCCCTCAGCTGTGCCCAGACACGGCCCGGTCCGTCACAAGGGGGCTCAGGGCTGGGAGGTGGGTTGGGGTGCAGGAGGGGGCTCTGGGCTGGCAGGTGGGTTGGGGTGCAGGAGGGGGCTCAGGGCTGGCAGGGGGGTTGGGGTGCAGGAGGGGGCTCTGGGCTGGCAGGTGGGTTTGGGTGCAGGAGGGGGCTCAGGGCTGGCAGGGGGGTTGGGGTGCAGGAGGGGGCTCTGGGCTGGCAGGTGGGTTGGGGTGCAGGAGGGGGCTCAGGGCTGGCAGGGGGGTTGGGATGCAGGAGGGGGCTCAGGGCTGGCAGAGGGGTTGGGGTGCAGGAGGGGCCCAGGCTGGCAGGGGGTTGGGGTGTAGGAGGGGCTCAGGGCTGGCAGGGGGGTTGGGGTGCAGGAGGGGCCCAGGCTGGCAGGGGGGTTGGGGTGCAGGAGGGGGCCCAGGCTGGCAGGGGGGTTGGGGTACAGGAGGGGCCCAGGCTGGCAGGTGGGTTGGGGTGCAGGAGGGGGTTCTGACGTGGGGCTGTGGGTTCACGCTTTGCCAGGGCATTGTCTGTGGGGGCGAGTTCAGGGCAGGGGCTGGGGTGGGTCTGGGCATGGGGAGGGCGTAGGAGGGAGTGGAAGGCGAGGGGTCTGGCCGGGCTCTACTTAGGGTGAGGGTCAGGCAGGTCCCAGGCTAACAGGGACCGCGGGGGCAGGGCACAGACTCGGCGCTTCGCTGCTCGCCCATGGCTGCACCTCGGGGCAGTGCCACAGCCGACCAGCTTCCCCCTGCAGTGGGACGGGAGGGCGCCCGTGGCTCCAGCCCCACGCAGGGCACCGAGGCTCATGGCTTCCGGCCGCCGCGTGGAGATCTGCGGCAGTCGGGATCAAATTCCGCAGGGGCCAGAAGCGGCCTGCAGCTCAGAGGTTCCCTGCCTGGCCGGGCACAGGCTGGCAGCATCACCCGGGTCTGGCCAGTCTGTGCATGGTGGCAGAGGCCAGGCCGGGCGGTGCTGCAAGCCGCAGTGCTGGGATGGGGAGCCGGGCCCGCCCCGCAGCGCAGACTCTGCTGCTGCAGGGATGAGGGGCGCGGGGGCATCCCCCTCCCCCAGGGCTGATCTTTTTTCCAGCATTTTATGGTGAAATTGACTAAAACGCCAGGAAGGAACGCGGTGCTAAAACGGTAACTCACGATCCCCCCCCACCAACGTGCACGTTAAGCAAAGCACTGACGCCCGGCCCGGGAGTCGGGCTTTACCACTGGGCTGCGCCCCGCTCCCTGGCTGCCAGGACACACCAGCCTGTGCAGCGTGTGCAGCGGGGGCGCGGGAGGGCCAAGGGCTGCCCTCTCATCCCAGCACAGAGCCGCCTCCCTCCCGGGGCAGCCGTTTGTTCCGTTGGACAGCAGGAGAAGGGAGCCGTTGCTTCAGCTCCCACCAGTCTCCGGAAGGGGCCGGCCAGTTCTAACGCAAAATGTAGCAACAGGGGAACAACCTGGCCATGTGGCAACCAGCTCGGCTCAGCGCGTGATGGGGAACTAGGGGCCACCAAACAAACTGAACAGGTAGCAGGTTTAAAACAAACACAAGGAAGTTTTCCTTCATGCAGTGCAGTCAACCTGTGGAACTCCTCGCCAGAGGATGTTGTGAAGACCAGGACTTTAACAGGGTTCAAAAAAGAGCTAGATAAATCCACGGAGGAGAGGTGCAGCAATGGCTAGTAGCCGGGATGGGCCGGGGGGGTGTCCCTGGCCCCTGTTTGCCAGAGGCTGGGAATGGGCGATGGGAGGGATCACGTGAGGATTCCCTGATCTGGTCACACCCTCTGGAAAATCTGGCAGTGGCCCCTGTCAGCAGCCAGGACTCTGGGCTAGATGGGCCTTTGGTCTGACCCGGTCTGGCCGCTCTCATGTTAAAGGCAGGTTGGCGTGTGTGACGGCGTGTTGGGGTTTTCACGTCTCCTGCACCCCCGTAGTGGCACGGACAGACTCCCCCAGCCAGTAGAACAGAGGGAGTTTACTGCTTCTCCAGGATACAGCCCAGCACAGATGGAATCTGGTTACAGGGCAGGCCGAGGATGCCTCAGCCCCCTTGAGATGGGGAGACTGGGCCCCTAAACTCCAGCCCCTTTCCCTAGGCTGTCTCCTCCATGCTCCCAGACAGAAACTAACTCACTTCCAGCCCTGCCCCCTGCCAGGGGCGGCATCCCCCTTCCTTTGTTCCTCTCCCTGGGGGTAGCTGGTCGGACAGGTTGAGAGACCCTGGCCTAGTGACTCATCCCCGTCCTGCTGGGCCGTGCTACAGACAGCAGCCAGTGGGGGTCCCCACAGCCCCAGCCTAGCACCCAGCAAGGTACCCCCACTGCGTCACAGCGTGGCCCTGGCACTCCAGGTCTAGCACATGGCAGAGTCCCACGTCTCTGGACCCGTGACAGACACGTGGCAGGAATCCGTCTGGCTCACGTGTGCGCTAGTTCTGTTAACGCAGGCATCGGAACCGTAGGGTCTGTTCCGTGTTCAGAGTGCTGGGTGCTGGGTGTGTGCCTGCCTTCATCTCCCCGCTCGCCCCTGCGCCCGGAGCACAGGGTCATACTGGACCGGTGGTGGGCTCAGCCTGGGTGACGAACTCACCCCAATTAGCGGGAAGGGCGGCTCTCCTGCCGAGTGCTATGCCCGGCCCATTGCCACCAGGCCGGCTGTCGTGGGACAGGAACGGGGACAACAGACGTTTGTTGCTCTGCCCTGCCCACCCCGGGGAAGACGAGCTGTGTGGTGGATGCCTCCTCCTACCCCGCCCCGCCCCACTGTCCCCACACTCTGGGGTCCTCCCCCTCTGGGAACCCCCAACCCCTACGCCAACCTTGCCTCAGTGTCCCACTGCCAGTCGGCATCCAGCCCCTGCCACGGGCAAACTGCAGCCTGAGGTGGCTGCTCAGCATTGGCAGGGGGTGTGGGCCAGCTGCCTTTGCCAGCCCCAGCTTCCTCCTCATAGCCCAAGGACCCGCAAGCCCTGCAGCCTGGACTTGCCCGGCCAGAGCTCCCCAGCCCTGCTCTACGTCAAGAAGCCTCCAACTTCCCTGGCAGCCCATTCCCACCTGCTCCCCAGCCAGAGCAATTCTGAGTCTCCATCTCCTCCCCTCCAGGAGCCCTTATTATACAGTCTCAGCTGGGCCCTGGCTGGCTAATGCCTGCCCCAGCTGCTGTGGGCTCCGCTCTCTCAGCCCTCTCCCAGGGCTGGGGTTTAAACCCTAAGGCTGTGTCCACACTGCACCCCTTTTCCTCTTAAAATCAGGAATAAGGGACCTTTCGGAAAAGGCTTTATTTTCCGAAAGATCCCCGTCTAGACTGGCGCTTTTTTCCAGCAAAGCCCCGAGCCGGAAAAAAGTGGCAGCCATGTTTATACAAATGAAGCGGGGAAAATGTAAATCCCCGCTTCATTTGCAATTCTGACTTGTCTCATCTGCATCCCTTTTCCAGAAAAGGGGTGCAGTGCGGACACAGCCTATGGCTGCGTCTAGACTGGCATGATTTTGCGGAAATACTTTTAACAGAAACGTTTTTCCGTTAAAAGTATTTCTGCAAAAGCGCATCTAGATTGGCACAGATGCTTTTGCGCAAAAGCATCCGTGGCCAGTCAAGACGCGATTTTGTGCAAGAAAACCCCGATCGCCATTTTAGCCATCGGGGCTTTTTTGTGCAAAACAGTTCTTCCCGTCTACACTGGCCCTCTTGCACAACTATTCTTGCACAAGAGGGCTTTTTCCCGAGCGGGAGCGTGAAAGTATTTGCGCGAGAAGCACTGATTTTGTACATTACAAAGTCAGTGCTCTTGCGCAAATTCAAGCAGCCAGTATAGACAGCTGGCAAAATCTTGCCAGTCTAGTCGCACCCTAAGGGGCCCGTGCGGGGCAGACGCCCATCATAGGCATACAGAGCTTGCTCATGGTAGAAACCTCTAATTCCTCGTGGAAGCAGAGATTGTAACTCGCTTGTGTTTCTAGGTTACCTGCTTTAACCAAGTAAATAACTCGCTGGTTTCCGGTTCCTACTGAATACATCTTTAGCTAGTTTGTTATAGGATTGGCGTGAGCGCCAAGGTACCGTTTGCCTGGGAAAATGCCCAGCCCTTTGGTCCTGGCAGGAGGCGAATATTGCTGTGGTTGGTGGAGTAAGGAGCCAGCCCTCCCAAGTACGAGCCAGTGGCATAGGCAGACCATGCCATCTGGGTGGGCCCCGATTTACAGTGGGAGGGGACAGTGACAGGAGGGTGGGATGGTAGGAACCTTCGGGGCACCTCTCCTTCCCCTGCGGGTGGTAGATGCTCTGGACAGGAGCCCTGGAAAATAGAGGAGGAGGGGCTGAAGAGATGTGCACCCCCATCTGCCCCGCCTGGCACTCCAGCTGAGGAGTGGGGTCAAAGACTTGTCCTGGGGAGCAGGGGGGATGGGGGCTTGCCCTGCAGCAGTGCTCCAGCTGGATGGTGGGGGTCAGGGGCTCACAAGCCCCCATGTGTCAATCCCAGTCCGCAGGAAGAGCGCCACGTGGACAGAGCGAGGTAAGGCCTGGGCCCTGTCCTCGCCTGGAGAGCCGGAGTGGGGCAAGCGCCCCGCTGTGCCCGCTGTGGCCAGGACGTTCAGCTCGGCTGCTCAGCGGGTGCACAGCAAAAGCCCTGGCTACGCGTGTGGCCAGCGTGGCGAGCAGGCAGCACCGAGCAGCACACCTGGCCGGGAGTGCCCAGGCTCCCCGACGAGCACCAGCGTGGAGCAAGCAGGAGGTCTCGGGCCCCAGTGCTGCCTGGGGAGAGGACTTGGTTCTCGCAGACTACGAAGCAGCACGAGAAACGCAGCTCTCTGACGTGGAATCCTGCTACCAGCGGGTGAGGGCGATTGGTGTGATCCGTGGCAGGCTGCGCGGCGGGGGCTCCCGGGACAGCGTGTCACCATGTCTGCAGATGGCGCGGGAATCTTCCCTGCACAGCCCATCACGCTCTCCGAGGAACTCGGTCACACTTCCCACAAGGTTGCTGGGGAGGCGGCCTGATGCCCTCCTCCACGGTAGGCCGCCTTCCCGCGGCGAGCCAGCCACGAGGCCCCTGGCATCAGCGCAGCGCAAAGCATCAGTGTCAGAGCCAGGGCTCCGGCCACCTTCAGTCGGCATCGGCTCTGAGTCGAAGGAAATGGGCATCGTGCACGGCGACCCGGCTGAAGCGGGGGGAGCGACTGTGTCTGATACACCCGCAGGACACGGGTGGCTCATTCCCGACAGGGCGCCGATTGGGACCCTGCCTCGCTGCAACACCCAGACCAGCTTCCCCTCCCGCCTGCAGGTTCCCGTGGCAGGGGAAAGTTGCACTCTTCCAGCGAACGGGGTTGCCAGACACGTGGTCCTGCCCTGCTGCCACCGTGCCCCCGTTGCAGACGCTGACACTTGTCTAGCTGAGCAGCTGCTATTTGCATGCACTGTGTGGTGCATCCCTTCACAGCAGAAGCAAAAGAGGGATCCCCGACCTGTCCCTGCCACCAAACTACGTCTGGCTGTTCCCAGGTCTCTGTGCTCTACCGGCTGCACAGGGGGCGCTTGAAAGCATAACCTTGTTCAAGCCTGTTGTCTTGGACAGATGTCCCTGTATGTTACGAGATCGGGTTTTCTGCTCCCCAAGGTATCTCCTGTAGCGCCTGCCCTTCACTTTTCCTTGCAGCAGGTGCAACAGAGAGCCCGCAGCACAATCCGCCGCGTCCGGCTCCTCCAGCTGTTTGGCCGTCACCCATCGGAAAGCGAAAGCGTACTCGCCATGACAATCAATGAGCAAAGGCGATCCGTCCCTCTGGACATGGCGCCATTCAGAGAGTGGAGGAAAACGCTGCTGCAGGCGATGTGAGCGGGGTGTGGGGAGAGAAAAGTGACCAGGAATTGCAAAGTAAAGACACAGGAGAATGTCTCGACGGTCCCGGGGGCGGGGGGCGGGGGGCAGGGGAGAGTCAAGGGCGGTCTCACACTCAACCCCAGGGATGTGTCCCAGAACAAAAGGCTGTCACTCTCACACCTGTGCGATTGCTGAACGGGGGCGTAATGAGCCGCTTTCTCTTCTCCCCTCGCCCCCGAAGCTCCTGCCCTGAGCGTCTTTTCTGTCCCTGCTTCCTTGTGTCCCTAAATAAAAACTCAGGCTCTCGACCACCTGGCCTTTACTGCTCATGTTGCATGGGGAGGCGGGTGTGACTGCGCGTCGGGATTTTCCCATCTCCTGCACCCCCGAAATGGCATGAACAGACTCCACCAGGCAGTAGAATGGAGGTTGTTTATTGCCCCTCCAGGATATAGCGCAGCACAGATGTAATCTGGTTACAGGAACTGGGGGCTAAGAGGCCTCAGTGCTCCCCCTGAAATAGTCCCAGCCCCCCTCTCCAGCTCCTTCTCTCCTGCTTTCCAGCCAGGAACCAACTCCCCCTCTCCAAGCCCTGCCCCCAGCCAGGGCAGCATTCCACCTTCCTTAGTTTCTACCCATGGGGGGTGGCTGGTTCAACAGGTTTGGAGTCACCTTTGCATAATGAGGTTTTCCCTGCTGGGTCTTGCTACAGACAGCAGAGGTCACCACCGCCCAGCAAGTGCCCCCACTACGTCACAGGGGGTTCCAGGCAAGCACACTTATGGCAGGGTGCACTGCAATGAGGGGCAGGATGCATGGGGGTCAGATCGCTGTCTGGCCATTCTCAGATTAGCGCTGCCCCTCGATGTGCTCTGTATTGCCGTGTCTGCTCACAATGAGTGGCTAAGCGCTGTGCCTCGGCCACCCGCCCTGGGCCTGCGTGTCACAGACGTTATGGCGCACGCAGCAGGCTGCCACAACAATGGGAACAATCAGCAGACAGCGAAACCTTCCCTTGAATCCCCCAGCAGCCTGCTCTACCACCATGCGGTTCTGCCACTGACCGGCCCCTTGCCTGTGTACGGCTCCGTGAGCTGCGGGAGCAAGGGGCGGGCTGGCTCTCACTATTGGCCTCTCCACACCTCCCATGGGCTTTTTCTGGTTGGGGAAGGAAGTTCCATCATGCACCGTTCCCAGCCTCCTGGGGTCAGCAACGTGGCTGCTGTGGCCCCCCAGCGCCTGCCACACGCTGGAGAAGTCCCAGTACCGAGGTGTGTGCCATCTATCGCCCCCCACCGAGGGAACCCCATTGCGGCACAGCCCCCCGCTATGTCCTGCACATTCCCCAGAGGGAGCGCCTTGGCTACCTGCATCACAGCAACCCCCCGGCCCCCACCCCATAGATTGCCCCACTGTGGGCTGATTCCAACTGACCGGTAGCGGTCCAGTGCTGCGTGCTTCCACAGTGCGTTACGGGACGCTGATGACGTGCACCCCGAACCAGCCGCTGCACGGTTTGGGTCCTATTGGGCACTGGGAAGGCAAAGGGCAGTAGGAATGCTGGGACAGCTACCCACTGTGCATCGCTGTTGCGGCTGATGGCAGCACCCCCAGAGGTCACACTTCTGCAGCCCGGGGGAAGTGAGGGAGGGTGGGGGAGAGCAAGTGATGGAGGTAGGGGCAGGAGGGAGCAGGATGGGCCTGGCAGAAGAGGGCGGGTCTAGGCTGTTTGGGTTTGTGTGATTCGACCGTTGGCAGCGCTCCCTTCCAGGCAGAGCGACTGATCGGGGGGAGAAGGTGCCTCCCCCCGACCCCGAGTTGCTTCCCTCTCGGCTGCCACACACGGCATTGTGCACATATAGCACGAGACGCTCCAGCCCCTGAGCCAAACAGTCCATGGGCTCCAGCTGGGGATAGGCCCGGCCTGGGGGGCAGGAGGCCAGCTGGGGTAGCTGAGGGCCCACGTTCTCTCACACGTGGAGCTGGGGGTGGTTCCCAGCTCTCTCACATGCGCACGCCAGCTCTGGGGTGCTGGACGTGCAGCGCAGCCGGAGCCCGGTAGGGGTGAGGCCCCGGTTAGGGCCGTGGCTGTGTCCCCGAGGCAGCACACCCATGTCACCACATCACCAGCCCACCCCAGGGGGCATTTACACGCTGTGGGGCTGGGCAGAGCATGGCCAGGGGCAGGCCCCACTGAGCTGCTCCACGTGTGTGTGCTGCAGCCTCCCGCTCCGGGATCCCATCCCGCACGGCCTGGGCGTTTGCTGCCCACGAACAGGTTTTTGCTCCCCGCCTTCCAAGGGGATTTCTCAACAGCCGGCCCTGCCCAGAGGGAGGGGCCTGCCCCTGGGGGCCAGGAGACGGGTTCTGTGGAGAAACGGGTCAGGAGGAGATTAGGTCTCTGTTGTTGAGCTGTGAGCCAGCCCCGCCCTCCCCCACCTGGGCAGGGTATAAATCCCAGCCCGGCTCAGCGCTGGGCAGAGACCTGGCTCCTGGCAGCAGCATGAAGTCTGGGACCATCTTCCTCCTCCTGGGGCTCCTGGCCCTCTGGGCCGAGCTGCCACCTGCGGCTGGACGTGAGTGGAGAGCGCGGGGTCAGCAGAGAGGAGCCACCGGCCCGCCCAGCCCAGGGCACCACGGCAGCGCCCTCCCCTGCCCTGCTCTGTTCTGTGGGGTGGGGGAGCCGCCCTGGGGAGCAGGGGGCCTCCTGGCCAGGGCCCGGCTAGTGCAGGTGGGAGGAGAGGGGGCCAGGCAGGGCTCTCCCCACTAGACACTATGACCCTCCTCTCCCAGGGCGCCCGCGACTCCCACCTCCTTGGCGGTGCCGGGTGAGGTCGGCCAGGGACTGACCCACCGAGCCCAGCAGCCCTCCCACCTCGTGCAGGCTCAGCAGCAGGGTCCCGCTGCGGGGGAAGGGACGGGGGGGCAGAGTCTCGCCCGGCGGGTGGACGCTCTGGGCACCGGGTCTCTCCCTGCGGAGCAGGACGCCAGGCGGGCAGAGGCCTGTCCTAGGCAGAAGCTGTGCAGCTGGGGGGGACGGAGCCAGGGCGGGGTTAGGACACTGGACTGACGGCCTCGTGCCTGCTCTGCATTGCAGGGAGACCTGGGGTCTGTCCCTCGGTCAAAGGGGTTGTGGGGATCTGTGTGGAACTGTGCAACGGAGACGAGTCCTGTCCTCCAGGGCAAAAGTGCTGCAGTAACGGGTGTGGCCATGTGTGCATGGGAGTGATACCCAGAGGTGAGACCCGGATCCCTGGGCAAGACCCAGCCCCAGGACAGGCACCAGGCCCCAGGCCCCAGCCGTGACCCCACAGAGGGGCCAGCCCTGCAACCCCAGACAGAATTTGCCTCCCGCTCAGAGCCCCATGGGCCTGGGTAGACCCACCCCCAGCTGGAAATCAAACTGCCCCTGTGAGCATCCCGGGGAGGATCAGTCAGGGCTCCTGCTGGGACACCACGGGGCTCTGTTGGGGCTCCCTGCGCTCCCAGGAACTGCCCCGCGCTGACCGCGCCATTCCCGCCCCTCCTGGCGCACGCTCTGCTCCCGCTCTGGGCAGTTTCCCATCAGCTGTCAGCTCTGGCCGGGGTGGCAGGAAGCCGCTCGCTGGGGAAGCCCAAATTTCCCGTTTTGCCAAGAGTCTCCCACCATCGGGTCCCGTCCCCCAGCAGCCACCACAGCCAAACTGGGTACTGTGATGCCACTAGGAGTCCCACGGTGCCGCAGGGTTGTGGGGGGCTCCCAGTCTGCTCTGGCCTGGTACCGCCCCATGTTTGCGGCCCCTGGGAGAGCTGCGGGGCCCCGTCCTGCCACCCGCCCCCACACCGGCTCCGCAGCTCTAAGTGGCTAGGCAGGGGGCACTGCGGCCAGGGGAGCTGCAGGGGGGCGCAGCCCCAGGGTTGCAGCACGTGCCAGCCACTCCCAGAAGTGCTGGGGGACTGGGGCAGGCAGGGGGTGGCCTTAGCCCATAACACCGCCGATTGGGAACTGCCCGAGGGAAGCTCACCCCTTTTCTCAGCCCAGCCCCAGCCCTGAGCCCCTCCCGGAGCTGGCATCATAACCCCCGTGCCAAACCCAGAACCCCTGCCCCAGCCCTGAGTCCTTCCTTCCCCGATCTCCCTTCCAGAGCCCACAGCCTGTACCCCCACCTGTTCCCTAACCCCCTGTCCAGCCTCTGCTTGGAGCCCCCACCCACAGTCTGAACCCCTCTGCCCTCGTGTGACGGACCGGGCCAGGTCTGGGCACAGCTGAGGGCATCCACTCAGGGCGAATTGCTCAAATTTCGGGCTCCTTACAGCCCCCAGACTGGAGACCTTCCCAAACAGGCCACAAACCAGTCCCACAGAGCACTTCAGCAGCCTGCCTGAAGCCTCCTGAGCAAAACCCCTCCGACACTCCAGCAATATCCGTGCCCCAGATGGCCGCGGACCACATACACAGGTGGGGGGTCCTAGCACCCAATCCCATCTACCCCGAACAAGTTCTGTCCGGTTCCAAGAAACCAGCCACAGATCCCAGGTAAATTTACCCTCTGGACCTTACCCACAAATCACGCTGAGCCAATTTATTTATTACTACGAGAAAGTAAAGCCTGAGAGTGAGGTTGCTAAAGTATCGTACGTTACATGCACCGAATCTCCCAGTCTCAATGCAGGCTCCAGCAGCTGGCTTAAAAGTCCTTGTTTCACATCCTATGCCAGGATGGGTCCACAGTTCTTTCCCCCTGTGATTCCCTGCGAAGCCGCATCTGGGGTTAAGAGCTGATCTGAAGACAAGATGGAGTTGGCCACATGGCCTACTTATACCCCCTCCTGGCTTCTTCCAAGCTGGAGGGAGTCACATGGCCAGTGGCCAGGTGTGTCTTTGGCCTCCTTAGGCCCATTGTTCCCGGGAGCTTTGCTCATTACCATGTCCATGGGCAAACATTCCCGGCCCATTGCTCTGCCTCAGACAGAGAATCTTTCAGCATCGACCCAGAGCACATCTTCATAACTCCACGCACAGACATCACACAGATATATCGAAATCATGTACAGAGTCAGTAGAAGGCAAGCTTTCAATTGACACCTCACATGGCCCCCTTTTACCACTTTTGGGGCAAAGAACGCCCCCCCCCCATGGGTGCAGCAGTGATCTGGCTGCTTCCCTAAAATCCAATAATGTAACACCTCGCCTGGAGCCTGCACCCCGTCCCACATTGGAACCTCCTACCCCAGCCAGGGGAAAGTGAGGGAGGGTGGGGCAGGAAGCGAGGGAGATCAAGCAGGCAGAGGGGGCAGTGGGCGGGGCTTCAGGGAAGGGGCTGGGTCCAGAGTGTTTGGGTTTGGACTCCAGCCAGGGATAGACCTGGCCTGGAGGGCAGGAGGCCGGCTGGGGGAGCTAAGAGCCACGTTCTCTCACCCATGGAGCTGGGGTGGTTCCTAGCTCGCACACGCCCATGCCAGCTGTGGGGTGCTGGACGTGCAGCGCAGCCAGAGCCCGGTATGGCTGAGTGTCCCGTGTATGGACGTGTCTGCGCCCCGCGGCTCTGCCCCACCACACTCCTTCCCAAAGCCTGTGGCGGTGTGGGTGCGGGGGAGGATGGAGGAGGTTGGATGGGGGAGGGGCGCAGGTGCTGGGCATCCTCGGCGGAAGAAGGGCAGTGAGGGGGGGCACAGTCAGGGCAGCTTTGGGACACGGCTTCCCTGCCCGAGCCTGTCTGTATTGCAGAGAGACCTGGGACCTGCCCCACACCCACGGGCCAGGGGGTCTGTGTGGAGAGCTGCCGAGGAGATGATTCCTGTCCTCCAGGGCAAAAGTGTTGCAGTAACGGGTGCGGACACGACTGCATGGGAGTGATACCCAGAGGTGAGACCTGGAGCCCTGGGCAAGACCCAGCCCCAGGACAGGCACCTGGCCCCAGGAGCCAGCCGTGACCCCACAGAGGGGCCAGCCCTGCAACCCCAGGCAGAATTTGCCTCCTGCTCACCCCAGCCCCCTGCCCCAGCCCTGAGCCCCTCCTCGAGCTGGCGCCCTAACCCCCCTGCCACACCCAGAACCCCTGACCCAGCCCTGAGACCTTCCTTCCCAGAGCCAACATCCTGCACCCCCACCTGTCCCCCAATCCCTTGCCCAGCCTCTGCTTGGAGCCCCACCCACAGTCTGAACCCCTCTGCCCTCGCTCGGAGCCCGCACCGTGTTCCACACCGGAACCCCCTACCCCAGCCAGGGGAAAGTGAGGGAGGGTGGGGCAGGATGTGAGGGGGATCAAGCAGGCAGAGGAGGCAGTGGGCGGGGCTTTGGGGAAGGGGCTGGGTTCAGGGTGTTTGGGTTTGGGCTCCATCCAGAGATGGGCTTGGCCTGGGGGGCAGGAGGTCGGCTGAGGGAGCTCAGAGCCACGGTCTCTCATCCCGGGGAGCTGGGGGTGTTTCCCAGCTCGCACAGACGTCCACGCCAGCTCTGGGGCGCTGGACGTGCAGCGCAGTCAGAGCCCGGTAGGGGTGAGTGTCCCGCGTATGGACGTGTCTGCGCCCCGCGGCTCTGCCCCACCACACTCCTTCCCAAAGCCTGCGGTGGGGGTGGGATGGAGGAGGTTGGACGGGGGAGGGGGACAGGCTCCAGGCATTCTGGGCACCATCGACATCTCCAAAAGCTGCCGACCCTGCCCCCCCTCTGCGGAAGCTGGGCAGCGAGGGGGTGGGGGGCACTGTCAGGGCAGCTTTAGGACATGGCTTCCCTGCCTGGACCTGTCTGTATTGCAGAGAGACCTGGATTCTGCCCCATACCCAGGGGTCAGGGGGCCTGTGTGGAGAGATGCCGAGGAGACGATTCCTGTCCTCCAGGGCAAAAGTGCTGCGGTAACGGGTGCGGCTTCGTCTGCAAGCGACCGATACCCAGAGGTGAGACCCGGATCCCTGGGCAAGACCCAGCCCCAGGACAGGCACCTGGCACCAGGCCCCAGCCGTGACCCCACAGAGGGGCCAACCCTGCAAGCCCAGGCAGAATTTGCCTCCTGCTCACAGCCCCCTGGGCCTGGCTGGACCCGCCGCCCCCAGCTGGAAATCAAAGTACCCTCGTGAACATCCCGGGGAGGATCAGTCGGGGGTCCTGCTGGGACACCAGGGGGCTCTGTCGGGGCTCCCTGCGCTCCCGGGAACTGCCCTGCGCTGACGCCGCCATTCCCGCCCCTCCTGGCGCACGCTCTGCTCCCGCTCTGGGCAGTTTCCCATCAGCTGTCCCCTCCGGCCGGGGCGGCAGGAAGCCGCTCCCTGGGGAAGCCCCAACTCCTGGATTTCCCAGGAGTCTACCGCCATCGGGCCCCATCCCCCAGCAGCCACCGCAGCCAGACTGGGCGCTGTGAGGCCGGTAGGAGTCCCGCGGGGCCGCAGGGCTGAGGGGGGCTCCCTGTCTGCTCTGGGCACCCGGCCCTGCGGTCGGACAAAGGGGTCTGAAAGGGGCCAACGTATCCCAGAGAACCAATGGCTGGAAGGTGCAGCCGGTCAGCAGGGTAGCTGCATGCCGTGCTAGGGAACGGCTCTCAGGCTACTCCGGTGTAACGTCGCTGAGCAACAGAGCTGGGTCAGCCAGACTCTAGAACGAAGGCTTTAGGAGCCCCAGCTCTGATGTCACGCTCTTCTGCTGGCCCAGGGCTAGTAGATTTTGTGGGGCTCCTCTAGGCTCTGGGGTGGGCTCAGAAATGAGGCATTCAGTGACTGGGAGGAGGTGCTGGGGAGTAGAATATGGATAAGGGGTCCAAGGTGGAAGTGGGGTGCAGGAGCAGGGTGGTGCTACAGGGTCTGGGGGCAGGTGGGGGTGCAGGAACAGGATGGGGGTGCAGGAACAGGGTGAGGAGGCAGCATGCAGGAGCTGGCTGAGGGTGTAGGCAGGCAGGGGAGTGCAGAAGTGGGCTGAGGTGGGGTCTGGCAGGAGGGGGTTGTGGAAAGGGGTTGGGGGCATCGGGTCACGTTGGGAGGGGATGGGGCGCGTACCTGGCACAGCTCCCAGGGGGTCAAAGGTGACTCCAGGCCACCTGCGCTGGCAGGCACCACACCTGCCACTCCTATTGGCTGGGAGTCCTGGCCAATGGGAGCGATGGGGGTGGACCCCGCACGCCAGCACGGACCATGGAGTGGCACAGAGCCACTTCCTTCCCCGGCCGGCAGAGCGCGTGGGATGGGTGCGGCACAGCTTGCCTGGACGTGTCCTGTGATGCTTGGAGCTCCGTCCCCCCAGCCATAGGGAGCCAGTGCAGGTGCCCCAGCCATGCCGGGCGGGGACCCTGAACCTCAGTGCTTCATGTGGCTGGAGTGCCAGAGCCGGCTCACCCTCTGTGGGGAAGGGGGAGCCCCGAGCCTCGTGAGCCGGATCCATGCAAGCGGCAGCCTCAGCCATCGATTCCCTGCCCCGTCTCTAACTCATGTCCCTTCTTCCTCTCTAGGGCATAAGTTCCCGCCTCTGCCCCAGGCCTAGGGGACCTGGGACCTCTCTGCTGGCCTCCCCATCCAGCCTGCCTGACGCCGGGGCCAGGCTGAGGGTCCTTCTGCTACGGATCGGGCTGGGGAGGATGCTCCTCACCCAGTCGCTCTCCCCTTCCGGTAGCTGCTCTCCCAAGCCCGCCCCTCCCCCCTGCATTAGCCACTTTGGGGTGCCCTGCTGAGGGACTGCTCTGTGTCCTGACTCTGGGGCCCCGGCCAGGGAGCCAGGAGCTGGTGCTGCAGCTTCGGGGTGTGTCCCTCTCTGGCCAGCTCAGCCCAGGCCACTGCGCTGGCAAAGAACCTTTTCTCTCAATAAACGTGTGATGCATGAACCCGCCTCTGCCCTTTCACTGCCGACTCGCAGCTCCCAGCCCTGCCCGACTCACAGCTCCACGTGGCCCCTGGGGACGCCCATATGCTGCGCGCAGGAGCTGGCAGTGCCTATGCGTCACACGCCTGCGGCCAGCGCCCATCCTGTGCCACGTGCCCAGGGACGGGGACGCCCAACGCCACGCGCCTGGGGCCAGCACAGCCCATGTACCGTGTGCCCGGGGGCAGGGTCACCCACATGCTATGTGCCTGGGGCTGGTGCCGCCCCTGTTCCACGCGCCCGGGGACAGGAGCAGGGCCGGCCCCGATCACTCGGTGGGCGCACAGAAATGGCCCGGGGGCGCCATGGCGCCCGCGGGCACCGTGTTGAGGACCACTGGTCTAGACGGTGCTTGGTCCTGCCGGGAGGGCAGGGGACTGGACTCGGTGCTCTCAGGGTCCCTTCCAGTGCTGGTCTTCTGTGATTCTTTGATTCCATGATTCGAAGCCGACGAGAGAGTTTGCTCCTGTTGGCCTCCCACGGTGGAGACGTCAGGGAAGTTCGAGTTAAGACACGTTGACTCCAGTTACACAATGAATGTAATTAGCTGGAGTTGTGGATCTGAATTGGATCTTCTGCCTAAGTGTAGACAAGGCCTCCAGGGCCGGCCCCACCCGAGAACAGCCCCAGGCCCCCGAGCTAAGCCAGCCTATGAGCAGCTGCACAATCCCATTCCAGGCCTTGTAGACAAATGGTGCGTCTCTTGTCCAGGGGCTCTCTAGGGCCGAGATGCAACATTGCCACCTCAGCGCGCCCCCTTATGGCAGATGCAGCAACTCGGCCTCAGTTTCCCCCACAGGCCTTTGGCCTGTCCAGCCTTGGAGCCCCTGGCCCTCTGGAGGAGCTAGTGGAGGGAGAGGTACATAGATTTTCTAGGACACCGTAGAACGGTCCCACCTCCGGTCAGCTGCCCCTGCGCTGTTGAGGAGGGGGAAAGGCTCAGGGAATGAGAACACCCATTGGGAGCAGAGGGAAATGATCCCGATGTGGGGACCTCCCTGCAGTTGAAGCCTTGCACTGAGGCTCTCTCTCCAAGGGAGGGAACTCCCGTTGTTAGGAGGAAACAGGTGTTCCTAACAGGGTATCTAATCATTAGAGACACAGACAGCTGGGTTTGCGGTGAGCAAAAGAACCACATCTAGACAGACTTGTGTGTAGTGCTAGGGAGGAGCCGGTGGTGGTGGTAGGTGTGGGTACCAGTGACACAGGGGAGGAGAGGGGAGAGGTTCTGGAGGCCAAACTGAGGCTGTGAGGTGAGAGATTGAAATCCAGGATCTCTACGGTGGCATTCTCTGCAATGCTTCCAGTTTCACGCACAGGGCCGGGTAGGCAGGCCCAGCTGTGGGGTCTCAATGCGAGGATGAGATGATGGTGTAGAGAGGAGGGGCTCAGATCTACTAGGAGTTGGGGGAACTTTTGGGAAAGGAGGGGTATAGACGGGTATCCACCTAAACCAGAATGGAACCAGAGTGCTGGTACTTAACATTAAAAAGGCTGTTAGAGCAGATTTTAAACTAAGGGTTGGGAGAAAGCCAAGAGGTGCAGAGGAGCACATGGATTGGACAGAGACATCCCTTAGGGGCGAGTCTATTCCTAGAGATTCTCTCTGCCCTACTAAAGAGGAGAGGATAAATATGATAAAATACAGGTAAGATGTGAAGAGAAACAGTCCCTTTCAATCACATCTTGGAGTGGCAGACAGCTAAAAAGTGAAAAGGACATCTAGTGTTCATACACAAATGCTAAAAGAACAAATAAGAAGATGGGTGAACTAGAGTGACTCATGTTAAAGGGGGAAATTGACAGAGCACACAACACAGAAACTTGGTGGAATGAGGAAAATCAATGGGACAGTCATACCAAGGTGTAAGATTTCAGCTATCTCCACACTGACAAGGCACCTCCGGACGGGATGCAGAGCTATAGCTTCTTAACACCTTAAATGGCTGCTTCTTGGGGCAGCTGGTTCTGGAACCCACAAGAGGAGAGGCCATTCTTGATTTAATCCTAAGTAGAGTGCAGGATCTGGTCCAAGAGGTGACTATAGCTGGGCCACTTTGTAATAGTGACCATAATAGAATTACGTTTAACTTCCCTCTGGCAGGGAAAACACCACAGCAGCCCAACACTGGAGTATGAATTGCAGGAAAAGGGACAGCACAAACATCAGGAGATTAGTGAACAGAAATGAAAAGGTACAGTACCGTAAGTGACATCCTTACAAGCTTCATGGAAACTTTTTAAAGACACTAAAATAGAGACTCAAATTAAATGTAAACCCTAATTTAAAAAACATAATAAGAGAAGCAAAAAGGTGTCACCTTGGCTCAAGAACCAAGTCAAAGAAGCAGTGAGCGAGAAAAGGGCAGCATTTTTAAAGTGGAAGTTAAACCCTAGTGAGGAAAATAGAAAGGAGCATAAACTCTGGCAGATAAAGTGTAAAAATATAATTAGGGAGGCCAAAGGTAATTTGAAGAGCAGCTAGACAAAGACTCAACAAGTAATAACTAATTTTCTTTTAAGTACGTCAGAAGCGGGAGCCCTGCTAAAACACCAGTGAGGCCCCTGGGCAATTGAGATTCAGTTTCTCATTGCGGAGAAACGTAATGTCTTTTTTGCATCGGTCTTCACAGTTGATGATGGGAGGGAGATTCCCAAACTTGAGCCATTTTTTTAAGGTTGCCAATCTGAGGAAGTGTCCCAGATAAAGGTGTCATTAGAGGAGATTTTGGAACAAATTGATAAACTGAACTGAAACAAGTCACCAGGACCAAATGAAAGAACGCCAATGTGAACTTGCAGAATTACTAACTTTGGTCTACAACCTATCATTTACATCAGCTTCTCTGTCAAATGACTGGAGGGTAGCTAATGTGACATCAATTCTTAAAAAGGGCTCCAGAGGAGATCCAGTAATTACAGGAAGGTAAGTCTAACTTCAGTATCAGGCAAACAGGCTGAAACTATGGAAAAGAACGGCATTGTCAGGCACATAGATAAACAGAATTTATTGCGGACAAGTCAACATGCTTTTTATAAAGGCAAATCGTGCCTCACCAATCTACTAGTATTCTTTGAGGGGACAAGGGGGATCCAGTGGATACAGTATACTTAGATTTCCAGAAAGCCTTTGACAAGACTCTTAGTCAAAGTAAGCTGTCATAGGGTAAGAGGAAAGGTCATCCCATGGCTTGGGAACCGGTTACAAGACAAGAAACAAAGGGTAGGAATAAATGGTCAGTTTTCAGAATGGAGAGAGGCAACTAGTAGTGTTCCTCAGAGACCAATCCTATTCTACATATTCACGAATGACCTGGAGAAAGTAGCAATCATTGAGGTGGCAAAATTTGCAGATGATACAAAATTGCTCACGATAAAATTCAATATTGATAAATGAAAAGTAGTGCATATTGGAAACCATAATCCCAGATAGACGTATAAAATGATGGGGACTAAATTAGCTATTACCTCTCGAGAGAGAGATCTCGGTGTCCTTGTGGATAGTTCTCGGGAATTATCTACTCAAAATAGCAAACAGATTGTTGGAATCATTAAGAGATACATAATAAAACAGAAAATGCCACATTGCCTTTCTATAAATCCATGGCATGCCCACAGCTTGAATACAGTGTGCAGATGCTGTCACTTCTTCTCAAAAATGATATATTTGAATTGGAAAATGTTCAGAAAAGGACAACAGAAATGGTGAGGGGCATGGAACAGGTGCCATATCAGGAGACACTAAAAAGACTGAGATGTTTCAGCTTGGATAAGAGACAGCTAAAGGAAGATATGAGAGTAGTCTATACAAGCATGACTAGTGCTGAGAAAGTAAATGAAGAAGAGTTATTTACTCCTTTCCATAACACAAGAACTAGGGACCACCAAAGGAAATGAATAGGTATCAGGGTTAAAAGAAAGCAAAGGAAATATTTCTTCACACAGCGCACAGTCAACTAGATACATTCATGGAGGACAGGTCACCAATTAATTGGGATGGGCAGGGATGGTGTCCGAAGCCTCTTCATTGCCAGAAGCTAGGAATGGACAACAGGGGAGAGATCACTTGATGATTGTCTGTTATGTTCCCCAATGCTTTGGGGCACCTGGCATTGGCCACTGGGCTAGATGGGCCTTTTGCCAGACCCAGTATGGTTGTTCTTATGAGATTCATGCAGGGAGCAACGCCCCAGCATTCAATACAGTCTAAACACTGAACAGATCCCTACAATTCTGATGCCTGTTTTAACAAAACTAGCGTGCACGTGAGCTAGACAGATTCCTGCCACGTGTCTGTCACGGGTCCACGGGCATGTGCCAGACCTGGATTGCCAGGGTCACAGCAACCTGCTTTTGTCAGCGAGGGGCAATATAAAGCGCTGAGCCGAGCTGATTGCCACATGGCTAGGTTGCTCTCCTGTTGCTACATTTTGCGTTAGAACTGGCCGGCCCCTTCCGGAGACTGGTGGGAGCTGAAGCAACGGCTCCCTTCTCCTGCTGTCCAACGGAATAAACGGCTGCCCCGGGAGGCGGCTCTTTGCTGGGATGAGAGAGCAGCTGTGAGGCGCCCTTGGCCCTCCCGCCCCCCCGGCTGCCCTGACAGCCAGAGGAGCCGGGCGCAGCCCAGCTCTAGGGAGAGGAGTCTCAGAGAAGGGGGCAGATGTTCCCTCCTGCGGGTTGGCCGGCCCCTCAGCCTCTCCCTGTGCCCCCCTCAGTGCCCTGTTTATCCAGCCTGCCCTGGCTGGAGCCCTGCGGCAGAATCCCTCACCCTGCCGAGCGTGGCTGCAGCAGGAAGTGGCTGTTTCTCTCCTGAAGGGCCCTCCTCCCTCCCCTGAGCTCTCACTGTCCCTGGGCCTGGCAAGGGAGCGCTGCCCAGAGTGCAGCTGTGGGGAGGAAGGTTGTTTTCGATCAGATATCTAATCTCACATTAATTAGTGCGAGGGGCTGATCGTCAGCAGTGAGTGTTCCGGCCTTTCCAAAAGGCACAGTCCATTTCTGCCAGGCAGAGGCGTGGGGTGTGTGGGATGTTTTCTGCACAGAATCAACAAGAGGGATAAGAGTTGGAGGATTGTTGAGCCTCAGCTCCATGGGGAGTTGTGCAGCGGACGCCTCCCAACAGGCAAGCGTTGCAGCTGCAAGCGTGTGGGCAGGAGAGAACAAACCCCACGGGCAAGAGGGAACTGAGGAGTGTCACCATCACCTTGCGAAATTTACGATGGTAACTCATGTGCAGATGTACGTTTAGCCACATTCCCCTTGTAAATAACGGTCTGGTTCCCCTGGCCTAGTTAATATGTCTGGGAAGAATTTATTACAGGATTGGCCACAAGCGTCTCTGGTGGGAGAGCTGAGTGACAATTGTTCGTGAGAGCATCAGAACAGCCAAAGGTCCATCCAGCTCTCACTGTGTGGGGCCGACCGTCTGTGGGGTGCAGGGACCTGCCCAAACTGCCCCTCGCATGCCCCAGCCTGGCACCAGGGGGCCCTGCTCTGGCAGTGCCCACACGCCCTCAGGCACCCGACCCCATGTCCCCATCTGGTCACGAGCCCCCCAGCCCAGCCTGCAAGGCCTTATGCCTGGGGCATGTGGCAGTGCTGAGCCCCCAGGTGCCTCCTACCAGCCACGGCACCCAGTTACAGATGGCCCCGCCGCAGCCCTGCCC
Organism: Pelodiscus sinensis; assembly: GCF_052426305.1. Taxonomy (NCBI): domain Eukaryota; kingdom Metazoa; phylum Chordata; order Testudines; family Trionychidae; genus Pelodiscus; species Pelodiscus sinensis. The sequence goes on from NC_143068.1 coordinate 35,485,232, forward strand.
CATAGCATCTCCCCCCATAGCCACAGCTCAGCCCTGCCCCATAGCATCTCCCCCCATAGCCACAGCTCAGCCCTACCCCATAGCTTCTCCCCCATAGCCACAGCTCAGCCCTGCCCCATAGCATCTCCCCTCCCAGCCACAGCTCAGCCTGCCCCATAGCATCTCCCCCCATAGCCACAGCTCAGCCCTGCCCCATAGCATCTCCCCCAGCCACAGCTCAGCCCTACCCCATAGCATCTCCCCCCATAGCCACATCTCAGCCCTACCCCATAGCATCTCCCCCCAGCCACAGCTCAGCCCTGCCCCATAGCATCTCCCCTCCCAGCCACAGCTCAGCCTGCCCCATAGCATCTCCCCTCCCAGCCACAGCTCAGTCCTGCCCCATAGCATCTCCCCCCATAGCCACAGCTCAGCCCTGCCCCATAGCATCTCCCCCATCTCCCCCCATAGCCACAGCTCAGCCCTGCCCCATAGCATCTCCCCCCCATAGCCACAGCTCAGCCCTGCCCCATAGCATCTCCCCCCCAGCCACAGCTCAGCCCTGCCCCATAGCATCTCCCTCCAGCCACAGCTCAGCCCTGCCCCATAGCATCTCCCCCAGCCACAGCTCAGCCCTGCCCCATAGCATCTCCCCCCATAGCCACAGCTCAGCCTTGCCCCATAGCATCTCCCCCCCATAGCCACAGCTCAGCCCTGCCCCATAGCATCTCCCCCCCAGCCACAGCTCAGCCCTGCCCCATAGCATCTCCCTCCAGCCACAGCTCAGCCCTGCCCCATAGCATCTCCCTCCAGCCACAGCTCAGCCCTGCCCCATAGCATCTCCCCCAGCCACAGCTCAGCCCTGCCCCATAGCATCTCGCCCCATAGCCACAACTCAGCCCTGCCCCATAGCATCTCCCTCCAGCCACAGCTCAGCCCTGCCCCATAGCATCTCCCCCCATAGCCACAGCTCAGCCCTGCCCCATAGCATCTCGCCCCATAGCCACAGCTCAGCCCTGCCCCCAGTTCCTGGCCCCCCAGCTCTGACTTCTGCCCCCTCAGACTCTGCCCTTAGCTCAGCCCCTCTGGCCCGGGCAGCCTCCCCTCACACGGAGGACGGGACCCCGGCTCCTGCCTGCCCCATTGGCCTGCCTGCCCTGTCAATCAGCCTGCCCTGGAACGCTGGCCCCTCCTGATTGGTCGTAGCGCCTGCCAGTCTTAGGACTCCCCTTTCCCTGGGCTCGCCCCTTTTCCAGACTAGACACTGGGGGGGTCAGCAGCTCCCCACTCGCCCTGGCGGGCCCCACTGAGCGGTGCCTGGGGGTGGGGCCGGGCTGCTCCCCAGGGCTTGGGGGGTCACCCCCCCGCTCCCCTCCCCCAGGCTGGGCAGGGAGGGCACAAGCTGGCCAGGAGCCGCTGCGGGGCCCTGCCTGCCTGGGGGTCAGCCCCCAGCCCCACTCCTGCGCCTTGGTCCCCGGCTGGGCCATTTCCGAAACCCTCCGGCCAGAGCCAGGGAACGGGGGGGTGTTGCCTGGGGACGGACTGTCCCTGCTGGGACAATCCCATCCCTCGCCGCTGATCAGAGGGACCCAGAGTGAAACCAGCCCAGCAACTTGGGGGGACCCCGGCTGGGGGGCCGTGGGGTGATGGGCCCCTGCGTGTGTCTCAGCGACCCCACACACTCCACGCGGCGTCACGCCAAGGGCGTCTGCACACCTGGCTCGTCATACAGCCAGAGGGCGGCTGCTGCGTCGGCTCCACGGAGAGCAGGGTCCCTGGGCCGAGGCAAACTGGGCTCCTGGGGCTCTCCCAGGGCTGGAGGGGAAATGCCCAGCTCCCAGGGAACTGTGAGAGCCATTCCCCAGTGTCTAGTCTGGGACACGCCTGCCCGTGAGCCCCGCCCCCGCTGTGCCCCAGACCAATAAGGCTGGGTTCAATACCTAGCGGTTCCTTGTTAACAATCCCAGCTCAGAGCAGTAACCCGGGAACGAACACACACACACACACACACACACACACCCCTCTCCTCCAGTGCCGGGGAGAGGCAATGCTTCCCCACACACTAGCACAGGGCCAGTGTGGAAGAGAAATGTTTAATGAAAGCAGGCAAGTCACCGGGCAGTAATTAGAGAAAATGCCACAAGCAGTTTCACAATCGTAAACCAGTGAGCAGGACACACCCCCAGCATTCATGGGGCAGTGTCACCCGCCTCCTGGTCAGTTCTGCAACCAAAAGTTCCTTTTTTGAGCCCCTGTCTGCCCTCATTTGCAGGGGTTATCCTTGGTCAGTGGACGCAGGGGCCAGAGGTGCGTCAGTGTGAGTTCGTCTCCCACCAACGTTCCCTCGTTTTTTCCATGCATGTGCCGATTGACTTTTGGTACGTGCACCACCACCACCACCATGTGCGTTATCAGTACCAAAATCCCAGCCTGAGGTATATTTTTTAAAAGTTCATAGCTATGGAAGAATAGATTAAAACACGTGACAATTGACAAAGTGCACTGTGTATGATAGTTAATATGAAATCAAATTAGAAGAAAATTAACAATGCTTTTGGAATATCTGTATTTTATCATAGTTTCTAACAACTCAAGCTAGTAAAAACCCCAAAATGTGGCAGACTGAAAACAGCTACATAAATAAAACAGAGACATGGCCATTATGTGAATGCCTAAAAAGAATATGTACTGGAGGCCTAATGTAATAACCTGTTCCTATCAGAGATCCACTAGATCGTCAGGGAAAGCTGCCCCCCAAAAGCACTACTGGACCCCACAACCCTGGAGCAGGGGCTTGGACATGAGAGGTTAGAAAACACAAGAGTGATACTGCAAATCACGCTTTCAAGCCACGATTCATGATCCCAGGTGTAAGGGGACTGTTAGCCCCTTACTAAAACTCTGTGGGAGTTTTTCGTTCGCCAGCTCCCAGTGTCAAAAGGGGAAGGGTCCATGAGAAACCAGGGCCCTGAGACTGACAGACCCCAGTGACAATGGAAAGCAGCCAACACTCCAGCTCGGCCTGATTGACAGGTTGGACAGGCCAGTGAGGAAAGTGAGAGGCCAGGCCCCGTCCTCCCTGTGAGCTGGGATTGTTCTGGGTCTCTCTGAGCAAGGAGAGAGCTGAGAGACAGCTAAAAGGAGCAAGCTGTGCTGAGGGGCAGTCCTGCAGCAACAGAGCCAGGCACACACAGCCCAAGGAGCGCAGACCCGGTGTTGAGCAGCAGACTGGCAGTGCTCAGAGAGCCAAAAGGGACAGAGAGCTGGAGACTGGCAAAGCAGCACAGCCTGCAGCTGGGTGTGGTGAGCAGCTGGGACCAGCAAAGTGTGGGGAGAGGCTCTGGGCAGGGAGATATCACCAGCCAAGAGGCCCAGCAGGCCAGACTGGGAGAGGGGTCTGGCCACTTAGAGCATGAGGCTGTGTGGTCACTGCCAGAGCAAGCGTGTCCAGCCTGCAGCCCCCCTGCAGCACATCCGGGGCCTCTAAGGGGCCTATAAGGAAGAGACTGTGAACTGTCCTTACACTCTGCAGACTGCTGTTTTGATGTCCCCGTGCCACAGAGCAGGGCTGTGTGTTCTCATTTAACCATTCTCATTTTTTCTTATTCTTTTCTCTTTAATCAGTTGATGTTTAATAAATCGTATTTGCTTTGAACCTTATGAAATGATCACGGGGCCAAGAAGGGCTGCAGTGTGCAGAGAGCACCTCGGAGTGGGGACACCCTAACTCCTGCCCCTAGTGACTGCAAGGTCGGGGATTAAGCCCCAGGAAACCTGGGCCCAGCCTTGTTGGGGTTTCAAGGGCTCTGCTACTCAGGAGAGTGGAGGGGGAGCCCTCAGGATCAGGGAGCCGTGGGGTAAAGGAAGTGGGAGCGGGGACTCAGATCCTTTCGCTGGTCCATTTCACCGGGGTGTATAGAAGCCAGGAAAGTTCCCCACAATAGTGGGACCATTCCCCCGCTTACACAGGCAAAACTAAATGCAAATATTTTAAGGAGCTGGCCTTCGTGTTAGGAACTAAATGAATTAACCTGTGCACCAGTCAAGCAGTTCTGAAATGCCACCCAACGGCAAAGCGAGGCAGAAATATTCCTTGTCACTTTGTGATCATACAGGAGTTACGAAGTGCCATTTCCCATGGCAGGTCGGGGAAGGAGAGAGGGTTTATTTGGGTTCCTTGTTGTCAGGGACTCTAGCCCAGAAGACTCGGTTCGTTGTCTGACCTCAAAGAGACAGTCAACACCAGCAAAGTCCAATCCCAAGCTCTTTATTGAAGAGTGCGCACAACAATAGAGAGCGGCCCGTCTCCAAAGAGAACCAGCCCCGATTTTAGTAACAGGTAGGCTTATAAAGACAGTTCCGTCGCGTCATTAGCTCTTCACCCAGGCCACTTACCCACCTTTCTAAAACTTTTAATATCTATGCATATCTTGGCCAACCATTGATTGTGGCCAGAAGCGCTTCATGATGCATCAGCAACTTTCTTATCAATCACAAAATGCAGGTACCAGGAACAAGGAGACAAAGGAGTCGGGCACAAACAAAGGGCAAAACTAGGGAGGTAAGATTAGTGAAGGGGAACAGAAACAGGGAGGTTCTGACCAGCTCCCAAAGCAAGCCGCAGTAGGTACAAATCTGTCATTTAGCACTTATCTTACTTCTATAACCTAAGCCAGCATGGAGGGCGCCTCTGTTTGAACCACATCCCTGGTTCTGCTCAAGAATCCTCAGAGGCCTATGAAATGAGCCTTTGTTAGCTTTCCTTAGCATAAGGTTGACCGGCCTTGTTTTTCTGGGCCCCACATTGTTAAAGCAGTATCGGAGGGGAGCCGTGTTAGTCTGGATCTGCACAAGCAGCGAGGAGTCCTGTGGCACCTTACCACTAACCAAAGAGCAGGATCCCTGCTTCCCCTCCTGCACAATTCTCTCCCAGCCCCACAGCCCAGCTAGGGCTGAGATAGACCAAGAGCCTGACTCCCCACTCGGCCTCCCAGCGACCACCCACAGGGAGAGGAGTCAGTGGAACCCTCCTTCCCCCACTCGTCAGCAGGCTCACCAAGCTTTCCCTGTTGCCAAACGGGCCCCTCCCTTTCTTAAATTAATCCCCCTATTCCCAGTGACTCTCCCCCAGGGCTCTGCCACATTCAGCATCCGGTGGTGCTGTGAGCTGGCTGGTTTTATGCTCTCCCTAGGCCTCCCCCAGCTGAGCCATGGGGATTTAGCTTTTCTGTCCGCCAGTACCTGGGGCCCAGACCGGCAGCTGCTGCCTCAATACAGCACAGAGGGAGGCAGACTGTGGAGCAATTAATCCTTTCCCCTCAGCCCAGCAGTTGGGTTTGGTCTCAGCCCCCTCTCAGCTGCAGCCACTGGAGCCTGAATGCTGGTACCACTCAGGCTAAGGGAGGGCAGCTGAGCCATCCAGGAGCCACGATTATAAGTGAGCTCAGCTGCCAGCCATTTTCAGTTGTGCAGGGGCCAGTGTGAACAGGAAGGGGTGTTCCCATCTCCTGGGGGGGAGGATGTTTGTGCGGCTCCACTGCTTAGGGCAAGGCCCTGCGTTTCCTGGTGCACAGCTGTGCACCCGAGAGGGACACATGGCTCCCTGCTGGAAGAAGGCACCTTCTTCCTCCACCCTCTGAGCACTTGCCGTGGCTGGCTGCCCCACAAGCTACAGTTCCTCTCTGCTGGCTGCTCTTTCTGCACAAGGGTGCCATTGTGGGGGAGGGGCTAGGGAGCAGTAGCCCTTCTTTAAAATTTGAACCCCGGGATTTCAGACTTGTCAGGGCAAGCTGCTTTAAGCTTGTCTCTAGGGGCAGGGAGTTTATTATAAAAAGAAGGAGGCCAGTGTAACAAAAGGCTGGGCGTGCCAGCCACTGAAGGGTCCTTAGAGCATCAAGAAAACATTGCCAGGTACTTAAAAGATGGAGGGTGGGGAAGCAAGAGTAGCCATGTGTGTTGTGCTGCTAGGCTTTGAATTTGGACCAGTGCTGTTAAACTTATAAGTGTTCTTGAAAAGGGGGTAAATAGGGAGGTGGCAAAATTTGCAGATTCCACAAATTACTCCAAATAGTTTAGTCCAAAGCTGAGTGTGAAGAGTTACCGAGGGATCTCACAGAACTGGGTGACTGGGCGACACAAGGGAGAAGGAATTCGGCATTGACAAATGCAAAGCAATGTCCATGAGAAAACAGAATCCCAACTATAGGTCAATATGTTGGGGTCTAAAGTAGCTGTGACCACTCGAGAAAGAGATCTTGGAATCCTGGTGGATAGTTCCCTGAAAACATCTGCTCAGTGCGCAGGGGCTGTCTGAAAACTAAAAAACCTAACAGAATACTGGGAATGGAATAGATAAGACAGAAAATACTCTGTTGCCTCTCTCTAAAGTCATGGCACAGCGACAGCTTGAATACTGCAGGCAGATTTGGTCACCCCATCTAAAAAAAAGATAAATTGGATTTGGAAAAAGTACAGAAAAGGCAACTGAAATGATAAGGGGTAAGGAACAGCTTCCAGACGGGGAGAGATTAACAAGACGGGGACTTTTCAGCTTGGAAAAGAAATGACTAAAAGGTGGGGAGATATGTTGGAGGTCTAGAAAATCATGACCGGTGTGGGAAAATCCAGTAGGGAAATGTTATTTACTCCTTCGCTGACATAACTCTAGAAGCTCCTCCAAGTACATTTATAGGCAGCAGATTTAAAACAAATTATTTCTTTACCGTCAACCTGTGGAACTCCCTGCCGGGAGTTGGTGGAAAGGCCCACACTGTAACATGATTCCAATAACAACCAAATAAGTCCCACGGAGGTTCGGTCCATCAGTGGCGACTGGCCAGGACGGGCAGGGATGCTGTCCGTGGCCTCTGTTTGCCAGAAGTGGGGAATGGGCAACAGGGGATGGATCATGTGATGATGCCTCTTTTGTTGATGCCTTCTGAAGCACCTGGCACTGGCCACTGTTGGGAGGCAGGACACTGGGCTAGGCAGGCCATTGGTGTGACTCAGTCTGGCCACTCTGATCTTATATCGAGCCCAAATGTATCTGTCCCCTGCTGTAACCCCCTAGCCCCTCCCCTCCCAGAGCTGAGACAGGGCCCAGGAGTCCTGCCGGGGTCTCTCTCTGCAGTTAGTAAGGAAGTAAGACTAGACATTAACATGTTAAGGCTACGCAGGATCCCTTGTGACTTGCCACAATGTTAACATCAGAGCTGGGCTCCGGACCCCAGGGACTACATGGCAACTCACACTCTGGTGACACTGCCCGATGTCTGCCACCCCTGGGAGATGGTGTTTCACCAGGAACATTAGCCTGCGCACAGGATCCAGCTGGAGGGGGGTGTCCCAGAGAGGTCAGCTGAGCTAAGCTTGTGACAGGGTGGATCACAGAGATCCCCTTGGGACTGTGACCCAGTGTGCTGATGATGCCACTGAGCCTGCTGGGCCAGAAGCTCTGGTTTCCCCCAGGCAAGGCACAAAGTTGGGGTAACAGCCCCCCAGCATAGCAACATGGACACTGAACCACCTCCGCTCTGAGAAGGCTCAGATATAAGCTCATTGACAGCACCTAGGAGCACCCCCCAAGAGATCCAAACCCCCAAATAAATCCGTCCGACTTTTTACACAGAGCAAGCCCCTAAGATATTTGGTGTCTTTAACCGTGAAAAAGAGATGCACAGTGGTTGCTCCTCCCTCCGGTAACAATTATTTATACTGGGTTTGATATCAAACAGGTGTTTTTATTAAGGACAACAAGTAGGATTCAAGAGATTGCAAGTGAAAACAGACAGATCAAAGGAAGTTACTAGGACAAAATAAACAAAGTATGCCAGCTAAGCCTTATACACGAGGAGAAATTGCTTCAAAGTTTATGTCTCACCCTTGTCTCCATTTCAGGTAAAATCCTTCAAGACAAAAGTTGATCTTTTTCTCTGGCCTGGGTCTACCACTTCTCAGGGTTCTTTAGAATTCTTTGTTTTCAGGTTTCTTCATGTGTATCCTCTTGAAGTGGGGTGGCAATTTCAAAAGCCAGCTGCAGACAAAAGACTGATTGCTTTCCCTTCATAAAGAGACTTTCCTCAGGGCTGGAATCATTTGGCTAAAACGCTCCCCATGGAAAAATACCAGATTCAAGATGGATTCCTGTACCAGTTGACATAGTCACATGTCTTTCTAAAACCAACCACAGTTTGGGCATGTAGGAAAAACAAACCAATTTGCAGATCATTGTCTTGAGCACTGGGCCATTAAGTTTCCATAAATACCACTCATGACTTTCGCTAGAAGACGTGGATTAATAAAACACATCTAACCTTCATATTTCTAACCTCACATACAAGCCGATAGATGCAGAGAAACAGAATATACACATCCAGCAGATTGTCACTTTAAAATGATATGTCACATGATACATTTGGCCTAAAGCATTGTTGCGTTATGCATATTCATAAGCCCATTTTCATAAGCATGGGGGGCAGCCCATGACAGAGCGCTGTATTACACAGCCCTGGTGCTGGGGGAGATGAGGCCCCCAGGCGAGCCGGGTGGGACTCAGGTGTGGGCCATATTGGAGGGTCCGTCCCATGTTCATGCTGACCCATCTGTCACACTCTTGGCTTTCTCAGTCCATCTCTGGTCGGCCCTGTGGAAAGGAGGCACTCAGTCAGATCAGGGATTTGCCCCAAGGCTGGGGGGGCAGGGAGGGAGGTAATAGCAGCAAGGGCCTGTAACCCTGGCCTGCCTCACACACAGGGGCAAGGCACAGAGATCCTGGCACCCAGGGCTCAGTGCTCCCCAGCGCTCAGCTGAGTTAGTCCCCCCTCGGTGTCAGGTGCAGTCAGAGCTAGGGATGGGAGCATGGAACCATGTACACGGTTAACCAATAAGCCTGGGCTTAGCAGTGAGAATTCATGGTTACACACAGGCTCCTGCCCCACTCCTGGGAGCCGGCTGCCATCCTCACAGCCTCTGTAGCGTGAGGCAGCAGCCAGCTCCTGCACGCACTGGCTCTCGGAAGGCTGCAGGGACATGGGGGCACAGACCCTCAGCTGATGCAGCTACACCCAGCCCTTCCTGGGCAGTGGCTGTCCTGGCAGCAGGGCCAAGGGCTAGGGGCTGTGTGACCTCGGGTCATAAGAACAGCCAGACGGGGTCAGACCAAAGGTCCATCCAGCCCAGTGTCCTGTCGGCCCACAGTGGCCAGCGCCAGGTGCCCCAGAGGGAGTGAATCAAACAGGGAATGATCAAGCCATCTCTCTGCTGCCATCCATCTCCACCCTCTGACACACAGAGGCCAGGGACACCATTCCTTACCCAGCCTGGGTAACAGCCATTGATGGACCAACCTCCATGAATTTATCTAGCTCTCTTTTAAACCCTGTTCTAGTCCTAGCCTTCACAGCCTCCTCAGGCGAGGAGTTCCACAGATTGACTCTGCGCTGTGTGAAGAAGAACTTCCTTTTATTTGTTGTAAACCTGCTGCCCATCAGTTTCATTTGGTGGCCCCTAGTTCTTATATTATGGGAACAAGTAAATAACTTTTCCTTATTCATTTTCTCCACACCACTCATGATTTTATAGACCTCAATCCTATCCCCCCTTAGTCTCCTCTTTTTTGAAAGCTGAAAGTCCCAGTCTCTTTAATCTCTCCTCATATGGGACCCGTTCCAAACCCCTCAGCATTTTAGTTGCCCTTCTCTGAACCTTCTCTAATGCAGTATATCCTTTTTGAGATGAGGAGACCGCATCTGTACACAGTATTCCAGATGTGGGCGTTCCATGGATTTATATAAGGGCAAAAGATATTCTCCATCTTATTCTCTATCCCTTTTTTAATGATTCCTAACTTCCTGTTTGCTTTTTTGACTGCCACTGCACACTGCGTGGACGTCTTCAGAGAACTAGCCACGATGACTCCAAGGTCTCTTTCCTGATTAGTTGGAGCTAAATTAGCCCCCATCATATTCTATGTATAGTTGGGGTTATCTTTCCCAATGTGCGTTACTTTACACTTATCCACATTACATTTCATTTGCCATTTTGTTGCCCAATCACTCAGTTTGGTGAGATCTTCTTGGAGTCCCTCACAGTCTGCTTCTGTCTTGACTATCCTAAACAGTTTGGTATCATCCGCAAACTTTACCACCTCCCTGCTTACCCCTTTCTCCAGATCATTTATGAACATGTTGAATAGGAAGATGGTCCAGAGCAGCCCCGGGAGGCGGCTGGAAACCCAGTTGGCGAGGCCGGCTGCGCAGATAACATGCCTGAGCCCTCCCCTCCCTGTCTGCTCGCCAGCTTCCCCCAGCCCTTCCCCTCCTCCCCAAAGAGCTGTGGGCTCACTCTAGAGAGTCCCTGCACGACGCTGAACCTCACGTGCGTGGGGGCAAGGCACATCTGGCCACACCCAACGCTGCAGCACTTCTGTGCTCCAGGGCAGTCATTGTCACTGGAGCACAACAGGGCGCAGATCCCAATGGTGTCTGGGGGGAACACAGGGCAGAGCCCAGGTTTCTCTGGAAGACAGAGCATCCCAGGGCAGTGAGACACCTGGCTGATAAATCCCTGTCCCCACCCCGCTCCAAGTGGGGCAGGGCGGGGAGGGGCGGGAGAGACAGCAGTGAGAGATTAGCTACCAGATGGGACACTGGGCTCCCTCTGCAGGCCCAGAGTCCGGAGAGCTCAGGGTAGGGAGGAGGGAGAGAAACAGCCACTTCCGCCTGCAGCTCTGGGCCAGGCGAGGGATTCTGCCCCAGGGCTCCAGCCAGGGCAGGCTGGATAAACAGGGCAGAGGGAGGGGCCAAGGGGCCGTCCGGTCGCAGGAGGGAACATCTGCCCCCTTCCTGTGACTCCTCTCCACAGAGCTGGTGTCTCACAGCTGGGCTGATGGGAGACCCTGGGCGGGCCGCGCCCGGCTCCTCTGGCTGTCAGGGCGGGAGGGCCACGGGCACCTCACAGCTGCTCTCTTACCCCAGCAAAGAGCCGCCTCCAAGGGCAGCCGTTTGGCAACTGGAGAAGGGAGCCGTTGCTGCATCACCCAACGGCCTTCGCCATGGCCTGTAAGTTCCTGTTCCAAAGGGAAATGCAGCAACAGGCTGGCGCTGTAACAAAGTGGGGGATTTGTGGGGGTGACATGGAGAGGGGAACTATGACAGCAGCGTGTGGCACTCTGTACTCACACCAGCGCCCTGACCCCCCCCCCCCCCCCCCCCCCCCCCCCCCCCCCCCAACGTAATTACTGTCTGTTGCATGCAAAGTGCCAGGTAAGCTAGCGAATGAAAGGTCATGATGTGTCCAGCCGGGCAGTTCTTGTCATTAGCGCCCCAGCCAGGACTCAGGGACCTTCCCTTTCTGATGTACTTAAAAACAGTTTGCTATTACTTTTGAGTGTTTGGCTAGCTGTTCTTCAAACTCCTTTTGGCTTTTCTTATTATAGTTTTACACTTAATTTGACAACGTTTATACTCCTTTCTATTTTCCTCTCTAGGATTTGACTTCCACTTTTTAACAGATGTCTTTTTATCTGTCACTGCTTCTTTTACCTGGTTGTTAAGCCATAGTGTCACTTTTTTGTTCTCTTCCTGTGTTTTTTAATTTGGTTTATCCATTTAAGTTGGGCCTCTATTATGGTGTCTTCGAAAAGCTTCCATGCACCTTGCAGAGATTTTATTTTTGTCACTGTACTTTTTAATTTCTGTTTAACTAATCTCCTCATTTTTGTCTACTCTGGAAATATACTGCACTGAAACTTTCTCACTCGGAGGTGTGAAAAACAAGCCCCTGAACACAGGACGTTTTTGTGCAGGAACTTCCAGCACTGGGCGCTACGCCCCTTGTGGAGATGGGTTCCCCAGAGTGCCCAGAGAGCTCGTCCAGCGCTGACATCACAACAACACTGTTGTGTTAAAGCTTCAATGTTGAAAGAGTAGACAAAGCCTTACTCTGTGTCTGTGCAGTGCGTGGGCAATGGGGCCATGGGCTGTGGTGGATGTTCTAGGGCTCTGTGGCCCCAAATCTTTGCAGAAAGGTCTCTATTACCGGGGCAGATGGGGACGCAACTCGCTGAGTCTCCCTCAGTCTCTTACCAGTCTGTCCACATGCCCGGAGACATTCCTCTTCAGTGGCAAACCTGTTCCCATTGCCCCCGCAGCCACCATAAATGAACCTCTCACAGCTCTTGGAGGCTGGGTTGTAGAAGTAGTGGGGCATGTAGGCCTCACAAGGGCCAGGCTTTGCAGGGAGCTGGCAGACGTCTCCAGCTGCAGAAAAAAGAGAAACAAGTGAGGGGAAAGGGAGGGATTCTGCAGAAGAGGGCTGGAGGTGGGGGTCTGGGCATGAGAGGGATAGAGAGTGCTTAACTGGCTCAGTGCCTCCTGCCGCTCCCAGGCACCACACCCTGCTGCTCCCATTGCCCGTGATTCCAGCCAATGGGAGCAGCAGGGAAAGCCTCCAGGTGAGTGGTTTCCTCGCTCCCGTACCCCTAGCGAGGAGGGGGGGAGCAGCAGCACATAGAGCCACTTTCTACCCCCACAACCCGGATCCAGCCCGTGAGGTGCCACGCCCACCCCACAGTGGGAAGTCAGTGCTGGTGCGTCAACCTCGTGGGGTTAGGTGCATAAAGGGGCAGGCTGAGCATTCTGGGGACTGGAATCCAAGTGCAAACATGACTGACCTTTGCCGGCGCCGTTCATGTTGTGTCTCTGGCCTGATTCTGTCCAGGGCTCCCCCACTGGCTCCCCTGGGGATGATTAAAGTCAATGAACCCCAAGCCAGAGGGACACTCAGTGCAGAGGCAGGGCGTGCCCTGCTGGGCGAGGGGCGGGTGCAGCTGTGAAATCCTGAGGTACTGAGCCAGGAAAGGCCTGGCAGCTGCAGTGGGAGTCCTGCCTGAGGAGGGACTGCAGGAGTTTTCCCCCTATATTGACAATCCCTTTCATTGCCGTGGACTGAAACCAGCCCAGCCCAGCTGGGGGGCCGCGGGGTGACGGGACCCTGCGTGTATCTCAGTGACCCCACACACTCCACGCGGCGTCACGGCAAGGGCGTCTGCACACCTGGATCGTCATACAGCCAGACGGTGGCTGCTGTGTCGGCTCCATGGAGATCAGGGTCCCTGGACCAAGTCAAACTGGGCTCCTGGGCTGGAGGGGAAATGCCCAGGTGCCAGGGCAGCTGTGTGAGCCATTCCCCAGTGTCTGAGTCTGGGACACGCCTGCCCGTGAGCCCCGCCCCCGCTGTGCCAGAGACAAGGGTGAGTCCCTGAGGCAGCCAGCGGGCAGGGCTGGAGACATGTCCAGCCGGGCAGTTCTTGTCATTAGCTCCCCAGCCAGGGGCTCCCAAAGGGGCTGGGACGCAGCTGCCAGGACTCAGGGACCTTCCCTTTCGTTTCAGCTCCAGCACGAGCTGCACCGTGGACCCCGCTCGCCGGCTCCTCCTCAGCCCCCTGCCCCTCCTCTGGCCAGGGGCAGAGTCCTCGGGGCAGGGCTGTCCCTTAGGCTACAGCTACACTTTAGCCTCCTTTCAGAAAAGCTTACGCAAATGAAGCGCATCTTGGAATATCGCACCACTTCATTTGCATAATTATTTAGCAGCCGCTTTGCGCAAGAGGCTTTTGCGCAAAAAGGAACTGTGGAGACCCCACTTGCGCAAGAGCCGTTCTTCCTCATCTGTTCATCCATCTCCACCCTCTGACAAACAGAGCCAGGCACACCATTCCTGCCCATCCTGGCTAATAGCCATTGATGGACCTACCCTCTATGAATCTATCTAGTTTTTTCTTAAACCCTGTTAAAATCCTAGTCTTCACAACTTCCTCCAGCAAGGAGTTCCACAGGCCAACCGTGCACTGTGAGAAGAGAAACTTCCTTTTTTTTGTTTTAATCCTGTTACCTGTTCATTTCATTTGGTGACCCCTAGTTCTTATGTTATGGGAGCAAGTAAATAATTTTTCCTTATTCCCCTCCTCCATAGCTGCCATGATTGTATAGACCTCTATCATATCCCTTCTTAGTCCCTTCTTTTCTAAGATGAAAAGTCCAAGTCTTTTGAATCTCTCTTCATATGGGACCCGTTGCAAAACCCTCATCATTTGTGTTGCCCTTTTCGGAACCTTTTCCAAAGCCAAAATATCTTTTTTGAGATGAGGCGTCCACGTCTGTACGCAGTGTTCAAGATGTGGACGTCCCCTAGTTTTATACAGAGGCAATAAGATGTTCTTATTTTCTATCTTATTTTCTGTCCCCTTTTTAACGATTCCTAACATTCAGCTTGTTTTTTTGTCGGCCGCTGCACACTGAGTGGATGAAGATCTCTGTCTTGAGTGGCTACAGCTAAATTAGTCCTCATCATGTTGTAAGTATAGATGGGATTATTTTACCAATGTACCTTACTTTACATTTACCTACATTACATTTCATTTGCCATTTTGTTGCCTTATCACTTAGTTTGGTGAGATGTTTTTGAAGCTCTTCACAGTCTGCTTTGGTCTTAACTACCTGGAGCAGTTTAGTATCATCTGCAAATCTTGCCAGCTCCCTGTTTACCCCTTTCTCTAGATCATTTATAACTAAGTTGAATAGGATGGGTCCCAAGACAGATCCTGGGGGAATCCCGCTAATTACTTCTCTCTACTGGGAAAACTTACCATTTATTCCTACCCTTTGTTTCCTGTCTTTTAACCAGTTATTGATCTTCAAAAGGACCTCCCCTTTTATTTCATGACAACCTACTTTGCTTAAGAGCCTTTGGTGAGGGATCTTGTCAGAGACGTTCTGGAAATCTAAGTATACTATGTCCACTGGATCCTTCTAGTCAACATGTTCATTGACCTCCTCAAAGAACTCTAATAGATTAGTAAGGCATGATTTCCCTTTACAGAAACCATGTTGACTTTCCCCCAACAAATTATGTTAATCGATGCGTCTGACAATTCTCTTCTTTTACTATAGTTTTAACTAATTTGCCCGGTGCTGACATTAGACTTACTGGTCTGTAATTGCCAGGATCACCTCTAGGACCCTTTTAAAATATAGGTGTCACATTAGCTATCTCCCAGTCATTAGGTATGGAAGCTGATTTAAAGGATAGGTTACAAACCACAGTTAATAGTTCTGCAATTTCACATTTGAATTCTTTCAGAACTCTTGGGTGAATGCCATCTGGCCCTAGTGAGTGGTTACTGTTAATTTTATCAATTTGTTTCAAAACCTTAGTCTGGGACAATGCCTCAGATTTGTCACTTAAGAAGAATGGCTCAGGTTTGGGAATCTCCCCGATATCCTCAGCTGTGAAGACTGAAGCAAAGAATGCATTCAGGTTCTCCGCTATGACTTTATTGTCTTTGAATGCTCTATTAGCATCTCGATCGTCCAGGGCCCCCACTGGTTGTTTACCAGACTTCCTGCTTCTGATGTACTTAAAAACAGTTTGCTATTACTTCTGAGTGTTTGGCTAGCTGTTCTTCAAACTCCTTTTGGCTTTTCTTATTATAGTTTTACACTTAATTTGACAAAGTTTATACACCTTTCTATTTTCCTCTCTAGGATTTGACTTCCACTTTTTAACAGATGTCTTTTTATCTGTCACTGCTTCTTTTACCTGGTTGTTAAGCCATAGTGTCACTTTTTTGTTCTCTTCCTGTGTTTTTTAATTTGGTTTATCCATTTAAGTTGGGCCTCTATTATGGTGTCTTCGAAAATCTTCCATGCAGCCTGCAGAGATTTTATTTTTGTCACTGTACTTTTTAATGTCTGTTTAACTAATCTCCTCATTTTTGTCTACTCTGGAAATATACTGCACTGAAACTTTCTCACTCGGAGGTGTGAAAAACAAGCCCCTGAACACAGGACGTTTTTGTGCAGGAACTTCCAGCACTGGGCGCTACGCCCCTTGTGGAGATGGGTTCCCCAGAGTGCCCAGAGAGCTCGTCCAGCGCTGACATCACAACAACACTGTTGTGTTAAAGCTTCAATGTTGAAAGAGTAGACAAAGCCTTACTCTGTGTCTGTGCAGTGCGTGGGCAATGGGGCCATGGGCTGTGGTGGATGTTCTAGGGCTCTGTGGCCCCAAATCTTTGCAGAAAGGTCTCTATTACCGGGGCAGATGGGGACGCGACTTCCTGAGTCTCCCTCAGTCTCTTACCAGTCTGTCCACATGCCCGGAGACATTCCTCTTCAGTGGCAAACCTGTTCCCATTGCCCCCGCAGCCACCATAAATGAACCTCTCACAGCTCTTGGAGGCTGGGTTGTAGAAGTAGTGGGGCATGTAGGCCTCACAAGGGCCAGGCTTTGCAGGGAGCTGGCAGACGTCTCCAGCTGCAGATCAAAGAGAAACAAGTGAGGGGAAAGGGGGGGATTCTGCAGAAGAGGGCTGGAGGTGGGGGTCTGGGCATGAGAGGGATAGAGGGTGCTTACGTGGCTCAGTGCCTCCTGCCGCTCTCGGGCACCAAACCCTGCTGCTCCCATTGGCCGTGATTCCAGCCAACGGGAGCAACAGGGAAAGCCTCCGGGTGAGTGGTTTCCTCATTCCCGTTCCCCTAGCCAGAGGGAGGGGGGGGGGCGAGCAGCAGCACATAGAGCCACTTTCTACCCCCACAAGCCGGATCCAGCCCGTGGGGAGGGGCAGAACTGGAGTGCCAGCCTAGGCTCCCAGCCGCTGGGGAAAGGGGGGTGAGCCCTGAGCCTCTGGCCCACCTGTAAGATGTTCATGGACCACTAGTGATCCACAGACAACACTTTGAGGACCAGTGCTCTAGGCACTGCTGAGCTGCAGCCAAACAATCATTATTTGCATGAGCATCCCTGTTGCTGGGGCCGCTGACAACCCAACTAACTGGGTTTCCCCCAGTCTCTTACCAGACCGTCCACACGTCCGGAGACATTCCTCTTTAGTGGCAAAGCGGTTCCCATTGCCCCCGCAGCCGCCATAAATGAACATCTGACAGCTCTTGGTGACGGGGTCATAGAAGTAGCTGGGCATGTAGGCCAAACATGGGCCGGGTTCCTTGGGGAGCTTGCAGATCTCTGCCATTGCAGAAGGAAGACAGGCAGGTCAGGAAGAAAGAAGGGAAATGGGGAAGCATCTCAGCCTTCCCATTCCAAAGTGACGGGCACAGGCTGCAGGCTGGCGGGGAGATGGGGTCAGAATCCTCGTCATTAGCCCACGGAAGCAGCTGGCGCGTCAGAACTCCATGGAAAGCCCATTCTGCAGCGTTACACCACTGGCACCGGTAAGAGCAGCTGGGCCCGATTCTCAGAAAGATTGCATAAGAGCGGCCAGACGGGGTCAGACCACGGGTCTGTCCAGCCCTGGGTCCTGTCTGCCCACCGTGGCCAAGGCCAGGTGCCCCAGAGGGAGGGAACACAACAGGGAATCCTCACGGGATCCCTCCCATCACCCATTCCCAGACACACAGAGGCTAGGGACACCATTCCTGCCCAACTTGGCTCATAGCCACTGATGGACCCACCCTGACCTACCCTCCATGAATGGCAGGGAAAAGCACGTGCAGTTTTCCACAAAAATCTAGAAACATCAGTCAGGGCACTGAACACTCTCCGACCCGGGAACTGACCATAAATGTGCATCTGGCTCTGGGATGTTTTCGTACAATCGCTTTGTCGTTATTTTCTCCAGACCCTGACGCTGTGATAAGGTAACACGCTGACCCCACGTAGCCGCAGGCGATACTGAAATGTCAGAGCCAGGCAGTGAGACCCCTCACGCTGCTGAAGGGTGGCAAACGCCTGGACAGACAGAAGGGGCGCGCCCATTTCCATGCAGATTAGGTGCATAAAGGGGCAGGCTGAGCATTCTGGGGACTGGGATCCAAGTGCAAACATGACAGACCTTTGCCGGCGCCGTTCATGTTGTGTCTCTGGCCTGATTCTGTCCAGGGCCCCCCACTGGCTCCCCTGGGGCTGGTTAAGGTCAATGAGCCCCAAGCCAGAGGGACACTCAGTGCAGAGGCAGGGGTCCCCTGCTGGGCGAGGGGCGGGTGCAGCTGTGAAATCCTGAGGTGCTGAGCGTGGGAAAGGCCTGGCAGCTGCACTGGGAGACCTGCCTGAGGAGGGACTGCAGGAGATTCCCCCGATATTAACAATCCCTTTCATTGCCACGGACTGAAACCAGCCCAGCTACTTGAGGGGACCCCGGCTGGGGGCTGCTGGGTGACGGGCCCCTGCGTGTATCTCAGCGACCCCACACACTCCACGCGGCGTCACGGCAAGGGCGTCTGCACACCTGGATCGTCATGAAGCCGGAAGGCGGCTGCTGCGTCGGCTCCATGGAGAGCAGGGTCCCTGGACCGAGGCAAACTGGGCTCCTGGGCTGGAGGGGAAATGCCCAGGTGCCAGGGCAGCTGTGTGAGCCATTCCCCAGTGTCTGAGTCTGGGACACGCCTGCCTGTGAGCCCCGCCCTCGCTGTGCCAGAGACAAGGGTGAGTCCCTGTGGCAGCCAGCGGGCAGGGCTGGAGACGTGTCCAGCCGGGCAGTTCTTGTCATTAGCTCCCCAGCCGGGGCGCCCAAAGGGGCTGAGACGCAGCTGCCAGGACTCAGGGACCTTCCCTTTCGTTTCAGCTCCAGCACGAGCTGCACCGTGGACCCCGCTCGCCGGCTCCTCCTCAGCCCCCTGCCCCTCCTCTGGCCAGGGGCAGAGTCCTCGGGGCAGGGCTGTCCCTTAGGCTACAGCTACACTTTAGCCTCCTTTCAGAAAAGCTTACGCAAATGAAGCGCATCTTGGAATATCGCACCACTTCATTTGCATAATTATTTAGCAGCCGCTTTGCGCAAGAGGCTTTTGCGCAAAAAGGAACTGTGGAGACCCCACTTGCGCAAGAGCCGTTCTTCCTCATCTGTTCATCCATCTCCACCCTCTGACAAACAGAGCCAGGCACACCATTCCTGCCCATCCTGGCTAATAGCCATTGATGGACCTACCCTCTATGAATCTATCTAGTTTTTTCTTAAACCCTGTTAAAATCCTAGTCTTCACAACTTCCTCCAGCAAGGAGTTCCACAGGCCAACCGTGCACTGTGAGAAGAGAAACTTCCTTTTTTTTGTTTTAATCCTGTTACCTGTTCATTTCATTTGGTGACCCCTAGTTCTTATGTTATGGGAGCAAGTAAATAATTTTTCCTTATTCCCCTCCTCCATAGCTGCCATGATTGTATAGACCTCTATCATATCCCTTCTTAGTCCCTTCTTTTCTAAGATGAAAAGTCCAAGTCTTTTGAATCTCTCTTCATATGGGACCCGTTGCAAAACCCTCATCATTTGTGTTGCCCTTTTCGGAACCTTTTCCAAAGCCAAAATATCTTTTTTGAGATGAGGCGTCCACGTCTGTACGCAGTGTTCAAGATGTGGACGTCCCCTAGTTTTATACAGAGGCAATAAGATGTTCTTATTTTCTATCTTATTTTCTGTCCCCTTTTTAACGATTCCTAACATTCAGCTTGTTTTTTTGTCGGCCGCTGCACACTGAGTGGATGTTTTCAGAGAACTATTCACAATGACTCCAAGATCTCTGTCTTGAGTGGCTACAGCTAAATTAGTCCTCATCATGTTGTAAGTATAGATGGGATTATTTTACCAATGTACCTTACTTTACATTTACCTACATTACATTTCATTTGCCATTTTGTTGCCTTATCACTTAGTTTGGTGAGATGTTTTTGAAGCTCTTCACAGTCTGCTTTGGTCTTAACTACCTGGAGCAGTTTAGTATCATCTGCAAATCTTGCCAGCTCCCTGTTTACCCCTTTCTCTAGATCATTTATAACTAAGTTGAATAGGATGGGTCCCAAGACAGATCCTGGGGGAATCCCGCTAATTACTTCTCTCTACTGGGAAAACTTACCATTTATTCCTACCCTTTGTTTCCTGTCTTTTAACCAGTTATTGATCTACAAAAGGACCTCCCCTCTTATCTCATGACAACCTACTTTGCTTAAGAGCCTTTGGTGAGGGATCTTGTCAGAGACGTTCTGGAAATCTAAGTATACTATGTCCACTGGATGCTCCTAGTCAACATGTTCATTGACCCCCTCAAAGAACTCTAATAGATTAGTAAGGCATGATTTCCCTTTACAGAAACCATGTTGACTTTCCCCCAACAAATTATGTTAATCGATGCGTCTGACAATTCTCTTCTTTTACTATAGTTTTAACTAATTTGCCCGGTGCTGACATTAGACTTACTGGTCTGTAATTGCCAGGATCACCTCTAGAACCCTTTTAAAATATAGGTGTCACATTAGCTATCTCCCAGTCATTAGGTATGGAAGCTGATTTAAAGGATAGGTTACAAACCACAGTTAATAGTTCTGCAATTTCACATTTGAATTCTTTCAGAACTCTTTGGTGAATGCCATCTGGCCCTAGTGAGTGGTTACTGTTAATTTTATCAATTTGTTTCAAAACCTTAGTCTGGGACAATGCCTCAGATTTGTCACTTAAGAAGAATGGCTCAGGTTTGGGAATCTCCCCGATATCCTCAGCTGTGAAGACTGAAGCAAAGAATGCATTCAGGTTCTCTGCTATGACTTTATTGTCTTTGAATGCTCTATTAGCATCTCGATCGTCCAGGGCCCCCACTGGTTGTTTACCAGACTTCCTGCTTCTGATGTACTTAAAAACAGTTTGCTATTACTTTTGCGTGTTTGGCTAGCTGTTCTTCAAACTCCTTTTGGCTTTTCTTATTATAGTTTTATAATTAATTTGACAAAGTTTATACTCCTTTCTATTTTCCTCTCTAGGATTTGACTTCCACTTTTTAACAGATGTTTTTTTATCTGTCACTGCTTCTTTTACCTGGTTGTTAAGCCATTGTGTCGCTTTTTTGTTCTCTTCCTGTGTTTTTTAATTTGGTTTATCCATTTAAGTTGGCCCTCTATTATGGTGTCTTTGAAAAGCTTCCATGCAGCTTGCAGAGATTTTATTTTTGTCACTGTACTTTTTAATTTCTGTTTAACTAATCTCCTCATTTTTGCCTACTCTGGAAATATACTGCACTGAAACTTTCTCACTCGGAGGTGTGAAAAACAAGCCCCTGAACACAGGACGTTTTTGTGCAGGAACTTCCAGCACTGGGCGCTACACCCCTTGTGGAGATGGGTTTCCCAGAGTGCCCAGAGAGCTCGTCCAGCGCTGACATCACAACAACACTGTTGTGTTAAAGCTTCAATGTTGAAAGAGTAGACAAAGCCTTACTCTGTGTCTGTGCAGTGCGTGGGCAATGGGGCCATGGGCTGTGGTGGATGTTCTAGGGCTCTGTGGCCTCAAATCTTTGCAGAAAGGTCTCTATTACTGGGGCAGATGGGGACGAGACTCGCTGAGTCTCCCTCAGTCTCTTACCAGTCTGTCCACACACCCGGAGACATTCCTCTTCAGTGGCAAACCTGTTCCCATTGCCCCCGCAGCCACCATAAATGAACATCTCACAGCTCTTGGAGGCTGAGTTGTAGAAGTAGTGGGGCATGTAGGCCTCACAAGGGCCAGGCTTTGCAGGGAGCTGGCAGACGTCTCCAGCTGCAGAACAAAGAGAAACAAGTGAGCGGAAAGGGGGGTATTCTGCAGAAGAGGGCTGGAGGTGGGGGTCTGGGCATGAGAGGGATAGAGGGTGCTTACGTGGCTCAGTGCCTCCTGCCGCTCCCGGGCACCACACCCTGCTGCTCCCATTGGCCGTGATTCCAGCCAACGGGAGCAACAGGGAAAGCCTCCAGGTGAGTGGTTTCCTCACTCCCGTTCCCCTAGCCAGAGGGTGGGGGGGAGCAGCAGCACATAGAGCCACTTTCTACCCACACAAGCCGGATCCAGCCTGGGAGGTGCAACCCCCACCCCACAGTGGGAAGTCAGTGCTGATGCATCAACCTCGTGGGGAGGGGCAGAACTGGAGTGCCAGCCTAGGCTCCCGGCCGCTGGGGAAGGGGGGGTGAGCCCTGAGCCTCTGGCCCACCTGTAAAATGGTCATGGACCACTAGTGATCCACAGACAACACTGTGAGGACCAGTGCTCTAGGCACTGCTGAGCTGCAGCCAAACAATCATTATTTGCATGAGCATCCCTGTTGCTGGGGCCACTGACAACCCAACTAACTGGGTTTCCCCCAGTCTCTTACCAGACCGTCCACACGTCCAGAGACATTCCTCTTTAGTGGCAAAGCGGTTCCCATTGCCCTGGCATCCGCCATAAATGAACATCTGACAGCTCTTGGTGACGGGGTCATAGAAGTAGCTGGGCATGTAGGCCAAACATGGGCCGGGTTCCTTGGGGAGCTTGCAGATCTCTGCCATTGCAGAAGGAAGACAGGCAGGTCAGGAAGAAAGAAGGGAAATGGGGAAGCATCTCATCCTTCCCATTCCAAAGTGACGGGCACAGGCTGCAGGCTGGCGGGGAGATGGGGTCAGAATCCTCGTCATTAGCCCACGGAAGCAGCTGGCGCGTCAGAACTCCATGGAAAGCCCATTCTGCAGCGTTACACCACTGGCACCGGTAAGAGCAGCTGGGCCCGATTCTCAGAAAGATTGCATAAGAGCGTAAGAGCGGCCAGACGGGGTCAGACCACAGGTCTATCCAGCCCTGGGTCCTGTCTGCCCACCGTGGCCAAGGCCAGGTGCCCCAGAGGGAGGGAACACAACAGGGAATCCTCACGGGATCCCTCCCATCACCCATTCCCAGACACACAGAGGCTAGGGACACCATCCCTGCCCATCTTGGCTCATAGCCACTGATGGACCCACCCTGACCTACCCTCCATGAATGGCAGGGAAAAGCACATGCAGTTTTCCACGAAAATCTAGAAACATCAGTCAGGGCACTGAACACTCTCCGACCCGGGAACTGACCATAAATGTGCATCTGGGTCTGGGATGTTTTCGTACAATCGCTTTGTCGTTATTTTCTCCAGACCCTGACGCTGTGATAAGGTAACACGCTGACCCCACGTAGCCGCAGGCGATACTGAAATGTCAGAGCCAGGCAGTGAGACCCCTCACGCTGCTGAAGGGTGGCAAACGCCTGGACAGACAGAAGGGGCGCGCCCATTTCCATGCAGATTAGGTGCATAAAGGGGCAGGCTGAGCATTCTGGGGACTGGGATCCAAGTGCAAACATGACTGACCTTTGCCGGCGCCGTTCATGTTGTGTCTCTGGCCTGATTCTGTCCAGGGCCCCCCACTGGCTCCCCTGGGGCTGGTTAAGGTCAATGAGCCCCAAGCCAGAGGGACACTCAGTGCAGAGGCAGGGGTCCCCTGCTGGGCGAGGGGCGGGTGCAGCTGTGAAATCCTGAGGTGCTGAGCGTGGGAAAGGCCTGGCAGCTGCACTGGGAGACCTGCCTGAGGAGGGACTGCAGGAGTTTTCCCCCTATATTGACAATCCCTTTCATTGCCACGGACTGAAACCAGCCCAGCTACTTGAGGGGACCCCGGCTGGGGGCTGCTGGGTGACGGGCCCCTGCGTGTATCTCAGCGACCCCACACACTCCACGCGGCGTCACGCCAAGGGCGTTTGCACACCTGGCTCGTCATGAAGCCAGAAGGCGGCTGCTGCGTCGGCTCCATGGAGAGCAGGGTCCCTGGGCCGAGGCAAACTGGGCTCCTGAGCTAGAGGGGAAATGCCCAGGTGCCATGGCCAGCCCTGTCCCTACAAGGGTTCGGGGCCCCTCAAGGTGCAGAACATGGTGCAACCGCCCCAACCGTCCTGTGGGCAGGACAGCTCTGCCCATGGCAGCTCTGGAGCCATTTCACCCACCCTGCAGTGTCTGAGTCTGGGACACGCCTGCCCGTGAGCCCCGCCGCCGCTGTGCCAGAGACAAGGGTGAGTCCCTGCGGCAGCCAGCGGGCAGGGCTGGAGACGTGTCCAGCCGGGCAGTTCTTGTCATTAGCTCCCCAGCCAGGGGCTCCCAAAGGGGCTGGGACGCAGCTGCCAGGACTCAGGGACCTTCCCTTTCGTTTCAGCTCCAGCACGAGCTGCACCGTGGACCCCGCTCGCCGGCTCCTCCTCAGCCCCCTGCCCCTCCTCTGGCCAGGGGCAGAGTCCTCGGGGCAGGGCTGTCTCCTGCCCTGTGCCTGCGCAGCGCCTGAGCTATGAGCTGTGGGCCGCGGTGGGTACTCTAGCACTGCTGGGATGCAGCCAGTCCCTTGTTATCATGGAGGTCAGGCTCTGTGGCAGGAAGGTCTCTGTTACCGGGGCAACTGGGGACCCCACTTGCTGAGTTTCCCTCAGTCTCTCACCAGGCTGTCCACACGTCCACAGACATTCCTCTTTGGTTTCAAACCTGTTCCCGTTGCCCCCACAGCCACCATAAATGAACATCTCACAGCTCTCGGTGACGGGGTTGTAGAAGTAGCTGGGCATGTAGGCCTTGCATGGGCCTTCCTCCGGAGGGAGCTGGCAGACGTTTCCAGCTACAGAACAAAGAGGAACAAGTGAGTTCCTCAGCTAGTGTGCACTAGTGCAGCCTGTGCATGTCCTCCCCACTGCCCATACTGCCCCTCGCACACACTCAGGTATTGTCAGTGCCTGGTGCACAGCTAGTGTGCACTAATGCAGCCTGTGGCTCTGAGGGGCGCCCCGGTTGGGGGGCTGCGGGGTGACGGGCCCCTGCGTGTGTCTCATTGACTCCACACACTCCATGCGGCGTCACGCCAAGGGCGTCTGCACACCTGGCTCGTCATACAGCCAGAAGGCGGCTGCTGCTTCGGCTCCATGGAGAGCAGGGTCCCTGGGCCGAGGCAAACTGGGCTCCAGGGCTAGAGGGGAAATGCCCAGCTGCCTTGGCCAGGCCTGTCCCTACAAGGGTTCGGGGCCCTCGAAGAGCGGAGCCTGGTGCAACCGGGAGTCCTGCTTCCACAGGCAGCAAGGGACGTCACAGGGCAAGTGTTCTCCCTTCGACTTCCCGCAGTTAAGTTACTTGGACTTCAGCTGCACCATGAACGTCACTGGAGTCACGTCGCTTAATTCGACCTTGTCCCGTGGCGCAGACATACCCCTGGTGGCTGGGTTCTCGCAGTGGTGGGGCAGGCACGCCCTACATGGGGCCAGTCTCCACAGGGAGACTGCAGCCCTCGTTCGCTGCAGAGCCAAGGCAGACGGGTTAGGAGGAAAGGGGGGCTCCGCAGGGCTTCGCTGCTGCCTCGTGCTGCACTAAGGGGGCCGGTGGAAGGAGCAGAGGCTGGGGAGGGAGATGGGGAAGGGGACTGCCTCTCCTGCGTGAGCGCTGTGTGTGTCGCTGGCATGCCGAAGCCCTAGGCAGGGCCCACACTCACAGATGATGCCCTTTGAACTAGCAGTTGAAGAATGTTGAGGGCCAGGATTTGGGAGAAGAGGGCAGGACGATCATTGCCAGGTCGCTCACCGACACCAAAATGCAAATAACTGATGGTCACATGGACACCCCCCTACGCTGTAAACCTGCTGGCTGCTGTCCTTGCCCACCAGCCTCTCGCTTCCACGCAGGGCACAGCACACGATCCGCTGTGTACGCCAAGCCCTAAGGTACAGCCGGGTCGGCTCCCACCCACAGACAGGGACAAACACCTACCAGATCTCTCTCAGGCATTCTTAAAACACAGATACCCACCTGGGGAAGTGGGCAAACAGGTTGACAGAGCCAGACAAGTACCCAGAAGTCATTAGCTTCAAGACAGGCCCCACAAGGAAAATAACAGAACCCCACTGGTCATCACCTATAGCCCCAGCTCAAACACCTCCAGCGCCTCATTGACAATCTACAACCTAGCCTGGAAAACAATCTCACAGGCCTTGGGAGACAGGCCAGTCCTCACCTACTGACAACCCCGCAACCTGGCGCAAATATTTACCAGCAGCCACACACCACACCCAGATACACTCACTCAGGACCCTGCCCCTGCAACAAACCCTGTTGCCAACTCTGTCCACACATCTACACAAGTGACACCATCACAGGCCCTAACCACACATGCCACCACATCATGGGCTCTTACAACTGCATCATGTCCTCTAATGTGATCTATGCCATCAAGTGCCAGCAATGCCCCTCTGCCACGTACATTGGCCAGACCGGACAGTCTTTGTGACAAAGGATAAATGGACACAAATCAGACATCAGGAATGGGAACACACAGAAACCTGTACGCAAACATTTTAACCTGCCTGATCGCTCAATCGTGGATTTAAAAATAGCCGTTCTTCTACAAAGGAATTTTACTAACCAATTACAGAGAGAGTTCAGAACTGGAATTCATTTACAATTTGACACTGTCAAGCTGGGCTTGAATAAAGATATTAACTGGTCAACACACTACAAAGCCAATTTTCCCTGCCTTTGACATTCACATTTTCACATCCAAAGCTATGAATGGGACACATCCAGCCCACTTAATTAGCTTTATTAACAGGGGTCGTACATTAGACAGGTAACTGCTTTTGCTGTTTTATGTATCTTGGACTGTGTTGTTTCCACTCCAACTCATCTGATGAAGTGGGTTTTACCCACGGAAGCTCATGATCCTATATATTTGTTAGTCTCTAAGGGTACGTCTACACTAGCTTGTTAATTCGAGCTAGATAGGCAAATCAGGCAACCGGAATTGCAAATGAAGCCCGGGATTTAAATATCCCGGGCTTTATTTGCATGTTCCCGTCCGGCCACCATTTTTAAATCCCCCTTAGTTCGAACGAACTGCCCACAGCTACACGCAGCGGTTTAAAGTTAATCCAAACTACGCCCTTAGTTCGGATTAACTGTTACTCCTCAGTCCACCAAATGCTGTTGGTGAGCATTTCAGCCTGCCTACCCACAGTCTGACAGACCTGCAAGCAGCTGTCTTGTCACAAACCAGCCCCACAAGCCAGATCCACAGGGAAGCCCTGGAATCCCAGTTCACCCTCAAATTCAATTCACATGCGAATGGACTCAGTGTGATATGGGCTGTTGGGGACTCTACCCACTTAACAACCACTGAAGGTGCTAACAGCTCTCTGAGTGGCGTCCTGTCATGGTCTTTGGGCCGATCCAGTTCCTTTACATGCCCCGTTTTCCTGCTCGCTGGTACGACCAGGGCAGTTTCCCAGGAACATATTGCACAGATGCATTGTGTTATCCTTTCCCCAGCAGGGCCAGAATCCAGCTCCCAGGGCTAATGAGCAGTTTTCACTGAGTGTCATTTTCCACCTACATCTGGGCTCTTCCTGGAGCTTCTGGTGACCAGGCTGTGGCAGCGCATCAGGGACCCCCCTCCCCGATCCTGCACCCCATCTATAGCAAGATGAGACTCTGCCAGCCAGTAGAACAGAGAGGGGTTGTTACCTTAGCAAGTTAGAGAAATGGTCAGAGGTAAACAGGATGAGGTTTAATAAAGAGAAATGCAAAGTGCTCCACTTAGGAAGGAACAATCAGTTCCATACATACAAGATGGGAAGCGACTGTCTAGGAAGGAGCATGGTGGAAAGGGATCTAGGGGTCATAGTGGACCACAAGTTGAATATGAGTCAACAGTGTGATGCTGTTGCAAAAAAAGCAAATATGGTTCTAGGTTGTATCAACAGGTGTGTTGTAAGCAAAACTCGTGAAGTCATTCTGCCGCTCTACTCTGCACTAGTTAGGCCTCAGCTGGAGTACTGTGTCCAGTTCTGGGCGCCACATTTCAAGAAAGATGTGGAGAAATTGGAAAGGGTACAGAGAAGAGCGACAAGAATGATTAAAGGTTTAGAGAACATGACCTATGAAGCCAGGCTTCATGAACTGGGCTTGTTTAGTTTGGAAAAAAGAAGATTAAGGGGGGACATGATAGAGGTTTTCAAATATCTAAAAGGGTGTCACAAGGAGGAAGGAGAAAATTTGTTCCTCTTGGTTACTGAGGACAGGACAAGGAGTAATGGGCTTAAAGTGCAGCAGGGGAGGTTTAGATTGGACATTAGGAAAAAATTCCTAACTGTCAGGGTGGTCAAATATTGGAATAAATTGCCAAGGGAGGTGGTGGAATCTCCCTCTCTGGAGATATTTAAGAACAGGTTAGATAGACATCTGTCAGGGATGGTGTAGACAGAGCTTGGTCCTGCCTTGAGGGCGGGGGGCTGGACTCGATGACCTCTCGAGGTCCCTTCCAGTCCTATTATTCTATGATTCTATGATTCTCCAGGACACAGCCCAGCACAGACGTGATGTGGACATAAGGAGTCAGGGGCTGCCCTAGACCCCTTGGGGCGGGTGCATCGCCCCCTGAACTCCCAGCACTCCGCTTAGTCTGTTCTCTCCATGGTTTCCCAGCCAAAAAAGTGCCCAGCTCCGCGGCCCTGCCCCCCAGCCAGGTGGCGTCTCCCCCTCCCTTCCTTTGTCTCTCCCCCTGGGAAGAGCCTTGTTACCTGCCCAGGCTGGGCCTGGGTGTCTGGGCTAATCCACATGTGGGTGAGTCAGTGGGAATCGCACAGCGCAGGGACCCCGGGTTACAAAGCAGACAACCCCCCTCTATATCACCAAGGCCAAAGGAGTTGATATAACCCAGTCCCCAGGGCCGGCTAGAGCCATTTTGGCTCCCCGGGCCCGGGCGCACGGCGCATGCACTGCCTGGCCACGGCCGCTGGAGCACAGCCTGGGACTCGCCCCTGGGGCACACGGCGCATGCGCTGCTCAGCCTGGCCTGGCCACTGCTGCTGGCGCACAGCCCGGGGTGGGCCGTGCCTGGCCGTGCAGGGCCCTGCGGCCGTGGGAGGAAGGGCGCTGCTGGCCGGCGCCGCGGTGATGGGGGGCTGGCGGGAGCTGGGCGCGCAGCTCCTGATGGCAGCTATAAGGGCCACCACCCGCCCCTTATAGCTGCCATCAGGCGCCCCCCATCAGTTGGCGCCCGGGGCAGCTGCCCGGCTCGCCCCCCCTTAGTCCGGCCCTGCCAGTCCCTGTCCAACATGAAATCATGTTTACAAGCTTTGGGGCTTGGAGCGCAGGGTCTCTACTGCTCACACCAGGGCAAACACCCCAGTAAAGAGCGTTTCAACCTTCCATGACATACGGAAAAGCAGGAAGAACAGTTGAAGCCCTGAAGAGGGGAAGCAATGACTCAGGGTTTCATTTAACCACATCCCATGTCCCCTCGCTCTGTAGCTGGAGAGAGTCTGAGAAGGAACCCCCCTTCTCCGGTGTGTCCTAGCTGGCACTGCTGAGGCCCTAGCTGTCCTGGTGGGAGACAGAGAAGACGGTACCGAGATGGGCGAGAGCTGCTGTTGCTGTTGGAGCGGGTAATGATTGCCATTCAGCTGAGGCTGATGGAGCAGGGATGTTCCTGGGTCCCTCTCTCTTGGTGGTGGGGACATCTCCCATGGCCAGGCTGGCAAAGGGCAGGAAATGGGGAAGAGGCTGGCAATCATGGTGGTGCAGCTCATTCCAGTTGTCTTCCATCTCCTCCCCAAAGCCTCGCTAGGCACGTGAGAATGACCATAGTGGGTGTAACAGGCAGCTCAGAAGGCTGAGCTGCCTAGTGGTTAGAGAGCCTGGCCCTCAGCCCCCTGTGTGGTTGAGGCTACTCAGTCTTGAAGGCCAAAGGGGTAGGGGGACCTGGGCCCTCCCTCTCCAGCATGTCCGCACCCAGAGTCCTATGCACATCAACCCTTGAATGGGGCCGCGAACCCTCCGCTGAGTCGGAACCTGCTGCCGCGGCTGCTTCCTACCAGTTGGGTCAATCTGGGGCCTCTCTAGTCCCGCGTGCAGGACAGCTGCTTCCCGCAGGTCCCGTTGGGTGGCGCTTGCCACGGGGCCAGGGCTGCCACCACGTTTCTGGGTTCTTCTCAGCCGTCACCTCAGAGACTGGGGGCTCCCTGACACTGGCCCTGACTCCCAGACGCCTGCCCTGCCTCGTGGTCTTGCCTCTTGGCCAGTCAGCCCCATACTGGGCCAAGCTCTCTCCTGTTCTCCTGCTCCCCAGGCCTGGCATCCACGGCGGGTACCATGGGGCTGGGCTGCCTGGGCCCCTGGGCTCTCCTTTACCCCTCCGGTGCTGGCTGGCAGTCTCTGCTTCGTCCTGCTGGGGCCGACCACTCGCCCATCTAGCCCAATACCCTTTCGCCAGGGGCCAGGGGCAGATGTTTCAGAGGGTGTGAGCAGAACAGGGCATCCCTCTCCTGCCGTCCAGTGCCAGCTTCTACCAGTCAGATGTTTGGGGACACCAGAGCATCCCTGAGTTGCACCCCGGCCATCGTGGCCAACAGCCATTGAGGGACCTGCCCTCCAGAAACTTATCCAATTCTTTGTGGAGCCCCTTTGTACTTTGGCCTCCACAATATGCTCTGGCAATGAGTTCCACAGGTTAACGCTGTGCTTATGTGAGGAAGTACTTCCTTATGTTTGCTTTAAACCTGCTGCCATTACATTTCATTGGCTGACCTGTTTCCTTAAGGGGTACAGAACACTGCCTTGCTCACAAAGGGAGTGCAGGGGAGACTAACCCATTCCCCTCCTTATCTTGTCCACCAACTAGGTAAAATATCGGATGCTCCAGTTTTGGCTCTCTAGTCACCGTGTGAACTCCCGCGGCCTTGGAGCGCTTCTGCTCATGAGAGCACGTCTGCAGGCGCCGCTATGGCAACAGTGCCATGATCCCAGCTCTGCTCCTCAGGGATCAGTGGCCCAGCCCAGGCGCAGGGCAAGGGAGGCTGCTGGGTTCCTTCTCCCTGCACTGCACTTGCTGCGGCCACCCCACGCTCCTGGGGAGCCTGCACGTTGCTCTGGCAGCTGCCCCAATAGATTCTGGCCCCTCCTGGAGGCCGGTTGCAGCGCCGGCAAGGAGATGGGTTACAGAGCTCTCCCAGGGAGCACAGATGGGGGTCCCAGCAGGCGGGCGGGGAGACGAGGCGTTCTGGGGAGCACATTTCGGGGGCCAGGCAGTCAGTAAAGCAGCTGTTCTGGCTGGAGGGACCCCCCATGGTCACCCACGTGCCCAGAGCCTCACGGCTCCAGTGCAAGCAGGCCCTGGGCAGCCAGGCAGCGGGAAGGCTGCGCACAGCAGGGGGTCGCTGCTAGAGGCTCGCCGCGGGGAAGGACAGCGTTTGGTGTGTGGGGTGAGCAGCCATAGACAACTGGAGCCTCCCCGCTAGCTAAAGGGGAGGACGCGTGACCCCCCCCCCCAGTCTCCTCCATGCCCTGGTCCCAGCCCGGCCCCCTGCATCCTCCCCCACACCCCACGTTTCCTGTGGCTGGGAGGGGCCCTGGCCTCCTGCTGCCCCCTCCCCCCGCCCCAATGGCAAAGGAGCCCATAGCAGGGCAGGGGGAGGGGGAGGCTGAGAGGACGGAGAGGCTGGGGAAGGAGCCAGGGCAGAGCTCTCCAAATGCCATGAGCAGGGACAGTGCAGAGGAGGAAGATTCTGGGGGATCGTTGGGGAGGGGGCAGGGGGCGGCTGTGGGTGCGCAGGGACCGTCGTCCAGACAGTCCATCTCCCTGGGCCGGGTGCCTGCAGGTGGCCGAACTGGGGCTGCCTGAGCACAGGAAGGCACCTGCCTTTGCAGCTGGGCAACGGGTCCAAGGTGCCCCGAGCTGTGATGGGGGCTCTGGGGAGAGAGGGGGAGGGGAGCGCTCACACTGAGCCGAGCCCAGCAGCGAGGTACCCAATGGCCCAACCCAGAGCCAGGCTGCGACATGGCCCCGAGGGAGACGGGTCCAAAGGGGAGGGCGTCGGGGAGTCACTGCCAGGAGCCATGGGCATGGAGGGCTCCCCAGGGGGAGCCGACAGGTAGAAGGCTCCGGTGTGGAGAATCGGGAGGCTCAGTGTCCTGGACCCCAGGTTTGGAGGGGTGCAGCAAAACTTTAGGGGCTGGGGAAGGAGGCCTCTGTGGGGTGAAGTGGGGGTCCAGGATCAGAGCCTCTCTCAGGGGGCTAGAGACCCTGGGGCAGGAGGCAGGGCTGGGGGCAGCTGCAAAGGGCCATGACACGTGGGGGATACAGGCAGGGCTGGGGGCAGCCTGTGGAGGGAGGAGCCAGGAGCCGGTGGGGGGCAGGCAGGAGGGAAGCGCTGGCTGCCAGGCTGGGAGGAGGGGCAGGGAGCCCTCACCTTGACGGAGCTGCCCAGAGGCAGGCGACAGCTCAGCCCAGAGGGCGAGGAGCACCGGGAGGAGGAGGAGGCCTGACTTCATGCTGCTGCTGTGCCAGATGCCCGGCGCCGATCTGCACCCGCTTATATGCCGCCTGCCAGCCCAGTGCTCCAGTCCCAGGCGGCACATTGCACAAGATGCAGCGCCAGGGACTGCCCCTCCCGAGAGATACGGAAGCAGCAGGGCCCTGCGAGAGCCGAGGAACGGCCCTGGGCGGGCGGGTGGAAGTGTAATAACAGGCTGCAGAGGTGAGTTCATGTGTCCGGGCGGCACCGTGCACTGGCTGAGGCATCCGGCAAACAGCTGAGCCAAGAGGCCACTGGGCACTGGCCTTGCAGGGGAGCGAACCTCTGGGGATGCCCAGCCAGCGCCGGCCCCTGGACCATGGCAGAGACCTGGCTCCCCTGGAGACGAGCTGCCCCCCTCTCCTCCCCCCACACACGTCTTCATTCACCGCCAAGCCCCCTGCCCTTGGCGGCTTCCCACAAGGCGTGGCCGGGCCCACACCTGCCAAGCGGCAATTACTGAGTCTGGGCGCACAGGCCTGGCAGCGCCCCAGCCCCAGGGAGCAGGACTCATGGGTCCTCCCCTCCCTCGAGGTACCGCTCCAGAGCCTACCCCAGCACCTCACCCTCTGTCCTGTGGGCGGGAGACAGGGCGGGGTCGGTGTCTCCTTCTCGCTCTCCCGCTGGGTCCCTCTGACGCCCTGCGGGGGGCCAGGATACGGCCCCCCCAAAGGCCTGGGTGACCTGTGTCTGTCATGAGCTCCAGAGCACACCCAGTCCCGCTCCATAATTGCAAGGCTGCCATTTATGGAGGAACAGGGGTGTGGTAGCCCCCTCCCCATGTTTGAACCCCTGGATTTCATACTTGAGGTCTGCTTACAGCCTGTTGCCCTGACTCCAGAGGCAGCTTTTAACTGCAGCTCGCTGCTTTGCCTTTGGGGCAGGGACTTTGTCATAAGAAGAGGGAGGCAGGTGACTAAGAATAGCAAAAGGCTGGGCATGCCAGTCACTGGAGGGTTGTTAGAGCATCAGGACAAGCTTGCGGGGTACTCCACTCAAAAGATGGGGGGGAGTGAGTGTTGTTTTAGGGATTTGCATTTGCATTACTGTGTTACATTTACAAATGTCCTTGAAAAAGGAGTGAACGGGAACGAATCCAAAACTGACTGGAAAGAGCTAGAAAGGGACGTCACAACATTGGTGGCTGGGCAACACAAGGGCAGATGGAGTTCAGTGTTAAGTGCAAAGTGACGCACGTGGAAAATATAATCCAAACCATAGATACAAGAATCGCTGTTAGCACTCAAGAACGAGATCTTGGAATCCTTGTGGAAATCCTTAGGGGTTTGGAACGGGTCCCATATGAGCAGAGGCTAAAGCGACTGGGACTTTTCAGTTTAGAAAGGAGGAGACTGAGGGGGGATATGATAGAGGTCTATAAAATCATGAGTGGTGTGGAGAGGGTGAATAAAGTCCCCCCGGTTAGAATGCCTCTCCCCACCCCTCTGCGCTCACCGGGCCCTGGCACGGGAGCCCCTGCCTTGACGAGGCCCTGTCAGTGGAGGGCAAGCCCCTATCTGGGGCAGGTTAGGTGCAGTTCTGCTCCCTTTATCCACGCAATGAAGACCGCGGCGTTTCGCTCCCCTGCACTCAGCACTGCAGTGATTTGTAACCCAGCACCAGGCAAGCTTGGCCGCAGCGAGCAACACCCTCTGTCTGCCGCACGGCTGGGCAGAGAGCTGTGATCCGCTTGCTCCTGACCTTCCTCCCCCTCACTCCGGCTCTTTCCATAGGTCGGCTCCTTTCCATGGCAGCCGGGGGATCTCTGCGCCCGCCGCCCATCCCTTTGCAGGCTGCTTGGCTGTGCCGCATGGCCACTTCAGGTCTGGGCCTCACTCCCCCACCCCACCCAAGCTCAGAGCAGACCCGGGGTCTCTGCCTAGCTCCCGTCTCTCCCTCCCAGGGCTCAGAACCTGTAGGGAGCCTCTGGGGTCTGGAGCAGGAAGGCTGGAGAAAGCCTCTTCCCCTGGGAGCTGGAGCCTGGCCGTAGGCTCTGGTTGCTCCACAGGGGATGGGGGAGCAAGCCAGAGTGTGGAAAGGGAGAGGGCCCATCAGATCACACCGCTGTGTCCTCACCAGCAGGCCCTCTCCTGCCCCCAGGGACAGTCCAGCAGCCCCAGCGTCTGTGGGAAGTCTCGGGGGCAGAGCCAGGCTGCCCTGCTGGGCCAAGCTGTGTTTATCTGGCTGAAGCTCCAGTCCCCGGGCTCTGGCAGCAGCTCGCTGTGCTAGGGAGACACAGTGAGACATGGACGGTAACGAGGCAGGGCAGCATGATCCTCTTGTGGCGAAGGTCCTGTAAGGCGGGGGACCGTCATCCTCAGGGTCTCCAGCACACAACAGCTGTGCCCTCGGCCCCGGGGACTACATGGCAGCTCACGTTCTGGGGGCCCCACCGGCTCTCAGCTCCTCCTGGTCAGTCTCTCATCAGCCCTGTGGAAAGGGGGGACTCGGTCAGGCCAAGGGCTGGCCCTGAGGCTGCGGGGTAGGGAGAGAGGGGACCAGCAGCAAGGGCCTGCAACCCTGGACTGCCTCATGCCCGTGCAGCCGGGCTCACACTACGGAGCCTGCCCGCACTTTGCTGAACCTCACCTGCACGGGGGCTTGGCACGTCCGGCCACACCCGTTACTGCAGCACTTGTCTCCTCCAGCACAGTCGTCATCGTCATTGCACCCCAGAATGCAGAGCCCTCCTGTTGTCGTGGGGCAGGACCCAGCTTTCTCTGGAAGACAGAGCGTCCCAGGGTAGTGAGACACCTGGCTGATAAACCCCCGTCCCCACCCCGCTCCAAGTGGGGCAGGGCGGGGAGGGGCGGGAGAGACAGCAGTGAGAGATTAGCTACCCGATGGGACACTGGGCTCCCTCTGCAGACCCAGAGTCCTGAGAGCTCAGAGTAGGGGGGAGGGAGAGAAACAGCCACTTCTGCCTGCAGCTCTGGGCCAGGCGAGGGATTCTGCCCCAGGGCTCCAGCCAGGGCAGGCTGGATAAACAGAGCACTGGGGGGGGGGCCACGGGGCTGGCTGGCTGCAGGAGGGAACATCTGCCCCCTTCCTGTGACTCCTCTCCGCAGAGCTGGTGTCTCACAGCTGGGCTGATGGGAGACCCTGGCTGGGCCGCGCCCGGCTCCTCTGGCTGTCAGGGCAGCAGCGGGGGCGGGAGGGCCAAGGGCGCCTCACAGCTGCTCTCTCACCCCAGCAAAGAGCCGCCTCCCAGGGCAGCCGTTTGGCAACTGGAGAAGGGGGCCGTTGCTGCATCACCCAACGGCCTTCGCCATGGCCTGTAAGTTCCTGTTCCAAAGGGAAATGCAGCAACAGGCTGGCGCTGTGACAAAGTGGGGGATTTGTGGGGGTGACATGGAGAGGGGAACACTCAGTGCCCCTGGATGTTACTGGTTTAATGAAGGGAGGGGATGGGAGGGGAGAGGGAGTTTGTTGTTACAGGAACAGCACGCAACTGGAGACCCCAGCGACTGGTGCCCTGCTGCCCAGGAGACTAGCTCGGAGGGCACAGCCAGGTCTGGCCAGTGGGAGGCCAATGGGCTGCAGAGAAGGCTCCCAGCTGGTTCCAGCCAGGGAGAACAAAGGACGGAGGAAGGGAGGCGGAGAAGAGGGGTCCAGGTGACCCTGTTACCTGGAGAGGGACAATGGACGGGGAGGGGCTGTAGGGGATATTGGAGGCTCAGCTGGAGGAAGGAGGCTTCGGAGCTGGGCAGAGGCTGCAGCAGGGGAGACTCAGACGTGTGGGGCTGCGGGCCCAGGCCAACGGGCCTGAGGGATCCGTTGCTGTGTTCAAAGTGCAATAAATCCCCGTTTGGTGCTGGCTGGGGGTCACTCCGGGCTGGAGAACGGGGCTGCGCTATTCCCTCCGGGAAGGGAGGCCCCAGGGGTCCGTCAGTACCAGGAGCTCAGCCCCCCTGGACCGCCCCAGCAGATCTCCAGCCCCACACCTCTGAGCCAGGCAGCTCCTGGCCCAAGGAACAGCATCCCGGTGCCCCTCTCACCTGCACTTCCGCAGGTCCTGAGACATTCGTCTATGGAGGCAAACCTGTTCCCGTTGCCCTCGCAGCCGCCGTACGTGAACGCCTCACACTTCCTGGTGAACCAGTTGTAGAAGTAGCGGGTCTGGTAGGAAAAACACGAGCCCGAGTCCATCGGGAGCTTGCAAACTTCATTAACTGCCGAGAAGGAAAGGGAGAAATCTGTGAATGGACTTGGCCTCCTCATTGACAACTAGCCAAGTCCCAGGCCCCCTGGGGGTGAGACGTGCAGCAGGTGCGGCGGGAGCTGGGACTAAACGAAGACTCGCTCCAAGTGCGTGAGCAGCGGGTGTGCCAGAGCCCCATGTGAAACCCGGCCAGGGTTTGCACCATTTGCACTAGTCTCAGAAGCACAGTTAGGGCCAGCGTTTTGTGAACATTAGGCAGTCAAACGGGCAGACAAAATGCACGAGCAATTCCCAAGCAAACTGAATGCCCAAATTCACAAGCTGAACATTCTCGGGACGGGGAATTGTCTACAAAACCGACTTTCGCTTTTCTGCTGTTTTCACATAATTCGAGTTTAATTATTTTGTCTGGCTCTTAAACAAGCCTGACAAGCCTCACGCTGCCTGAGGGATGGTCTGGACATCCTGAGCCAGGGTCACTCTGCATTGCGGATCATTGCGGATCAAACAGGGGATGCATTTGGGAGGACCCTGTTTTACAGTGTTGCCAGCTTTCACGCCTTTATCCCGCCAATGGTCAGGATCAATGGGCCAATGGGCCTGGTCCCACCAATGCTTGAGCTGATATTTCCCAAGCTGTCCGGTGCAGAAGACAGACTGGGGCAATGGTCCCACACCCTGCACTTTAGAGAGCTCTGTGCTTCAGGTGGATGTGGGGCCCAGGGCTGCTTAGCAAGTCGGGGGGGGGGGGGGGCTTGGCGCAGGCAGCACAGAGAAACCCTGCCCTGCCCTGCCCTGCCCTGCCCTGCCCTGCCCTGCCCTGCTCCAGGCCGGCCTCTTCTGTGCCAGGGAAGAGAATGGAGCAGGTAATTAAGGAATTCATTTGCAAACATCTGGAAGACAATAAGGTGACAGGTCACAGCCAGCATGGCTTTGTAAAGAACAAATCATGTCAAACCAACCTGATCACTTTCATTGATAGGATACCAAGCCTTGTGGCTAAGGGGGAAGTGGTGGATGTGGTATACCTAGACTTTAATAAGGCATTGGATATGGTGTCGCATGATCTTCTTATCAATAACCTAGGCAAATACAACCTAGACGGGGCTACTATAAGGTGGGTGCATAACTGGCTGGATAACCATTCTCAGAGAGTAGTTATTAATGGTTCACAATCCTGCTGGAAGGGCAGAACAAATGGGGTTCCACAGGGGTCTGTTTTGGGGACAGGTTCTGTTCAATGTCTTCTTCAATGATTCAGATATTGGCATAGAGAGGATGCTTATTAAGTTTGCAGATGATACCAAGCTGGGAGGGGTTGCAACTGTTTTGGAGGATGGGTCAAAATTCAAAATTATCTGGACAAACTGGAGAAATGGTCTCTGAGGTAAACCGGAGGAAGTTTAATAAGGACAAATGCAAAGTGCTCCACTTAGGAAGGAACAATCTATTTCACACACAGGATGGGAAGTGACTGTCTGGGAAGGAGTACAGCAGAAAGGGATCTAGGAGTCACAGTGGACCACAAGCTAAATATGAGTCAGCAGTGTAACACTGTTGCAAAAAAAGTAAACCCCATTCTTGGATGCATTAAACAGGAGTATTGTGAGCAAGACATGAGAAGTCATTCTTCCACTCTACTATTAGGCCTCAATTGGAGTCTTGTGTCCAGTTCTGGGCACTGCATTTCAAGAAAGATGTGGAAAAATTGGATACGGTCCAGAAAAGAGCAACAAAAATGATGAAAGGTCTAGAAAGCATGACCCATGAGAGAAGATTGAAGGAACTGGGCTTGTTTAGTTTAGAAAAGAAAAGACCGAGAGACATGAGAGTGGTTTTCAAGTATCTATAAGGGTGTCACAGGGAGGAGGGGATAATTGTTCTCCTTGGCCTCTGATGACAGGACAAGAAGCAATGGGCTTAAACTGCAGCAAGGGAGGTTTAGGTTGGTCAGTAGGAAAAAGTTCCTGCCTGTCAGAGTGGTCAAACACTGGAATAAATTGCCCAGGGAGGTTGTGGAATCTCCATCAGTGGAGATATTTAAGAGCAGGTTAGACAGACACCTGGCAGGGATAGTCTAGATGGCACTGGGTCCTGCCGTGAAGGCAGGGGACTGGACTTGATGACCTCTCGAGGACCCTTCCAGTTCTAGTGTTCTAGGATTCCTGACCCTGCTCTGCCCCCATTCCACCCCTTTTCCCTGAGCCTCTGAACACCCCTTTTGGCTTCTTCCCCCTGCCCCAGAGTGATGCCAGGGGCTGGCTGGGCACAGCGGGGTGGGCTGGGGTCAAGACATTTGCTGCTGTCTGCACCAGGGCCCATACTACTCTCCAGACTGCCCTGGACTCCACATCCCCTGGAGCACAGGGACCCCAAAGTGCAGGGACCAGGGAAGTGGCCCTAGTCCACCCTAAGGATGGCACAGTTGTGCTTGGATTCATTCTAGGAACCACCAAAAACTACACAACCTGCTGGCCCTACCCCCTCGGTCTCAGGGATGGACTGGGTAGTTTTGCTGTGTATGGGATCTCGGAGCCAAAGGCAAAGCTGGGCTCCTGGCTGCTCTCCTGGCTGGGGTTCAT
Source organism: Pelodiscus sinensis (assembly GCF_052426305.1). Classification (NCBI taxonomy): domain Eukaryota; kingdom Metazoa; phylum Chordata; order Testudines; family Trionychidae; genus Pelodiscus; species Pelodiscus sinensis. The sequence continues at coordinate 35,524,069 of NC_143068.1, forward strand.
GAGGAAATGCCTAGCACCCATTGCAGCTATGTAGCCATTTCTCCAGCCCTGAAGAGTCTGAGTCACACCTGCCCCTTGAGCCCCACCCGGCAGTGCCAGAGACAAGCGTGACTCCCCTGTGCCCACCGGCCGGCTGCGTCCTGGGTGAAAGGCTGTAGCCATGGTCAGCAGGGTTGGTCCCAGCATCTTTGCATGAACATCTCTATTGTCTGGCAGCTGCCGCCCCAACTAGCTGCATTTCCCTCAGTCTCTTACCTGGGCGTACGCAGGTCTCAAGACACTCCTCTTTGTTGGCAAACCTGTTCTCGTTGCCCTGGCAGCCGCCATACCTGAACTTCTCACACTTCTTGGTGACCGAGTTGTAGAAGTAGCGTCTCACGAAGGCCTGGCACGGGCCGGGCTTCATAGGGAGCTTGCAGATGTCTATGTCTGCAGAATAAAGAGAGGTGGGTTAGGAGGGACAGGGGATCTCTGCGAAAGCTCTCAGCTTCCTCATTCAACACTAACAAGGCCCGGGGCTCCATGGGCGGTGCAAGATGCAGCAGCTGGAGTCAGACCTTGAGTCTAACAGAGACCTTGTCCCTAAAGAGCTTTGTGTGTCTGGTGTCCAGCACCCATGTGCTACCAGGTCCCAGCAATGCCATCGTCACAATGATAAGCTGCGGAAGGTTGAGGACCAGGTTTGTGGATGCGTCAGACAGACGTAGGGGCAAACAAAATGCACGTGCTGTTTGCTTTTCATACTAGGCGCCTACACTGGCAGGCAGAACATTCTGGGAATCAAGATCCAACTGCAAAAATGACGGTTTGCCTGCAGTTCGGATTGTATTTCTTGTAAGTGATTTTGTCCAGTTCTCGACAAAACTCTCCGCTCTCGCTGGAATAAAATGTAAGGCCGACCACGTCAGTGAGCTCCAAGCCAAACGGAAAGCTCAGGGCAGAGGTTGAAGGACTGGTGCGGCTTTGAAATCCTGACATCCTGACCCGGGGAAAGGCCTGGAGGCTGCAGCTGGAGCTTGGTCTGGGGAGGCACAGTAGGGTCTTGTCCCCCAGATTGACAGTGCCTTTTCATTGCGCATCAAACTGGTGGGGATGAAACCAGCCCAGTAGCTCTCAGTGGAGTCCCCAGCTCTTGGTGACTCCGTGCTGCGTCATGCTAAGGGCGCCTGCACACCTGGCTTGCAACAAGTAACGCCGGACGGTGGCTGCATGTCGGCTCTGTGACAGCGGTGTGTGGCACTCTGTACTCAGACCAGCGCTCTGGGCCCCACACATGCCCATCATGTAATTACAGTCTGTTGCATGCCAAGTGCCAGGTAAACTAGCGAACGAACTGCCGAAGCCCGTTGTTCTGTGAAAGCTCGTACAGCGCGAGTGTGGACGGAACGAGGAGATTTTGCTGCATGGTCGTTCCTGAACGATGTTGCACATTTGAGAGGCATGCAGTGGTAGCTCTCCAGTGACGCAAAGAAGGAGATCCACTCCCGGGGGTGTTGAACAGCGGCTCATCAGCACGCCAGGGCTGAAGAGGACTGGGTGTTGGGCAAGCAGCACACATTGGAGGATTGCTCCACTCTGTGACTCAGCAGAGCCCACCAGGATGGGTCTGGACTCGTGGTTTCCAGGCACGTTGATTGAGGATATAAATCAGGGGATGGCGCATCGTGCTCTTACCATTCTCCTCCCCACCTGTGCTGGAAACAGCAAGAATGCAGGAAGGACAAAGACTTGAGACGCAGAGACGGGTCCTAGGCCCAGAGGAAATCTGCGTAGTCAGGGCTGTAGCCCATTGAAGAGTTTGGCAAATCGCAGCTCTCAAAGGCTGGTGTGTGTGCCCAATCTCCTGTGAGGAAGGGGCAGACTGGGTAATGAATGGACACCCCTCAGGCTTCTGACCAGAACAAAAGGGTTCATGTTCGAGTGCCGCGCCAGGAACTGGAGGATTTGGCTGGTGCCTTTCTTGGTGTGATTTGTGCGAGGGTTCGTGCCATCGAGCGGGGCGTGGGGCTCCACATGCTCTTGTGCTGAGCGATCCCAGCCCCTGGAGGGGTTTGCTGCTTGTTGCTAGTAAAGCCTTGTGAGAACCAGGCCAGGCTGTGGGGTTAAGGGGGCCCAGCAGTCCCATAGTCCCACGGTCCCATCACCAGGCCAGACTGCAGGAAAGGAGGCACAGCAGTCATAGAATCATACAAGCATAGAACTGGAAGAGACCTCAGAAGGTCAAGTCCAGCCCCCTGCTCTAGGCAGGACCAATCCCAACTAAATCAACCCAGCCAGGGCTTTGTCAAGCCGAGACTTAAACACCTCTAGGGATGGAGACTCCACTACTTCCCTAGGGAACCCAGCCCAGCGCTTCCCCACCCTCCTAGGGAAATAGTTTTGCCTAATATCCAACCTGGACTTCTCCCACCACCTTCAGGAAGTTGAAGGCTGCTCTCAAATCCCCCCTCACTCTTCTCTTCTGCAGACTAAACAGACCCAACTCCCTCAGCCTCTCCTCATAAGTCATATGCTCCAGCCCCCTCATCATTTTGGTTGCCCTCCGCTGGACCCTCTCCAGTGCGTCCACATCCTTTTTGTAGTGGGGGGCCCAGAACTGGACACAGTACTCCAGATGTGGCCTCACCAGACCCGAATAAAGGGGAATAATGACATCTCTGGATCTGCTGGCAATGCTCCTCTTAATGCAACCTAATATGCCATTAGCCTTCTTGGCTACAAGGGCACACTGTTGACTCATCTCCAGCTTCTCATCCACTGTAACCCCAGGTCCTTTTCTGCAGAACTACTACTTAACTGGTTGGTCCCCAGCTTGTAACTATGCTTGGGATTCTTCCGTCCCAACTGCAGGACTCTCTACACTTGTCCTTGTTGAACCTCATCAGATTTCTTGTGGCCCAATCCTCCAATTTGTCTAAGTCACTTTGGACCCTATCTCTTAACCTCAAGCATATCTACCTCTCTCCCTAGCTTAGTGTCATCCGCAAACTTGCTGAGGGTGCAATCCATCCCCTCATCCAGATCATTAATAAAGATATTGAACAAAACAAGTCCTAGAACCGAACCTTGGGGCACTCCGCTAGAAACCGACCACCATCCTGACATCGAGCCATTGATCACTACTCGCTGGGCCCGGCCTTCTAGCCATCTTTCTATCCATCTTACCGTCCATTTATCCAATCCACATTCCCTTAACTTGCTGGCAAGAATATTGTGGGAGACCGTATCAAAAGCCTTGCTCAAGTCAAGGTCTATCACATCCACTGACTTTCCCACGTCCACAGAGCCAGTTACCTCATCATAAAAGCTAATCAGATTGGTCAGGCACGACTTGCCCTTTGTGAATCCATGCTGACTATTCCTAATCACTTTCCTCTCATCCTAGTGCCTCAATATGGATTCCTTAAGGATCCCTTCCATGATTTTCCAGGAACCAAGGTAAGACTGACCGGCCTGTAGTTCCCTGGATCGTCCTTTCCCCCTTTTTTGAAGATGAGCACTACAGTCCCCCAGTTCCAGTGTGTATCCTGGGATGCCAGCACAAGGAGTCCTGAACCAAAGGGAAACATCCTGGGGGCTCTCCCGGGATTAGTGCAGAAATGCCCAACATCCCTGGCAAGAGTGTGAGCCGTTTCTCCAGCACTGGAGTGTCTGAGCCTCACCCCTGCCCTCTGAGCCCCCAGCCCGGCTGTGCCAGAGACAAGCATGTACCCTTGGAGCCAGCCAGCAGGCCTGAGGCCCTGGGTGCCAGGGGATGGACGTGTTCAGCAGGGTTGTTATTGCCATGGACTCTCCAGTCCCGGGTTTCCAGGCTGGAACATAGAGACTGCGCGACCTTCAGCTGAGTTGCAGTTCCCACCGTGAGCTGTCCCTTGGACTCCTCTCGCACGCTCAGTCTAGACAGACTGTGACTCCTTGTGCGGGGCTCAGCATGGTGGGCAGAGTCCTCAAGGCATTGCCATAATACAACTGTGATGACGTGTCGGGGTCCCCCGACTCCTGCACCCCCGTAGTGGCACGAACAGACTCCACCAGCCAGTAGAACAGAGGGAGTTTATTGCTTCTCCAGGATACAGCACAGCACAGATGTCATCTGGTTACAGGGCAGGCCTGGGATGCCTCAGCCCCCCTTGAGATGGGGGAGCCTGGGCCCCTAAATCCCAGCCCCTTGCTTAGGCTGCTTCCTCCATGATACCAGCCAGAAACTAAAACTCTCTCCCAGCCCTGCCCCCAGCCAGGTGCTGCTCTCCACCCCCCTCCCTTTGTCTCTCCCTGGGAGGCTGAGCCTGCGTGTCTGGGTTAATCCACATGAGAATCTCCCCTCACAGCACAGGGGGACCCCGGGTCACAGAGCAGACAGCCCCCCACTGCGCCACAACAACGCAGAATGGAGATCAGCTCCTCTAACCCCAGGAGCTTAGCCCTAATGTTTCCGTTGCCTGGACAGCTCCCAGGCCAAGCCGCTGAGTTTCTCTCGCTCTCTTACCTGATCTTCCACAGGTCTTGAGACATTCATTTTTAGTGGAAAACCGGTTCTGATTGCCCTCACAGCCCCCATAAATGAACTCCTCACAGCTGTCGGTGACTGAGTTGTAGAAGTAGCGGGTCATGTAGGAAAAACACGAGCCAGCGTCCACAGGGAGCTTGCAGATCTCGTTAACTACAAAAGAAAGACAGATGGGTTTGGGGAAAAGCGGGGTCTTCTGCAAAGAATCTCAACGTCCTCGTTCTGAACTCGCAGGCTCTCGGGCTGTAGGCGGGGTGCGAGGTGCAGCATCTAGAGAGGGCAATGGGGCTAAAGGAAACCCTGCCCCTAGCACATGAAAACTGTGCGCACGCGCGCGCTTGTAGTATCAACACCCTTTAAAACCCATGCTCGAGAATGACACCATTTGGGCTGTGCCCACGACAGCTCTGATCCCAGCTACATGTTTTGTGAGTCTATACAGTGCTACCAGACCATTTACCATTGACATGATGAGCTGAAGAGTGTTTAGTGCCAGGATTTCAGAAACATCAGGCAGACAAATGGGCAAGCAAAAGGCATGTGCAATTTTTCAGGTGAAGTAGGTGCATGAATTAGACTGGTGGGAGAAAAAAACAGAATAAAGACAATGGAGTTTCAGAATTCACACTTCAGCAAACTCAGAGAATTGATAGATACCATCGTATGGGATGCAAGTCTAAGGAGGAAAGAGTTCATGGCAGGTGGCTTTTTTTATTAAGAGCACAAGTGCAAACTATCTTAGTGCACAGGAATGACAGGAAGTATAGTACAAGACCACCCTGCCTGAACCAGACCGTTCATAACCGGAAACTCAAAAAGGAGCCATACAAAGAGTGGAAACTGGGTCAAATGATGAAGGATGAATATAAAAAACACCACCACAAGCACATAGGGACAAAATTAGAAAGGCTCCCGGCACAAAATGAGATTAAACTAGCTAAGGACATCAAGGATATCAAGGAAACATTTTACAAATACATTAGAAGTAAGAGGTCGCCTGAGGCCCATTACTCATGTAAGAGAGAAAAACAATAACAGAAGACACAGCAGAGGCTGAAGCATTAAATGCCTTTCTTTCAGTTTTCACTAAAAAGGTGAGCAGTGACTCACCTAGTGAGCATTGGTGCCAATGGGGCAGGCCCTGAAGCTGAAATGGGGGGAAGAACAAGTTAAGAAGTAATTAGACAAGTTAGATATATTCATCTTGGCAGGCCCTGATGAAACACAGCCTAGAATATTTAAGGAACTGGCTCGAGATGTATGAGCCATTAGCAATTACCTTGGAGAACTTACCACGGAGTCCACACTAGCGGACATTTAAAAATGGCGGCGCCCGGCAACATGCAAATGAAGCCCAGGAAATTCAAATCCCGGGCTTCATTTGCAAGTTCGTATGACTACAGTAACCACCCTAGTTCAAACTAGGGTGGTAGTGTAGACATACCCTAACAGAGTTTAAAGAGAAGCTAGATAATTTCATGGAGGTTAGGTCCATAAAAGGCTATTAGCCAAGGGATAGAAATGGTGTCCCTGGCCTCTATTTGTCAGAGGCTGGAAAAGGATGGCAGGAGACAAATCGCTTGATCATTGTCTTCGGTCCACCCCCTCTGGGGCACCTGGTGCTGGCCACTGTCGGCAGACAGGAAACTGGGCTAGATGGACCTTTGGTCTGACCCAGTACGGCCGTTCTTATGTTCTTATGTTCTTATGATGCATTTTGACTTTTGTAAGGCTTTTTGATATGACCATATATGCGTTACCTTCTCATAAGCAAACTAGAGAAATACACCCCCAGGCCACCCTATTATAAGGTAGTGCACAGCATGTTTGATAACTGCTCTCTAAGTATGGTTTACCATGGTTCACAGTCAAAATGGAAAGGCATATTAAATGGGGTCCTGCAGAAATCTCTCCTGGATCCAGTTCTGTTTGATATCTTCATAAATAATTTGATAATGGCATAAAGGGTACTCATAAAATTTGCTGACAATAGCAAGCTGGGAGGGGTTGCAAGCACTTTGAAACACAGGCTTAAAATTCAAAATGCTCTTGACAAACTGGAGAAATGATCTGAAAGCAACAGGATAAAATTCAACAAGGACAAATGCAAAGTGCTCCACTTAGGAAGAAACGCTCAACTGCACACACGGAACAGGAACGGAGTGCCTGGGAAACAGCACCGCAGAAAGGGATCTAGGGATTATTACAGTGGAACACTGTTGCAAAAAAGCGAACAGCATTCTGACTTGCGCAGCAGGAGTGTGGGAAGCAAAGCACAAGAAGTAATTCTTCTGCTCTCCTCAGCAATGATAAGGCCTCTGCCAGAACACTGCGTCCAGCTCTGAGCACCACAGTGTGGGGAAGATGTGAATAAGTTGTAGAAAGTCCAGAGGAGAGCAACAAAACCTGATTAAAGGCCTAGAAAACATGACCTACAAGGAAAGACTGAAAAAAATGGGGTTTTAGTCTGGAAATGAAAAAACTGAGCGGGAACATCATAACAGTCCTCAAGTGTGCAAAAGGTTGTTATAAAGAGGAGGGTGATAAATTGTTCTCCTTATCTACTGGGGACAGGACAAGAAGCAATGGGCTTAAATTGAAGTAAGGGAGGTTTGGGTCAGGCATTGGGGAAAACCTCCCAATTGTGAGGGTGGTTAAACACTGGAATAAGTTGCGTATGGGGGTTGTGGAGTCTCCATCACTGGAGATATTTAAGAGCAGGTTGGACAGACACCTGGCAGGGATGATCTGACGGTGCTTGGTGCTGCCATGAGGGCCAGGGACTGGACTTGATGATCTCTCGAGGTCCCTTCCAGTTCTAGTGTCCTATGAGTCTAGTCCCTGTTTGTCAGAGGCTGGGAAGGGGCGACAGGGGACGTCTCACTGGATGATTCCCTGCTCTGTTCACTCCCTCTGGGGCACCTGGCACTGGCCTGTTAGGAGACAGGACACTGGGCTGACCCAGGCTATGTCTAGACTCCCCCTTCCCCGTCCACACACGCCTTGTTCCGAGAGAGCTTTCAGAAAAAGGCTTCTTCCTCGTTTTACCAATGTCAGAAAACCCCGCTGCTCTTCTGATTGATTTTCAAAAGAACACAATTGCAGTGTGGATGTACCTGGAGTTTTTTCAGAAAAACCTCTGCAGGGTAGACATACCCCAGTCCAGCCATTCTTATCTTTTAAAGCAGTGGTCCTCAACCTTTTGGAGCTGCCAGGCGCCCGGGGGCGGGGCACTCCTGTGCCGGGCACCCAGAGGTGGGGCCGCTCGCACGCCCGGGGGTGGGGCCACACGTGTGCCGTGCATCCGGGGGCAGGGCCGTCAATTCGCTGCGCGTCCAGGGCCAGCACCCCCCAGCAGTGTGCCCGGAGCCAGCGCTCCCCATTCACCGCACGCCCGGAGCCGGCGCATGTGCCGCGCACCCAGGGTGGGGCCGGCCCCGAGCACTTGGCAGGCACATGTAAATGCCCCGGCGGGCGCCATGGTGCCCGCGGGCACCACGTTGGGGACCAGTGTTTTAAAGGCAAAGCTGGGCTCCTGGGCACTAGCCTGAGGTTTGTGAGGATATGCCCAGCGCTCACGGGAGCTCTGTAGCCATTTCTCCTGCCCTGAAGAGTCTGAGGCTGCCTGGAACTCCTGCCCCTTGAGCCCCGTCTTGGCTGTGCCAGAAGTGAGCTTGACTCCTCCGCACCAGGCCAGCAGATCTGCAGTCCTGGGTGAAAGGCTTGAATGTGTCCTGCAGGCTTGTCAGTGTCATTAACTCCCCAGCCAGGGGCTTCCAGAGCAGGCTGGAATGCAGCTGCTTGGACAAGGGGGGCATGGCCTCCTCTCACCCTTCTCCTCCGCAGGCCCTGCCACACTTTGCTTGTGCAGCTTCTGAGCTCCTTGGGGCATGGTCTGCGCCCACTGTGCCTGTGCAGTGCCCGGCACGATGGGGTCCTGGCCTCTGCTGGTTCCTCAGGCTTTGGGGCGATGCAGCCAACCAGTCATTCCAACAGCCATTCATAGACTCTTGGGGTACGTCTCGACTACATGGCTCTGTCGACGGAGCCATGCAGATAAGTTTACTAGACAGAGGAAAATGAAGCGGTGATTTAAATAATCGCCGCTTCATTTACATCAAAATGGCCGCCGCGCTGTGCCGATCAGCTGTTTGGCAGCACAGCGGGGCAGTCTGGACGCGCCGCGGTGGACAAGGGAAGCCTTTGCCAACAGCTCCGGTATCCTCGTGAAATGCACACTAGAGAGCTTCCACCTCAACCCTTGGTCACATGTTCCAATGGCAAACACCTTATTCCAGTGAAATATGCACCTTACTCCAGGCTGAATGTGTCTAGCTTCTACTTCCAGCCATGGGATTATGTTACACCTTTCTCTGCTAGATTAAAGAGCTCATTATTAAAGGCTTGTTCCCTGTGTTGGTACTTGGAGATTGTCATCAAGTCAACCCTTAACCTTGTCGTTTTTAGGTTAAATAAGTCAAGCTCCTTGAGTCTATCACCCAGTTATGGAGAGAGACTGCAGAACTAGAAGTCATCTACAAATTTGACACTGTTACCCTGGGCTTGAACAAAGATATTAACTGGTTGGCCCATTACAAAGCCAATTTCCCTTACCCTTGATTTCTGCATTTTCACATCACAAGCTATGAATGAAACATATCCAGACCATGTAATTAGTTTCATTATCATGGGTCCTGCAATTGACGGGTACTTTTGCTGTTACATGTATCTTCCACTCCTACTCACCTGATGAAGTGGGTCTTATCCAATACATTCTCTATATTTTGTTAGTCTCTAAGGGTCTGTCTACACTACCACCCTGCTTCGAACTAGGGTGGTTAATGTAGGCAACTGGAGTTGCAAATGAAGCCCGGGATTTGAATTTCCCGGGCTTCATTTGCATATTGCCGGGCGCCACCATTTTTAAATGTCCGATAGTGCGGACTCCGTGCCCGCAGCTACACGCGGCATGAACTAGGTAGTTCGGATTAGGCTTCCTATTCCGAACTACCGGTACACCTCGTTCCACGAGGAGTAACAGTAGTTCAGAATAGGAAGCCTAATCCGAACTATCTAGTTCGTGCCGCGTGTAGCCGCGGGCACGGAGTCCGAACTATCGGACATTTAAAAATGGCGGTGCCTGGGAACATGCAAATAAAGCCTGGGATATTTTAATCCCGGGCTTCATTTGCAAGTTCGAATGACTACATGAGCCACCCTAGTTCGAACTAGTGTGCCTAGTGTAGACAGACCCTAAGGTGCCACAGGACTACTTGTTTTTAAAGTCACAGACTAACACAACAACCCCCCTGAGACAGTCAGGCAGGTTTTGTAACCCTTTTATCATTCTCCTGGCTCTTCTCTGCACCCTCTCCAATTTATCACCTTTATTCTTGAATTGTGGGCACCAGAACCGGACACAGGAATCCAGCAGCAGCCAGACCTGTGCTGAGCACAGGGGTAAAAGAGCCTCTCTGGTCCCACTCAAGATTCCTGTTTATCCCAGTGGTGTAGCCAGAAAAACCCACTTGGGCGGATGGCAATGACGGGGCAGAGATTATGCATGCTTTTTTAAAATGCATGTTATTTGTTTGTATCCTGCTTCCCAAAGGATCCAGAACTCGCAGTATCCCTGACCTGGCCCCTTCGTTACTTACCACTCCCCAATTTCTGTGTCATCTGCAAATGTTCTCAGTGCTGTTTTTATGGGTTTTTTCAGATCATTAGTGACAATGTTAAATATTGTAGGGAGAAGAACTGATTCCTGTGGACCCTCACAAGAAAAACACCAGTTAAATGATGATTCCCCATTTGCAGTTACGTTTTGGGACCTATCTGTGAGCAGCTTTTAATTCACTCAATGCACTGGGCTTGTTTTATAGCTATCTCACTTTTTAGTCAAAATGTCAAACACGCTGCTGAAGCCCAAACAGACTGCATCCACATTATGATCTTTTCCAGTCAAACTTGTAATCTCATAAAAAAGCTATCAAGTTAGTTTAACAGGGTCTATTTTCCATGAACGCATTGTCATTAGCATTTATTATATTACCTTCCTTTAATTTTTTATTCATTGGGATCCTGAGCCGTTGCGGTATCTTTCCCAGGATCCTCAGGTGAGGTAGTTATCCCGATCGTTGTATTTACCCTGATAAAATACTGGTAAAATATTCATTTTTGGAACACTTGAGATGGCCCAAAGATTTACTGAATATCACCCATGTAGCTCTGGCATCTTTCTCTAAAGCGCCTTTGGCCTGGGCAGCTCACAACCCAGCAAAGTGAGTTTCCACCATCACGTTACCTGGGCGTCCACATGTCTGGAAACACTTCTCTTTGGTGGCAAATCTGTTCTCGTTGCCCTGGCAGCCGCCGTACCTGAACTCCTCACACGCCTTGGTGGCCGAGTTGTAGAAGTAGTGGCTCACGAAGGCCTGGCATGGGCCAGGGTCCCGTGGGAGCTGGCAGACGTCTATATCTACAGAACAAGGAGAGACAAGGTAGGAATGCTGCGAAGGGGTTCATTCAAAATGAACGGGGCCCAATCTTGTGGAAGGCGAGGGCGCAAGGTGCAGCAGCATGGAGTAAGGGTTACAGGAGACCTTGTCCCCAGTGTACGAGAGCTGGGGCTACCTCAGGACCCGCGGTGAAACCCCGGCTCAGGAAGTGCAGGCTGTTCCACAGAATTGGCATTGTTGTTATGTCCCTAGCCAGGGCTTCCAGAGCACGCTGGACACAGCTACCGGACTCGGGACCTTCCTATGAGTTCCAACCCCTCATGAACAGTGCTATGGACTCCTCTCACACACTACCCCTCAGCACCCCCTTGTCTATTCAGGCTGAGCACCCCCGGGCACAGGTTGTCTGGGTGAGTCTGCGCCTGGTCTCTCTCAGAGCCTACGGTGTAATGCCAACCTGCGGAACCGAACCTGGGACCTTCGTGAGCTAGAAGCCTGCTGGCTCTCAGCTAAGGCAGCAGAGCAAACACATTCACTCGCTCTGTAAGTGGCCTACGTGCCACTAGATGGGGCAGTGACCCACACCCAGCCGGCATGGGTAGTTACATAGGCACTGCTGTGATGCAGCCAAGGAATCACTACCATGGCTATCAGCCCCAGCATCACTGCATTAATGTCCCTCTCGCCCCCGCAGCTCACAACCCAACTAGCTGACTTCTCTTGCTCTCCTACCTGAGCTTCCACAGATCTTCAGGCATTCATCCATATTAGGAAACCGGTTCTCGTTGCCCTGGCAGCCGCCATAAATAAACTCCTCACACCTCTTGGTGACTGAGTTGTAGAAGTAGTTGGGGACGTAGGTAAAACATGGGCCGGGTTCCACGGGGAGCTTGCAGATCGCTGCCATTGCAGAAGGAGACAGGCAGGTTAGGATGAAAGAAGGGAAATTGACAAAGCATCTCAGCCTTCCCATTCCAACTGAACAGGGCAGCAGGCTGCAGGCTGGCTGTAAGCGGGAGATGAGGTAAAGGCCTTGTCCTTAACGCATGGGAGCTGGGGATGAAAGCCCACTCTGAAGAGCTAGGCCAGAGTCTCAGAACAGGGCAGGCACATGCACGTGCAGTTTTCCACGAAAAACTGAGAGCATTAGTCAGGGCACTGAAAATGATCAGAAATGGAACCTGACTGCAAAAATGACTTACAATGTACCTGACAGTTCTAAGACAAATTCTGTGTAACTATTGTATCTAGGGGTACGGCTAGACGACGCGCCTCTGGCGACAGGCATGTGGAGTAGACTACCCGGCATAGGAAAATGAAGCGGCGATTTAAATAATCGCCTCTTCATTTAAATTTACGTGGCTGCCGTGCTGAGCTGATCAGCTGTTTGTCGGCTCAGCGCGGCAGTCTGGACGCGCGGGGGTCGACGTCAAAGGCATTTGTCGACCACCCAGGTATGCCTCCTGGGATGAGGCATCCTGGGATGAGGCATACCTGGGTGGTCGACAAATGCCTTTTATGTCGACCCCCGCGCGTCCAGACTGCCGCGCTGAGCCGACAAACAGCTGATCGGCTCAGCGCGGCAGCCATGTAAATTTAAATTAAGTGGCGATTATTTAAATCGCCGCTTCATTTTCCTATGCCGGGTAGTCTAATCTACATGCCTGTTGCCAGAGGCGTGTAGTCTAGACGTACCCTAGCTCTTCACATAAGAGTGGCCTGAAGCCATGAGAAATGTAACGTGCACTGAGGTCACTTAGCGCCCGGCAATGCTGAAATCTCATGCTGCTGCAGGGTTTGTGCAGCTCTGATACCCTCCTGGAAAGAGCCAGGGAATGGGCAGGAGGCTGGAGTGGGGCTGGAGACAGGGGAGGACGTGGGGGGGCTGGGGATGGACTGTCCCTGCTGGGACAATCCCATCCCTCACCATTGATCAGAGGGACCCAGAATGAAACCAGCCCAGCGACTTGAGGGGACCCCAGCTGGGGGCTGCGGGGTTTGTGCAGCTCTGATACCCTCCTGGAAAGAGCCAGGGAATGGGCAGGAGGCTGGAGTGGGGCTGGAGACAGGGGAGGACGTGGGGGGGCTGGGGATGGACTGTCCCTGCTGGGACAATCCCATCCCTCACCATTGATCAGAGGGACCCAGAATGAAACCAGCCCAGCGACTTGAGGGGACCCCGGCTGGGGGCTGCGGGGTGACGGGCCCCTGCGTGTGTCTCAGCGACCCCACACACTCCACGCGGCGTCACACCAAGGGCGTCTGCACACCTGGCTCGTCATGAAGCCGGAAGGCGGCTGCTGCTTCACCTCCACGGAGAGCAGGGTCCCTGGGCCGAGGCAAACTGGGCTCCAGGGCTAGAGGGGAAATGCCCAGCTCCCAGGGCAGCTGTGTGAGCCATTCCCCAGTGTCTGAGTCTGGGACACGCCTGCCCGTGAGCCCCGCCCCCGCTGTGCCAGAGACAAGGGTGAGTCCCTGCTGCAGCCAGCGGGCAGGGCTGGAGACGTGTCCAGCCGGGCAGTTCTTGTCATTAGCTCCCCAGCCGGGGCGCCCAAAGGGGCTGGGACGCAGCTGCCAGGACTCAGGGACCTTCCCTTTCGTTTCAGCTCCAGCACGAGCTGCACCGTGGACCCCGCTCGCCGGCTCCTCCTCAGCTCCCTGCCCCTCCTCTGACCAGGGGCAGAGTCCTCGGGGCAGGGCTGTCTCCTGCCCTGTGCCTGCGCAGCGCCTGGGCCATGGGCCGTGGGCCGCGGTGGGTGCTCTAGCACTGCTGGGATGCAGCCAGTCCCTTGTTATCATGGAGGTCAGGCTCTGTGGCAGGAAGGTCTCTGTTACCGGGGCAGATGGGGACCCCACTCGCTGAGTTTCCCTCAGTCTCTCACCAGGCTGTCCACACGTCCGCAGACATTCCTCTTTGGTGGAAAACCTGTTCCCGTTGCCCCCGCAGCCGCCATAAATGAACCTCTCACAGCTCTTGGTGACGGGGTTGTAGAAGTAGCAGGGTAATTTTGCCTTGCATGGGCCGGTCACCTTAGGGAGCTGGCAGACGTCTGTAGCTGCAGAACAAAGAGAAACAAGTGAGGAGAAAAGGGGGGGGTGATGGAGCCCCGCCCCCCCCCCCCCGCTTTCTGAAATGGACTCATGGACATGAATATACAGAACTCGAAGGTGGTTTGAGTGAATTATTTCATGTCACCCAGGGATCTTCATGTCCTGACCTGCTGGTTCTGTTTCTCTTACTCTTGTATGGATCATTTGTGAGTGTGACATTAGACTCTGACTTTCCCGCCTGCGCACCGGACGGACCCTGGTGGGGGCAGGGGTGCGGCTCGAAGGCGGGGCCACGATCGGCGCCAGGAGCCTGTGATTGTGCAGAAGCCTGGCGGGGGTGGAGGAGCCACACCCCCGCCCCCGCCAGGCTCCCAGCGCTGATTGTGGCCCCGCCTCCCAGCCAGAATTGGGGGGGGGGGGAGTTATTATCCTGTGTTCCTTTGTTTTTTTTGCTCGACAGAAATACTGCGTGTCCGGTATTTTTTGGGACACCATCTGGCAACCCTGGGTGCACATCTCCCGCATCCGGACCCCGTGTCAGGCCCATTCTCAAGCTCTGCAGCATTTGAAGGATTAGCAGGAGCACAGCTGGGGCCAGATGTTGAGACCCGTTGTGCAAACCCCTGGACAGACAGAAGGGGCGCGCCCATTTCCATGCAGATTAGGTGCATAAAGGGGCAGGCTGAGCATTCTGGGGACTGGGATCCAAGTGCAAACATGACTGACCTTTGCCGGCGCCGTTCATGTTGTGTCTCTGGCCTGATTCTGTCCAGGGCCCCCCACTGGCTCCCCTGGGGCTGGTTAAGGTCAATGAGCCCCAAGCCAGAGGGACACTCAGTGCAGAGGCAGGGGGTGCCCTGCTGGGCGAGGGGCGGGTGCAGCTGTGAAATCCTGAGGTGCTGAGCCAGGGAAAGGCCTGGCAGCTGCACTGGGAGACCTGCCTGAGGAGGGACTGCAGGGCTGTGTCTACATAGGCCAGTTTTTCCGGAAAATCAGCCGCTTTTCCAGAAAAACTTGCCAGCTGTCTACACTGGCCGTTGAATTTCCGCAAAAGCACTGACTTCCTACTGTCTGAAATCAGTGCTTCTTGCAGAAATACTATTCTGCTCCCGTTCAGGCAAAAGTCCCTTTGCGCAAAAGGGCCAGTGTAGGCAGCTCAGATTTGTTTTGCGGAAAAAAAGCCCCGATCATGAAAATGGCCATCGGGGCTTTTTTGCGCACAAGCGCGTCTAGATTGGCACAGACGCTTTTCCGCAAAAAGTGCTTTTGTGTGAAAGCGTCCTGCCAATCTAGACACTCTGTTCTGAAAATGCTTTTAACAGAAAACGTTTCCGTTAAAAGCATTTCCAGAAAATCCTGCCAGTCTACACGCAGCCCAGGAGTTTTCCCCCGATATTGACAATCCCATTCATTGCCGCGGACTGAAACCAGCCCAGCGACTTGAGGGGACCCCGGCTGGGGGCTGCGGGGTGACGGGCCTCTGCGTGTGTCTCAGCGACCCCACACACTCCACGCTGAGTCACGCCAAGGGCCTCTGCACACCTGGATCGTCATCAATAAGGCCAGAAGGCGACTGCTGCAGGGTCCCTGGGCCGAGGCAAACTGGGCTCCAGGGCTAGAGGGGAAATGCCCAGGTGCCTTGGCCAGCCCTGTCCCTACAAGGGTTCGGGGCCCCTCAAAGTGCGGAGCCTGGTGCAACCGCCCCAACTGTCCTGTGGGCAGGACAGCTCTGCCCATGGCAGCTCTGTGGCCATTCCGCCCACCCTGCAGTGTCTGAGTCTGGGACACGCCTGCCCGTGAGCCCCGCCCCCGCTGTGCCAGAGACAAGGGGGAGTCCCTGCGGCAGCCAGCGGGCAGGGCTGGAGACGTGTCCAGCCGGGCAGTTCTTGTCATTAGCTCCCCAGCCGGAGGGTGACCAGGTTGAGCCCCTGGTAGGGGCAGGTCCCAGTGAGAAAGGCTGGGCTGGGGCGAGCCTGCCCTTGTCAGCCCTTCAGGGTGAGCTGGAGCACACTTGCTCCAGTGGTTGGGGCTCCAGCTGCTGCAGGGGAACCGGGAGCCAAGGCCCGCTGCTCTCTCTGCCCCAGGCCTGCTCCAGGCACTGCTGGGACGCAGCCAATCCATCATTCTTGCCTCCATGGCCAGCTGCTTTTCAATCGCATCCCTCAGACCCGGGCAGCTGGTGACCCAACTAGCTGAGCTTTTGCTGTCTTACCTGAGCTTCCGCAGGTCTTGAGACACCTGTACATCGTGTCAAACCTGTTCCCGTTGCCCTGGCAGCCGCCATAAAGAAACTCCTCACACCTCTTGCTGGCTGAGTTGTAGAAGTAGCTGCGAGTGTAGGTAAAACACGGGCCGGAGTCCGCAGGGAGATTGCAGATGTCCTTAGCTACAGAGCCAAGAAAGCGGGGTTAGGAGGAAAGGGGAACTCATCAGGGGAACTCTGCTGCCTCGTGCTAAACTCATGGAGTCATTTAAAGGTGCAGCTGCAGGGTGGGAGATGGGCCTAAAAGGGGACCTTGCTGCTCGTGGGCAAGAGCCGTGTGTTCTTCTGGCCTATCGGTACCCCGGGTAAAGTCCATTCTCACGGGTTATGTCATTTAAACTAAACGTTCTTCAGCTACGTTCAGGGCAGGATATGGGACGATTTAAACAGAAAAGCGGGCAGGGGAATCGTTGCCCAATTGCTCACTGTGACGTAGTGGGGGTACCTGGCTGGTTTCTAT
Source organism: Pelodiscus sinensis (assembly GCF_052426305.1). Lineage (NCBI taxonomy): Eukaryota > Metazoa > Chordata > Testudines > Trionychidae > Pelodiscus > Pelodiscus sinensis. Next base: position 35,540,808 of record NC_143068.1, read on the forward strand.
GCTGCTGGCTCTGGGGGAACCCCCACTGGCTGCTGTGGGTACCACGACCCAGCAAAACAGGATGAGTCACTATGCAAACCAGTGGCCAGACACCCCCCATGGAGAGGAACAAAGGAAGGTGGAATGCTGCCTTGGCTGGGGGGCAGGGCTGGAAGTTAGGGAGTTGGTTGCTGGCTGTCGGAGGGCATGGATGAGACAGCCTAGGGAGAGGAGCTGGAGTTTAGGGGCCCAGTCTCCCCCATCTCAAGGGGGCCTGAGGCATCCTAGCCCAGTTCCTGTGACCAGATTACATCTGTGCTGCGCTGTGCTGGAGGAGCAATAAACCACCCTCAATTCCACTGGCTGGTGCAGTCTGTTTGCGCCATTTCGGGGTGCAGGAGACGGGGAACCCCCAACGTGCCGTCACACTGGTGTCAGGAGCGGGATGCACTGCACCCCGTGGATGAAGCTCCCAGCGGCAAGCGACAAGGCGCAGTAGAAGCAAGAGCCCTGGAGCCAGGCGTGCTGGAGACAGAGCGAAGCGGTTCCTGGGAATCGTGGGGCGCTGCAGCACTAGACTGGTGAGTCTGCACCGAGGGGCCCAGCGGGCAGATGGCCTACGCCCAACTCTTGAAGGCAGAGCTGGTGGGGCTGTGCAGAGAGAGGGGCTTGCCTGTGCGGAAAGCAACCAAGGCCCAGCTGATTACCCAGCTGGAAGAGAATGACCAGCCACAGGGCCAGGATCTTGTCCCCAGGGGAAGCAGCCAGACCCCCCCTGAGAGTGTGTCAGGCTCAGAGAGGGGGAGGAGCGCTGGAACCCAACGGAGAGATGAGACAGCGTCTCCCGGGAGGCCTGCAAGCCGTAGCCCATCTAGGGCAGGGGCCAGCCCAGCGGAGCTGCGGCGGCTGGAGATCCAGCTGCGGATCAGGGAATTGGAAGTAGAGGACCGAGAGAAGGAGCGCCAAGATCGAGAGAGGCAGCGACAGCATGAGCTGGCCATGGCAGAGCGGAGAACCGGCGGGGCACCGGCTGCGCCAAGTGCGGATGGGCCCCAAGGTCCCAGGGCTGCCAGCCACTTGGAGAGGCTCGTGGTGGCCCAATTGAAGGACATGGGTGACATAGACGGGTTCCTCAGCTCCTTTGAGAGGGCCTGTGGACTGCAACGGGTTCCCCCAGCTGACTGGCTGCAGGAGCTCATCCCCGCACTGAGCCAGGAGGCGGCCGGAGTGCTCAGTCAGCTGGAGGACCTACAGCCAGGGGATTACAACCGAGTCAAGGAGGCCCTGCTGCACAAGTTCGGGCTGACCCCCGAGATATACAGGAAGAAGTTCCGGGGGGTACAGAGAGGGCCACGGGAGACCTATGTGGACCTGGCCTCCCGCCTGGCGCAATACTGCCGCAAGTGGGTGTCTGGAGTTGGAGCCCAGACCGCAGAGGAGCTGCTCAAGCTGGTCATGATGGAGCAGTTCTATGAAGCGTGCCCACCCAAACTGAGGCTGTGGCTCAAGGACCGGAGACCAGAGAACCCCCAGGAGGCCGGGAGACTGGCGGATGAGTTCACGGAGAGCCGGTCCGGGTGTGAACGGGAGTCCCGGAGAGAAAGGGAACCGCGCAGAGACCGGATCTCGGCTGAGCGACGGAGGGAGTCAACTACGGGGCGAGACCAAGGAACAGGTCGTCTGCGCCCCAGAGAACCAGCCAGGGCCTGGACAGAGACAGCCCAAAGCCTAACTTGCCATCGCTGTGGGCAAAAAGGCCACAAGAGGGCTCAGTGCACCAGGTCCCAGGACCGGGGACTGTCCAGGGTTAACTGGCTGGGGCGGGAGGAAGGGCAGGCTGCCCCAGAGGCAGGGGCTGGCAGGCAAACCTCAGCTCAGAGAGAGGGGAAGGATGCTCAGTGCACCTCCCCTGGGAGGTCTGATTCTCAGGAGGCGGATTTCTCCGTGTACCGGGTGGGGGCAGGACGGCCCCTGCGGAGCGAGTGCCTCATACCCCTGGAGGTGGATGGTAGGAAGGTGACGGGCTTCTGGGACACGGGGGCGGAGGTGACTCTGGCCCGATCTGACATAGTGGCCCAGGAGCGGATACTACCCCACGCGCAGCTGACCCTGAAGGGCATAGACGGGTCCCCGTTTAAGGTGCCTGTAGCCAGGGTGCATCTGAAATGGGGGGCGAAGGAAGGCCTCAAGGAAGTGGGGGTGCACCCGCACTTGCCCACCGAGGTGCTGATGGGGAACGACCTAGAGGAGTGGCCCCATGAATCCCAGCGGGCTCTAGTCACTACCCGGAGCCAGAGCCAGCGGGGGGCTGACAACGTGGGTCCAGGGAAGGACTCCTGGCAGCGTCCTCAGGGTCCCATCCCAGTGGACACGGGGTCCAGCCAGGCTGGGACTCCGGACCTAGGCAGAGGTGGGGGACAGGTCCCGATCCCTGCCTCAGCGGCTGAATTCCAGGCTGAGGTGCAGGCAGACCCCTCCTTGCAGAGGCTGAGGGACCAGGCTGGCCTCCGTGCAGCTCAGCCCCGGGGGAGAGGTGGCCAGGAGAGATTCCTGCGGGGGCGTGGACTCCTGTTCCGTGAATGGCTTCCCCCCAGGAAGGCGAGGGCATGGGGTGTCCAGCGGCAGCTGGTCGTCCCCCGAAAGTATCGCCTCAAGCTGCTGTATTTGGCCCACGACGTCCCCGTTGGGGGCCACCGGGGGATCCGGAGCACCCGGCTGAAGCTGCTCCAGCACTTCTATTGGCCGGGAATCTTTACAGCCGTGCAGCGGTACTGCCGGTCCTGTGACTCCTGCCAGAGGGGCGGGAAGGCCCAAGACAGGAGGAACGCGGCTTGGGGGTCTCTACCCCAGATAGACCCTCTGGGCTTGCTGAGAGAGTTATGGGAGGGGAAGTCCTCCCTGGATGGAGCATCGGGGGTGGAAGCCGCCCTGGCTGTCCAGCGAAGGCTCGCTGGGTTCATGGCCCCAGCCCGAGAGACCCTGGCCAGAGATCAAGGCCAGTGGAAGGGTGGGTGTGACCCCCGAGGACAGGCCTGTGCCAGTCGCCCTGGAGCGGGGCGGCGAGTGGACAGAGGGAAGCCAATTCATGTGGGGCCTTGCCACAGCCGGCCTGAGTCAAGGGGAGCACCCATGTCCCCGGGGCGGGTTCCCACGCAGAGGACCCGAACTTCCCTAGGTCACGAGCGGAGTGACCCTGCTCAGTTCGCTCTCGGAGGGGGGAGAACTGTGACGTAGTGGGGGTACCTGGCTGGTTTCTATGCTGCTGGCTCTGGGGGAACCCCCACTGGCTGCTGTGGGTACCACGACCCAGCAAAACAGGATGAGTCACTATGCAAACCAGTGGCCAGACACCCCCCATGGAGAGGAACAAAGGAAGGTGGAATGCTGCCTTGGCTGGGGGGCAGGGCTGGAAGTTAGGGAGTTGGTTGCTGGCTGTCGGAGGGCATGGATGAGACAGCCTAGGGAGAGGAGCTGGAGTTTAGGGGCCCAGTCTCCCCCATCTCAAGGGGGCCTGAGGCATCCTAGCCCAGTTCCTGTGACCAGATTACATCTGTGCTGCGCTGTGCTGGAGGAGCAATAAACCACCCTCAATTCCACTGGCTGGTGCAGTCTGTTTGCGCCATTTCGGGGTGCAGGAGACGGGGAACCCCCAACGTGCCGTCACACTCACCTACACTGAATGCACAGTTACTGAGTATGTAAGTACACAGTCTACCCACATGTTGACTCTCTCCTATGCGACCAGCACTCCTAGCTGTCTTCGCACACTACTGACTTCCTGAGGATACTACAGAGCATCAGTGATCTTGCTGAAAACGCCATCCTGGCCACCGTGGATGTAGATGCTCTACACCACCATTCCGCACAAGGATGGACTACAAGCCGTCAGGAACACTGTCCCCGATGGTGCCACTGCACACCTGGTGGCTGGGCTCTGTTACCGTGTCCTCCCCCACAACTCTTTCCACAGGGACACCAATCGCTGAAGAAGTTACTCACCAGGTGCAGTAACGATGGTTCTTCGAGATGTGTGTCCCTGTGGGTGCTCCACTACCCTCCCATCCTCCCCTCTGCTTGGAGTCCCCAGGGACCTCAGGTAGAAAAGGAACAGACGGGACTCGCGCCACACGCACACTCCACAAACGGCAGGGGCGCGAGACGCCAGGTGTGCAAGCGCGGCGCGAGGGGCACTGCTCTACAAAACTCTCTGATCCCCAGCGCAAGGACGCACCGAGACCTGAGTGGAGCGCCCACCGGCACACCACTCGCTGAAGAACCTGGGCTTGAATAAAGATATTAACTGGCTAACACACTACAAAGCCAATTTCCCCTGCCTTTGACATTCGCATTTTCACATAAGTAGTTATGAATGGGACACGTCCAGCTCACTTAATTAGCCTCACTAATACGGGTCTTACAATTGACAGGTAACAGCTTTTGCTTTTATATTTACCTGTGTTTTCCACTCCAACTCATCTGATGAAGTGGGTTTTGCCTACGATAGCTCCTGATCCTTTATATTTGTTAATCCCTAAGACTAGGCAATTAGCCCGTCATAAAACGGGATTTTCAGATCTCTCCTCCACGTCGGTCTTCTCTCCTGAGCCTCCGGTCTCTCTCTCTCTCTCTCCTCCTCTTGCCTCCCTCTCTCTCTCTCTCTCTCTCTCTCTCTCTCTCTCTTTCTCTTCTCCTCCCCCTCCTGCCTCTCACTTGGGCACCATGGAGCCCAAACGGCCATTTGGGCTCCGCACTCCCCATGCTGCATGGGGAGCGCAGATCCTAACTGGTTGCTTGCGCCACTTGCTCCCACGCGGCAGCCTGGCTCAGCAGTGCAGAACTCAGCCGAGCACCACGGCAAGAGGCGAAGGGGGCGGGGCCTGGAGTCACGCTGCACATCACCGCCCCGCCCCCCTTCGCCTCCTGCCGTGGCGCTCGGCTGACTTCAGCGCCACTCAACAGGGCAACCGCGGGGGAGCAAGTGGCCATTTGGGCCCCGCGCTCCCCATGCAGCACAGGCTGCCCAGAGAGAACAGCCAGCATTTCAGGCAACAGCGCCCCGCAGAGAGAACAGCCAGCATTTCAGGCAACAGCGCCCCGCAGAGAGAACAGCCAGCATTTCAGGCAACAGTGCCCCCCCAGAGAGAACAGCCAGCATTTCAGGCAACAGTGCCCCCCCAGAGGGAACAGCCAGCATTTCAGGCAACAGTGCCCCCCCAGAGAGAACAGCCAGCATTTCAGGCAACAGCGCCCCCCAGAGAGAACAGCCAGCATTTCAGGCAACAGCGCCCCCCCAGAGGGAACAGCCAGCATTTCAGGCAACAGTGCCCCCCAGAGGGAACAGCCAGCATTTCAGGCAACAGTGCCCCCCCAGAGGGAACAGCCAGCATTTCAGGCAACAGTGCCCCCCAGAGGGAACAGCCAGCATTTCAGGCAACAGTGCCCCCCCAGAGAGAACAGCCAGCATTTCAGGCAACAGTGCCCCCCCAGAGAGAACAGCCAGCATTTCAGGCAACAGCGCCCCCCCAGAGGGAACAGCCAGCATTTCAGGCAACAGTGCCCCCCCAGAGGGAACAGCCAGCATTTCAGCGTCACAGACTCACAGACCCGGGGCTACTTTATATATGATGCTGCTAGACTACTTCTTGTGCTTGGTGGTTCTCAAAGGGTCTGCTGTACTGACCATCTGCACAGAGCAGAGGCAGCACAAAGAAGGAGCACAGACACACACAGACACACACACAAGCGAACAGTTATCAACACATGACGGAGAGATTCCTGTCAGGACACCACTTGGCTGGCACCTGCCTACAAGGGTAAATGGCGCTGCCATGCTCACCTTCTTAGAGAACACAAACGGAGTGAAGGGCGGTGTGAACTCACAGGGCCAGGGCCCAACAGGGTTTTAGATTTGCTTCAAGACAGAGTCAATTAGGGATTGTTGCTTTTATTAATCTCACTATGGATGGATACGCAGCTACTGCAAAGTAATACGTCAATAAGCACAGACAGAGCAATGCATAAAAGCAAGCAAGAGGCACTTGGGAATGCTTACCCCCCCATCAGTCCCATTCCAGTCCCCTCGCACCAGGCCTCAGTGGATGTGGCTCCAGCTAGGGGATCCAGGGCACCCTCCAAGGTCTAGGTCCCTGGTGAGACTCATGGGGCACAGGACTCTCTAGCCTAGTTATACGACGGTTGTTTATGGGTGTGCACGTACTGGCTCAACACCATTCTTATTGCTCTTATGAGCTGAGGCCGAGGTCAAACTTATTTACCGCTTAATAGTTTCCCAGCTCAAGGCATGGGCTAAAGCTGATAAAACCTGCAGCTGCTGTTTGTGCTTGCAGGGTCCCAGGCTGTGCCAAGCTGGGTACAGCAGGGATAGAAACTTCTGTCCCAGGCCTGCTAAGCTGCAGGATCCACATACGACTTTTTATGTGACAGGTAGAATAACCCATTCTCCTCATTATATTGTTCTCCAATTAGGTCAAATATCTGATGCACCAATTTGGGTCACTATTTTCCGGTTCCACACCTGTTTTTACCAAGCATGATTTCAACACAGCCCTTGAACCACAGCATACGACTTTTTGTCTCCGTTAATTCAGTCTTCCTGTTTCCGTTTCTGACTCCACCCCCATCAACATTTCTTGTTGTAGGACAATGTTCCTTCTAATGTTTTCCAGCCATGTATGGAATATATTTTGCCATGTGCACCAAGGCATGTGCAAATGTGCACCACTATAGTGAGCTGGGTTGGCCGCTCACTGACCCCGAGGAGGAGGAACCCTTCAGTAGGGCCCCAGCTGCTGGAGGGAGCAGAGGCCTGCCCTGAACTCTCATGCCAGGAGGACCCTGAGGATCTGGCCGAGGTGGGTGACTGGCCCAGGCCTTGAGGAGGAGAAGACCCTTTCTTCCCTTTCCCCGAACTTGGACTACGCAGACCCCGTGAGCCCACTGCCGCCTGGGAGCCAGGTCCGGACTGAGGGAGCGGGGAGGGAGCGGAGGATGTGGCCCCGACAGCCCTTTGATGTGTCAGCGTGTTTCGGAGAGGATTCCCTGCTGACCCCAGTGGCCGCCAAGGCAGCCACTGCTTGGGCCCTGGGCTGGGATGCAGTGGAGTAGGGAGGGCCCGTGTCCCCCCTGCCCCCTCCCATACTGGGTGGCAGTCTCCCCCTCCCCCTCCCCACTCGTGCTGAGACCTGTGTTTGCCAGCCCACCCTGAGCCAGGGTCGGGCTGTGCTGCCGTTCAGGCTGCCCCGCCCTCAGGCCCCACTGTCTCAGAGAGGGCTGCTGGGTGTCTGGTATTGAACCCGACAGCCCGATATTTGTGTCTTCTGTCCAGTAAAAAAATGATGAAAATCCCGGACAGTTTACAGTCTGGCAGTTTCTGCTTTGCCAAGGCCCATCTCGAGTGCCCAGTGGAAGGGGGGAGCTGCCTGGGGGGAGCGCGGCCTGGGAATTAAAGGGGCTGCAACTGCAGTGTGGCCTTGGTCCCTCTTTTTTTTTTTTTTTGCTCAGCGACTTTTCCTGCTGGTTTTTTTGGGCTCAACAGAATTTTTTTGGGGGGGGGGTTCAGTATTTTTTGTGAAACCATCTGGCAACCCGAGTCTTAAAGGGGCTGCCAGACTAATAAGTATCGGCCTGAGCACCAGCCAGAGGCCCAGGCCCGAGTGAGAACGCTAGAAACACACGCTGCTCTCTGTGGGCGCTCTGCTAATCCGCCGGGCCGGCCCCGAACCTCCCTGGGCGGCCGCCCACGCGCTCAGCTTCCACCGCGCATTGTCATGGAGCATTGCTACCGCCTGTGCACTCCCACAGCCTTCCAGCGCTTGTGCTCACCACGGGAGAACGTGTGTAGGCGCCGCTATGGCAACAGTGCCATGATCCCAGCTCTGCTCCTCAGGGAGCGGCGGCCCAGCCCAGGCGCAGGGCAAGGGAGGCTGCTGGGTTCCTTCTCCCTGCACTGCACTTGCTGCGGCCACCCCACGCTCCTGGGGAGCCTGCACGTTGCGCTTGTTGCTCTTGTAGTTGCCCCAATAGATTTTTGGTGGCCTCTTGCACCCACATTTCCTGTGGTTGGGAGGGGCCCTGTCCTCCTGCTGCCCCCCCCCCCACCCCAATGGCAAAGGAGCCCATGGCAGGGCAGGGCAGGGGGAGGGGGAGGCTGAGAGGACGGAGAGGCTGGGGAAGGAGCCAGGGCAGAGCTCTCCAAACGCCATGAGCAGGGACAGTGCAGAGGAGGAAGATTCTGGGGGATCATTGGGGGGGGAGCAGGGGGCGGCTGTGGGTGCGCAGGGACCATCGTCCAGACAGTCTATCTCCCCGGGCCGGGTGCCTGCAGCCCAGCAGCCAGGCCAGCAATGGCCAGGCTGGGCCGCTGTCTGGGCTGCCAGGAGACGGGAGCAGTCGACCGCCCCCAGCCTGGGCTCAGCTGTCAGCCTGGGGAGTCTCTTGCCCCGACTCCCCTAGGGGAGACCCCGCTCCTGGGCAATCTCCCTGGGCCTGGCCAGAGAGCAGCTCAGCCCTGGGGCTCTGGCCGGAGCCCAGCTACAGTTCACCTGGCTGCAGCGCCAAGACCCGCTCCCTGGGTCAGAGGCAGCCCACTAGGGCCCTTGTGCCTCAGCCTCCGACTGCCAGTCTGCCCCAACCCGTGTGTGTGGGGGAGGCACTGCCTCAGCCTGGGCTCCCCTCCTGCCCCAGGCCCCCAGCAGGTCCAAGCAGCCTCCCTGCTCCCAAGGAATCCTCTCCCCCTCCCCTGCGGCCACCAGCGGTCGGCAGCTCCCTGCTCCCAGGCAGCATGTCCTGCAGGTGGCTGAACTGGGGCTGCCTGAGCACAGGAAGGCACCTGCCTTTGCAGCCGACCCCATTGCCCAGCTGCAAAGGGCCATGACACGTGGGGGATACAGGCAGGGCTGGGGGCAGCCTGTGGAGGGAGGAGCCAGGAGCCGGTGGGGGGCAGGCAGGAGGGAAGCGCTGGCTGCCAGGCTGGGAGGAGGGGCAGGGAGCCCTCACCTTGACGGAGCTGCCCAGAGGCAGGCGACAGCTCAGCCCAGAGGGCGAGGAGCACCGGGAGGAGGAGGAGGCCTGACTTCATGCTGCTGCTGTGCCAGATGCCCAGCGCCGATCTGCACCCGCTTATATGCCGCCTGCCAGCCCAGTGCTCCAGTCCCAGGCGGCACATTGCACAAGATGCAGCGCCAGGGACTGCCCCTCCCGAGAGATACGGAAGCAGCAGGGCCCTGCGAGAGCCGGGGAACGGCCCTGGGCGGGCGGGTGGAAGTGTAATAACAGGCTGCAGAGGTGAGTTCATGTGTCCGGGCGGCACCGTGCGCTGGCTGAGGCATCCGGCAAACAGCTGAGCCAAGAGGCCACTGGGCACTGGCCTTGCAGGGGAGCGAACCTCTGGGGATGCCCAGCCAGCGCCAGCCCCTGGACCATGGCAGAGACCTGGCTCCCCTGGAGCTGAGCTGCCCCCCTCTCCCCCCCCACACACGTCTTCATTCGCCGCCAAGCCCCCTGCCCTTGGCGGCTTCCCACAAGGCGTGGCCGGGCCCACACCTGCCAAGCGGCAATTACTGAGTCTGGGTGCACAGGCCTGGCAGCGCCCCATCCCAAGGAACAGGACTCATGGGTCCTCCCCTCCCTCGAGGTACCGCTCCAGAGCCTACCCCAGCACCTCACCCTCTGTCCTGTGGGCGGGAGACAGGGCGGGGTCGGTGCCTCCTTCTCGCTTCCTGGGCAATGTGAGCTGCAGAGACAGTGCTCAGCGGGGCAAGGCCCCTCCTGCAGGGGGACCCGGGCGGGGGAATGTGCGAATGTCCGTCACAGCGCTGCTTTCCAAGGCAGCACTTTGGGAAGTTGTGCTTTTCAGGTAGTTATAGGCTGCAGGGACGTCCTCTGGGCAGGGGTGACGTATTGCAACAGGAGCCACACGGGGAAAGCGTTGGAGGCATCTGCTCGTTGTCTGAGATGTCGGTGCACAGGAACAAGGGCTGTGCGGAACCGGGAGGGGGTACTGACTAAACAGGTTGAACGAGGAGGGCGTACACGAGCACACGGCGTGTGGAATAAACAGGTTGAACTGGGAGGGTTATCCCAAAGGGAAATTCTTACTCAACTGGCGTCATTGCACCTTGGGAGGATGAATCTCGTGGCTGGATGTTGCTCCAGAGGGGTGTGGCTGATCCAGGAGGCCAGGCCGGGAACAAGAGGAGAGGCATTGCTTGTGCCTCAGGATTGCATACGGCTCTTCTGTGGCGCAGCAGGAGCGAGAGGCCGACAAGCGGAAAGGCTCTGGATGACCCTAGCACAGCACAGCAGCCAGTGTGTGTTCTCTGCCTTTCCACGGGGGAGCAGCCCTGGCTCTCCTTGGCACTCTGCCACCCCCAGCAGCCAGTGCACCTGCTGAAATGAGAAGTTGGCACCCAGGCTGGCAGGGGCTGCCCGGCCATCGTCCCCACTTGGGACTGCTCTTTGCAGACATACGACTGTCTCTGCCATTGCCAGAATCGCTGGGTACAGTCTGAGGAGACAGACGCAGCCTGGCCACGGAGCCCGGCCCTCTGGACAACTCCCACTTGGAATCCCCAGGTTTGGTGTAGCTGGGACACGGACCCTCCCTCCCTCCCTCTACGCAGCAAGCAGGAGCACCCCGGGGAGGCTCAGTGAGGGCGGGGGGTCCCAGCTGGCACAGGTGTGGGAGGCTCCAGCGCTGAAGAGAGGTTGCAGAGCTCACTGAACACTGAGGTTAATTTTCCATCCTCTTGGCGCAAAGGGACGGTTCCGGAGGACGAGAAGAAAGCTGAGGTTGCACCAGTTTTTCAAAAGGGTAAATGGGATGGCCCTGTTTATTACAGGGCTGTCAGCCTGACACTGGTCCCAGGCAAGGTCATGGAGCAGCTGGTACATGACTCAGGCAATAGAGAACTGAATGCGGGCAATGGAATTAAAGCTTATCATGGCTTTCTGGAGAATAGATTCTGTCCAATGAGCTGGTTATCTTTGTTTGATGAGATGGCAAGTTTGGATGATAAAGGTAAGAGCATTGGAGTAATGATGGGGGCTTAATTATCTATTGCCCCTCAAGAGAGATCTTGGAGTCGCTGTGGACAGTTCTCTGAAAACATCCACTCCATGCGCAGCAGCACTCAAACAAGCAAACATCATGTTAGGAATCAAGAAAAAGGGATAGAGAATAAGAGAGAATATCTTATTGCCTCTATAATCCACAGTAGACGTGGTCACCTCATCTCAAAAAAGGTAGCTTAGCATTGGAAAAAGGGCAACAAAATGATGAGGGCTTTGGAACGCCTTCCATGTGAAGAGAGATTAAAAAGACTGGGGACTGTTCAGCTTGGAGCAGAGGACACTAAGGGGGCTAGGATAGAGGTCTGTAAGATCATGACAGCCATGGGGAAAGCGAAGAAGGAAAAGTGATTGTCTCGTTCCCATAACATAAGAACTAGGGGTCACCAAATGAAATGAATAGGTAGCAGGTTTAAAACAAAGTTTTTCTTCACTCACTGCACAGTCAGCCTGTGGAACTCCTTGCCACAGGATGTTACGAAGGCCAGGACTTTAACAGGGCTCAAAAAGAGCTAGATAGATAACTGGAGGATCGGTCCATCAATGGCTATTTGCCAGGATGGGTGGGGATAGTGTCCCTGGCCTCTGTTTGGGAGGGGCTGGGAATAGGTGACGAGAGGGATCACTTGATCATTCACTCCCTCGGGGGGCACCTACTACTGGCTACTGCCGGCAGACAGGACACTGCGCTGGATGGACCTTTGGCCTGACCCAGGCTGGCCGCTCTGATGTTCTTACGTTCCTACAAGGTATTTGACTTACTGCCACATGCAATAGAGCAGCTTTTCTGGGGGCCCGGCTGAGAAGGTCAAATTCTATGATTCTATGATTCTGTGCCTCAGGACCCCAGGCAGCCCCAGGGAGCACGGAGCAATAGACCCTGGCCATTTCCCACCACTGCCTAGACCTGGGCCAGACGCAGCTTAGCCAGCTCAGAGACTCTGCGCCAGTGTGTGCAGAGCAGGGTGCCAGCCGGGCTCCCCCCCAGCTTCCCACTCTGCCCACCGCCCCGAGATGCCAGCAGCACTTGGCCTGTTAATGAATAGTCCTTTTGCTATTCACTCCTGAATACAAGTGAAACAATGGTAGAAAGACGTAAGTGACTTTCTCTTCCCTTTTCTGCCATTCACCAAGCACAGGAGATATATAGATATAAACTACTGAACTTTGGAAACATCCTAGGAGGGCAAGGTCGTGTCCTGGGGCTGTCGGGGTCTTACCTCAATACAAATCAGACAAGAAACTGACCTTAAAGAGAAGTGAAACTGGCACTTTCAATACTTACAGGCTGTGTCTACACTGGCCGCTTGAATTTCCACAAGAGCACTGACAATCTCATGTAAGATCGTCAGTGTTCTTGCGGAAATACTGTGCTGCTCCCATTCGGGCAGAAGCCCTCTTGCACAAATCATTTGCTCAAGAGGGCCATTGTAAACAGCACAGAACGGTTTTCCGCAAAAAAGACCCGATCGTGAAAATGGTGATCGGGGCTTTTTTGTGGAAAAGCGCGTCTAGATTGGCCACAGACGCTTTTCTGCAAAAAGTGCTCTTGCGGAAAAGCGTCCTGCCAATCTAGACGTGCTTTTCCGAAAATGCTTTTAACGGAAAACTTTTCCCGTTAAAAGCATTTTCGGAAAATCATGCCAGTGTAGACGTAGCCACACAGTATTGTCAATCCTAAATGTTAAAAAAAACTATGAGTCAGTGGGATGGGCTGGACTAGGCCCCGACGCCCCCTCCAGGAGGCTGGTGCCCTTGCTGCCCCCATCCCAGCAGGAGGAGCGGAGAAGAGGTCCTCCAGACACTACAGAGTGGCTGTCTCAGCTGCAGCCAATCAGGACCCAGAAGAGGGGTATAAAAGAACCTGCAGGGTTGGGACCTACCAGTTCCCTTCAGGAGCTTGACCCAGCCAGATCTAGACTCTGACTGGGAGGGGGTGGATCAGCACTACGGCTAGCTCCCAGTGTGAGCTGAGCCTAGATCTGGGGGAAACTCAGACCCACAAGCCAAAGACCAGCCACAAGCAGAGACTTACTAGCACCATGGACAGGGCTAGTCAGGCCTGGTTCCAGGACTTTGAGGGCAACTGGACAACCAGGCAAGGATCCGGCACAGAGCCACTTGGCCGCAGCAGGTCGCTCACCAGCCGGTGCACCCGTTACAGTCAGGATCCCCAGAGATCATGAGACTGGCTTTCAAATCATGAGATTATAGAAAATACTCAGTGTGGGGTCTTTGGGTTCGCCTTTAGCTTCTGGAGCCCGTAGGGAGCACTGGGATCACGGCTGGGAGCTTTTTGCACAGCCACAAGGGCTAGAAACGTCCCTTTTCTTTAACAGCAAAGGCAGAAATCCTCACAGATCACTTGAGTCCAGGAGCTGGGCTCTCGGGAAACCGGTCACTCTGACGAGACTCGTGACAGGGCCGTGAGAGCTGGGGCACTGCTGTCACTGCTGCTTCTGAGGCCGGGGACTCTCCAGGAGGCTCGCAGGCCGCACACGATGGTGATGGAGTTGCAGGCCTCACGGGAGACTGTTTCATCCCAAACAGCAAGAGAACAAACTGAGCCGCCCAAGGTAGCCTGGGGGCGTTACAGGGAGGAATGGCAAAGAAACAGGCATGGGAGCTCTAGGCAGCTCTCCCTCTTGGAAAAAGGAGGAGGGTTGTGATAGAGAGGAAACAGGGGAGCCAGGAGCGGAGGGGTAAATGGAACTGCTTTATTGCCCACGCATGTTCACCTCGCACATTCAACACAACAGCCAAGTGGCCACAAATTGGCAACACTTCCACCCTTTTATAGAATGACAGAATCCAAGGGCTGGCAGAGCCTGCAGGAGTCATCGAGTCCAGCCCCCTGCCCAAGGCAGGACCAACCACAACTCAATCGCCCCAGCCAGGGCTTGGTCAAAGTTAAAACCTCTAGGGATAGAGATTCCAGCACTTCCCTAGGGAACCCAGCCCAGCGCTTCCCCACCCACCTAGGGAAATAGTTTTTCCTAATATCCAAGCTAGACCTGCCACACTGCAACTTGAGACCATTGCTCCTTGTTCTGTCACCTGCCCCCACTGAGAACAGCCTCTCACCAGCTTCTTTGGAACCTCCCATCAGGAAGTTGCGTCCATGTCCTTTCTGTAAGGGGGGCCCAGTTCTGGCTGCAATACTCCAGATTTGGCCTCACCAGTGCTGAATAAAGGCGAATAATCACTTCCCTAGATCTGTCGGCAATGCTCCTCCTAATGCCCCCCAATACGCCATTGGCCTCGGGAACTATAGGCCGGTCAGTCTTACTTCGGATCCTGGAAAAATCATGGAAGGGATCCTTAAGGAGTCCATTTTGAGACACTTGGACGAGAGGAAAGTGATCAGGAATAGTCAGCAGGAATTCACAAAGGGCAAATCGTGTCTGACCAATCTGATTAGCTTCTATGATGAGGTAACTGGCTCAGTGTACATGGGAAAGTCAGTGGATGTGACTTTAGCAAAGTTTTTGATACGGTCTCCCACAATATTCTTACCAGCAAGTTAAGGGATTGTGAATTGGATAAATGGACAGTAAGATGGATAGAAAGATGGCTAGAAGGCCGGGCCCAGCGGGTAGTGATCAACGGCTCGATGTCAGGATGGTGGTCGGTTTCTAGCGGAGTGCCCCAAGGTTCGGTTCTAGGACCGGTTCTGTTCAATATCTTTATTAATGACCTGGATGAGGGGATGGATTGCACCCTCAACAAGTTTGCGGATGACACTAAGCTAGGAAGAGGGGTAGATACGCTTGAGGTTAAGAGATAGGGTCCAGAGTGACTTAGACAAATTGGAGGATTGGGCCACAAGAAATCTGATGAGGTTCAACAAGGACAAGTGTAGAGTCCTGCACTTGGGACGGAAGAATCCCAAGCATAGTTACAGGCTGGGGACCAACCGGTTAAGTAGTAGTTCTGCAGAAAAGGACCTGGGGGTTACAGTGAATGAGAAGCTGGAGATGAGTCAACAGGGCGCCCTTGTAGCCAAGAAGGCTAATGGCATATTAGGTTGCATTAAGAGGAGCACTGCCAGCAGATCCAGAGAAGTGATTGTTCCCCTTTATTTGGCTTTGGTGAGGCCACATCTGGAGTATTGTGTCCAGTTCTGGGCCCCCCCACTACAAAAAGGATGTGGACGCATTGGAGAGGGTCCAGCGGAGGGCAACCAAAATGATGAGGGGGCTGGAGCATATGACTTATGAGGAGAGGCTGAGGGACTTGGGTCTGTTTAGTCTGCAGAAGCGAAGAGTGAGGGGGGATTTGAGAGCAGCCTTCAACTTCCTGAAGGGAGGGTCCAAAGAGGCTGGCGAGAGGCTGTTCTCAGTAGTGACGGATGGCAGAACAAGGAGCAATGGTCTCAAGTTGTGGTGGGGGAGGTCCAGGTTGGATATTAGGAAAAACTATTTCACTAGGAGGGTGGTGAAGCACTGGAATGGGTTACCTAGGGAAGTAGTGGAGTCTCCATCCCTAGAGGTGTTTAAGTCTCGGCTTGACAAAGCCCTGGCCGGGTTGATTTAGTTGGAATTGGTCCTGCCTAGAGCAGGGGGCTGGACTTGACCTTCTGAGGTCTCTTCCAGTTCTATGGTTCTATGATTCTCATCCAGCTTCTCATCCACTGTAGCCCCAGGGCCTTTTCTGCTGAACTTCTGCTTAAAGAGTCAGTTCCCAGCCTGTACCAATGCCTGGGATTCTTCTGTCCTGCGGGCAGGACTTTGCACTTGTCCTTGTTGAACCTCATCAGATTTCTTTTGGCCCAATCCTCCAGTGTGTCTAGGTCACTTTGGACCCTATCCCAGCCCCCCACCATATCCGCCTCTCCCCTTGGCTTGTCATCTGTGAACTTGCTGAGGGTGCAACCCATCCCCTCATCCAGGTCATGAATAAAGATGTTGAATAAACCCAGCCCTAGAACCGTACGTGTGAGCAGAGCTTTCAAATAACTTCTCACTGCACTGGCCCTAGCTGGTGACAGGGAGCCAGGGAACTGGAATGCAGTAAAGAGGCTGGGCGCTTTCTTTTTTGCTTCTTTGGGAGCTCTGAAGCACAACTTGGGACTGGCCAGGCAGACTAACTGCAGTGTTTCCCACAGTGCTGGGCGGCTCTGCCTGCTGTAACCTCAGCTCACACGTACAAAATATTCTTCTGACATCTGACCCTACATTGCTGGGTGACTAGAGATCTGCATTTTACTCCCAGTCCCGCTGTGGTGTAGTGGGGGGCTGTCTGCTCTGGAACCTGGGACCCCTGCGCTGGGCTGTGTGCTTCCCACTGACTCACCACATGTGGCTTAGCCCAGACACCCAGCCTGGGCAAGTGTGACGTAGTGGGGGTACCTGGCTGGTTTCTATGCTGCTGGCTCTGGGGGAACCCCCACTGGCTGCCGTGGGTACCACGACCCAGCAAAACAGGATGAGTCATTATGCAAACGAGTATGGCCAGACACCCCCCATGGAGAGGAACAAAGGGAGGTGGAATGCTGCCCTGGCTGGGGGGCAGGGCTGGAAGAGGGTTAGTTAGTTCCTGTCTGGAAAGCAGGGGAGAAGGATCTGGGGAGGGGGGCTGGGACTCCCCTATCTCAAGGGGAGCACTGAGACCTCTTAGCCCCAGTTCCTGTAACCAGATTACATCTGTGCTATGCTGTATCCTGGAGGAGCAATAAACCACCCTCAATTCCACTGGCTGGTGGAGTCTGTTTGTGCCATTTCGGGGTGCAGGAGACAGGGGACCCCCAACACGCCGTCACAACAGGTAACAAGGCTCTTCCCAGAAGGAGAGACAAAGGGAAGGAGGTGGAGACGAACACCAGGTTTCGGGAAAAAGGTCAGTTTCTGGCTGGGGAACATGAAGGAAACAGCCTTTACTGAAGGCTGAGGGTCTAGGGGTGACAATGGACCCCCTAACCCAAGAGGTCTGGGGCATCCTGGCCCTGACTCCTGAAACCCCATCACGTCTGTGCTGGGCTGTGTCCCACAGAAGTAATAAACCCTCCCTGTTCTACTGGCTGGTGGAGACTGTTCTTGATGCTACAGGGCTGCAGGATGGGGGGAACCCTGTGTCACGTTATTGGATTGTGAGGGGAGCAGCCAGGTCACTGGGGGGGGTTCGCCCCAAAGGTGGCACAAAGGGGGTCATGGGAGGGGTCAAACAAAAGGTTACTTTCTTCTGATTCTGTATCTGCTCTTCATAGATCTGTGTAATGTCTGTGTGTGGAGTCAGGAATCTGTGATCTGTGTGGAGACTGGAAGTCTCTCTGAGTGTGGTTGAGCATTGGGCAGAGCCCAGCCTATGGACATGCTAATTAGCGAGGCCCTGTGGGACAATGGCTCTCAACTGGCCAAGGACACACCTTGGGAATGGTGACTGACACCTAAGGGCTACCAGCAGGGAACACAGTGATAGGCCGCTGCCCAGGTGACCTGCTACAGCCAAGAAGAGACCAGGAAGGAGGGATAAAGATGCCATGTGGCTGACTCCATCTTGGTACTCAGCTCAGCACTTCATCCCAGAGGCAGCATTGCAGGGATCGAAGAGCCAGAAAGACCTGTGGACCCATCCTGATCCTAGGATGTGCAACTAAGGACTTCTAAGCCAGCAGTTGTAACATCTCTGAAGGAGCCTGCATCGAGAACTGGGAGATTTGATGCATGTAAAGTATTATCCTTTAACAACCTCACTCTCAGGCTTTTCTTTCTGGTAGCAATAAACCTTTAGATGTTAGATGCTAAATGATTGGCCCAGCGTGATTTGTGGGTAAGGTCCAGAGGGTAAATTGACCAGGGATCTGTGGCTGGTTTCTTGGAACCGGACAGGACTTGTTCGGGGTAGGTGGGATTGGGTGCTACGACCCCCCCCCCCCCCCCGTGTATGAGTCCCGGGGCCACCTGGGGCACGGATATTGCTGGGGTTTCGGAGGGGGGCTCCTGGCCGGGGCCCGGCTAGTGCAGGTGGGAGGAGAGGAGGCCGGGCAGGGCTCTCCCCACTAGACACTGTGACCCTCCTCTCCCAGGGCGCCCACGGCTCCCACCTCCTTGGCGGTGCCGGGTGAGGTCGGCCAGGGGCTGACCCGGCGAGCCCAGCAGCCCTCCCACCTCGTGCAAGCTCAGCAGCAGGGTCCCGCTGCAGGGGAAGGGACAGGGCAGCGGAGTCTCGCCCGGCGGGTGGACACTCTGGGCACCGGGTCTCTCCCTGCGGAGCAGGACGCCAGGCGGGAAGAGGCCTGTCCTAGGCAGAAGCTGTGCAGCCAGCGGGGGACGGAGCCAGGGCGGGGTTAGGACACTAGACTGACGGCCTCGTGCCTGCTCTGCATTGCAGGGAGACCTGGGGTCTGCCCCACACCCACAGGAATAGAGATCTGTGTGGAGATGTGTGGTGGAGACGAGTCCTGTCCTCCAAGGGAAAAGTGCTGCAGTAACGGGTGTGGCCATGTGTGCATGGGAGTGATAACAAGAAGTGAAACCCGGACCCTGGGCAAGACCCAGCCCCAGGACAGGCACCTGGCACCAGGCCCCAGCCGTGACCCCACAGAGGGGCCAGTCCTGCAAGCCCAGGCAGAATTTGCCTCCTGCTCACAGCCCCCTGTGCCTGGCTGGACCCAACCCCTCCCCCCCCAGCTGGAAATCAAACTACCCCTGTGAGCATCCCGGGGAGGATCAGTCGGGGGTCCTGCTGGGACACCAGGGGGCTCTGTCAGGGCTCCCCGCGCTCCTGGGAACTGCCCGCGCTGACCGCGCCATTCCCGCCCCTCCTGGCGCACGCTCTGCTCCCTCTCTGGGCAGTTTCCGATCAGCCATCCCCTCCAGCCCGGGCAGCGGGAAGCCGCTCCCTGGGGAAGTCCAAACTCCCAGATTCGCCAGGAGTCTCCCACCATCGGGCCCTGTCTCCCAGCAGCCACCGCAGCCAAACTGGGCGCTGTGAGGCTGCTAGGAGTCCCGCAGGGCTGAGGGGGACTCCCTGTCTGCTCTATCCTGCCACCCGCCCCCACACCGGCTCCGCAGCTCTAAGTGGCTAGGCAGGGGGCACTGTGGCCAGGGGAGCTGCAGGGGGGCGCAGCCCCAGGGTTGCAGCACATGCCAGCCACTCCCAGAAGCGCTGGGGGACCAGGGCAGGCAGGGGATGGCCTTAGCCCGTAACGCCGCCGATTGGGAACCGCCCGAGGGAAGCTCAGCCCGTTTCTCAGTCCAGCCCCAGCCCTGAGCCCCCCCCCGGAGCTGGCACCGTAACCCTCCTGCCACACCCAAAACCCCTGCCTCAGCCCTGAGTCCTTCCTTCCCCGATCTCCCTCCCAGAGTAAGTGGGGCTGTTACGGCACCTGAGGAGCTCGCCCTCGGGAACTGGCTGGTGAAAGCTGGGCACAGAACTGACAGCCGGTTGCGGGTTTGTGCTCTGGTTCCCAGCACAGCCCTGAGCCTGGCTCTCATTCTGCTGCTCAGTTCAGCAAAGCAGCAAATTGTGACATGACAACCCTTGACCATGGGCTGGTGGAGGTGGGGGTTGGGGGCTGAGATAGATGGGGCAGTCAGTGGCCATGGAGTCCCTGGGAGTCAGGATTCTTTCTCTCTCTGTCCCATCCACTGGGGCATGGTTAGGGCGGAAGCCCTGGTGGTCTCTGGATAGCATGTGGGAGAAAAATCAAAGAACTCCAATTGTGTCTAAGGGGGGACTGTGGAGGAAATCAAAACTCTCTAAAAGAAAACTCCTGCAAGGGTTAAAAGTTTTCCAGGCCCCTCTCTGTAACAGAGAGAAATCATCTTAACTCTAATCAAGACCCTTGCAATGACTCCTATCTCAACTTCATGGAGACTCCTAGTCTGTCACAATTTGTCATGTAAACTCTTATCTTTGTCACTGTTTGCCTTGTAGACTCCTCACTCAGGTTCTCATGTGCCTTTGTACTGTGAAACTGACTTGGAGCAAACCTGGTGTGAACAGAAACGACTCAGCGTACTTCTGCTGAGACTTTGATATGTTAAGAAAAACAATCAACAACTAAACTGTCTGAACACACTATATAAAGGATCCCTGAACCTCTCTCTCAGGGCTGCTGCTGCTCTCACTCTGGTAGCTGTCAGCCTGCATGCATGCATAAAAAAGTTTTCCGTTTGGATTTCTCTTCTGCCTCAGTGGTTTGACCTCCAGCCTCGGACCCTTCTAGGGACTCTGTACCCCAGGGGAGAGGGTTTTCCCCGACAGTATCCTCTTAAGTGGGGTGGCAATTTCAAAAGCCAGCTGCAGACAAAAGACTGATTGTTTTCCCTTCCTTAAAAAGACTTTCCTCAGGGCTGGAATCATTTGGCTAAAACGCTCCCCATGGAAAAATACCAGATTCAAGATGGATTCCTGTACCAGTTGACATAGTCACATGTCTTTCTAAAACCAACCACAGTTTGGGCATGTAGGAAAAACAAACCAATTTGCAGATCATTGTCTTGAGCACTGGGCCATTAAGTTTCCATAAATACCACTCATGACTTTCGCTAGAAGACGTGGATTAATAAAACACATCTAACCTTCATATTTCTAACCTCACATACAAGGCCGATAGATGCAGAGAAACAGAATATACACATCCAGCAGATTGTCACTTTAAAATGATATGTCACATGATACATTTGGCCTAAAGCATTGTTGCGTTATGCATATTCATAAGCCCATTTTCATAAGCATGGGGGGCAGCCCATGACAGAGCGCTGTATTACACAGCCCTGGTGCTGGGGGAGATCAGGCCCCCAGGCGAGCCGGGTGGGACTCAGGTGTGGGCCATATTGGAGGGTCCGTCCCATGTTCACGCTGGCCCATCTGTCACACTCTTGGCTTTCTCAGTCCATCTCTGGTCGGCCCTGTGGAAAGGAGGCACTCAGTCAGATCAGGGATTTGCCCCAAGGCTGGGGGGGCAGGGAGGGAGGTAATAGCAGCAAGGGCCTGTAACCCTGGCCTGCCTCACACACAGGGGCAAGGCACAGAGATCCTGGCACCCAGGGCTCAGTGCTCCCCAGCGCTCAGCTGAGTTAGTCCCCCCTCGGTGTCAGGTGCAGTCAGAGCTAGGGATGGGAGCATGGAACCATGTACACGGTTAACCAATAAGCCTGGGCTTAGGAGTGAGCATTCATGGTTACACACAGGCTCCTGCCCCGCTCCTGGGGAGCCGGCTGCCATCCTCACAGCCTCTGTAGCGTGAGGCAGCAGCCAGCTCCTGCACGCACTGGCTCCCGGAAGGCTGCAGGGACATGGGGGCACAGACCCTCAGCTGATGCAGCTACACCAATCCCTTCCTGGGCAGTGGCTGTCCTGGCAGCAGGGCCAAGGGCTAGGGGCTGTGTGACCTCGGGACATAAGAACAGCCAGACGGGGTAAGACCAAAGGTCCATCCAGCCCAGTGTCCTGTCTGCCCCCAGTGGCCAGCGCCAAGTGCCCCAGAGGGAGTGAATCAAACAGGGAATGATCAAGCCATCTCTTCTGCCATCCATCTCCACCCTCTGACACACAGAGGCCAGGGACACCATCCCTCACCCAGCCTGGGTAACAGCCATTGATGGACTTAACCTCCATGAGTTTATCTAGTCCTGCCTTCACAGCCTCCTCTGGCAAGGAGTTCCACAGGTTGACTATGCACTGTGTGAAGAAGAACTTCCTTTTATTTGTTTTAAACCTGCTGCCCATTAGTTTCATTTGGTGGCCCCTAGTTCTCATATAATGGGAACAAGTCAATAACTTTTCCTGATTCACTTTCTCCACACCACTCATGATTGTATAGACCTCAATCCTATCCCCCCTCTGTCTCCTCTTTTCCAAGCTGAAAGTCGCTGTCTCTTTAATCTCTCCTCATATGGGACCTGTTCCAAACCTCTAGTTACCCTTCTCTGAACCTTTTCTAATGCAGTATATCCTTTTTGAGATAATGAGACCACATCTGTACACAGTATTCCAGATGTGGGCGTTCCATGGATTTGTATAAGAGCAATAAGATATTCTCCATCTTATTCTCTATCCCTTTTTTAATTATTCCTAACATCCTGTTTGCTTTTTTGACTGCCGCTGCACACTGCGTGGACGTCTTCAGAGAACTATCCACGATGACTCCAAGGTCTCTTTCCTGATTAGTTGGAGCTAAATTAGCCCCCATCATACTGTACGTATAGTTCGGGTTATCTTTCCCAATGTGTGTTACTTTACATTTATCCACATTATATCTCATTTGCCATTTTGTTGCCCAGTCACTCAGTTTGGTGAGATCTTTTTGAAGTTCTTCACAGCCTGCTTTGGTCTGAAATACCTTGAGCCATTTAGTGTTGTCTACAAACTTACACCTCCCTGCTTACCCCTTTCTCCAGATCATTTATGAACATGTTGAATAGGAAGATGGTCCAGAGCAGCCCCGGGAGGCGGCTGGAAACCCAGTTGGCGAGGCCGGCTGCACAGATAACATGCCTGAGTCCTCCCCTCCCTGTCTGCTCGCCAGCTTCCCCCAGCCCTTCCCCTCCTCCCCAAAGAGCTGTGGGCTCACTCTAGACGCTGAACCTCACGTGCGTGGGGGCAAGGCACATCTGGCCACACCCAACACTGCAGCACTTCTTTGCTCCAGGGCAGTCGTTGTCACTGGAGCACAACAGGGCACAGATCCCAATGGTGTCTGGAGGGAACACAGGGCAGAGCCCAGGTTTCTCTGGAAGACAGAGCGTCCCAGGGTAGTGAGACACCTGGCTGATAAACCCCCATCCCCACCCCGCTCCAAGTGGGGCAGGGCGGGGAAGGGCGGGAGAGACAGCAGTGAGAGATTAGCTACCCGATGGGACACTGGGCTCCCTCTGCAGGCCCAGAGTCCCGAGAGCTCAGGGTAGGGGGGAGGGAGAGAAACAGCCACTTCTGCCTGCAGCTCTGGTCCAGGCGAGGGATTCTGCCCCAGGGCTCCAGCCAGGGCAGGCTGGATAAACAGGGCAGAGGGAGGGGCCACGGGGCCGGCCGGTCGCAGGAGGGAACATCTGCCCCCTTCCTGTGACTCCTCTCCGCAGAGTTGGTGTCTCACAGCTGGGCTGATGGGAGACCCTGGCTGGGCCGTGCCCGGCTCCTCTGGCTGCCAGGGCAGCAGGGGGGGCAGGAGGGCCAAGGGCGCCTCACAGCTGCTCTCTCACCCCAGCAAAGAGCCGCCTCCCAGGGCAGCCGTTTGGCAACTGGAGAAGGGGGCCGTTGCTGCATCACCCAACGGCCTTCGCCATGGCCTGTAAGTTCCTGTTCCAAAGGGAAAGGTAGCAGTAGCCCCCCTTTAAAGTTTGAACCCCTGGATTTCAGACTTGTCAGGGCAGGGTGCTATAAGCAGACCTCCCCTGACTCCAGGGGCAGGTTTTAAGTGCAACTGAGTTGGAGCTGCTCACAGCTCTGCCGTTGGGGCACGGAGTTAGTTATAGAAAGAGGGAGGCAGGTGGTTAAGAATACCAAAAGGCTGGGCATGCCAGTCACTGAAGGGTTGTTAGAGCATCATGAAAACATTGCCAGGTACTTAAAAGATGGAGGGTGGGGAAGCAAGAGTAGCCATGTGTGTTGTGCTGCTAGGCTTTGAATTTGGACCAGTGCTGTTAAATGTATAAATGTTCTTCAAAAAGGGGGTAAATAGGGAGGTGGCAAAATTTACAGATTCCACAAATTACTCCAACTAGTTTAGTCTAAAACTGAGTGTGAGGAGTTACCAAAGGATCTCACAGAACTGGGTGACTGGGCAACACAAGGGCAGATGGAATTGGGTGTTGACAATGCAAAGCAATGTACATGGGAAACCAGAATCCCAACTATATATACAATATGATGGGGTCTAAACTAGCTGTTAACACACAAGAAAAAGCTCTTGGAATCCTGGTGGATAGTTCACTGAATGGCCACTGCTTCTTTTACCTGGTTGTTAAGCCACTGTGTCACTTTTTGGTTCTCTTCCTGTGTTTTTTAATTGGGGGTATACATTGAAGTTGGGCCTCTATTGTGGTGTCTTTGAAAAGTTTCCATGCAGCATGCAGAGATTTTACTTTGGACACTGTACTTTTTAATTTCAGTTTAACTAACCTCCTCATTTTCCTCCACTCTGGAAAGATACTGCACTGAAACTTTCACACCCTGAAGTGTGAGAAACAAGTCCTTGAACACAGGAAGTTTCAATGCAGGAACTTCCAGCTCTGGGTGCTACGCCCTCCTGTGTAGATAGGTTCCCCAGAGTGCCCAGAGACAGTGGCGGATATAGGGCAGGGAGAGTGGAGCGGCTACCGTGGGCCCAGCACTTCAATAGTCCCCCGTGCACGCGCCATGCACACGCTACTTCCGGTTGGCTGCTCCCGAAGTGCATGCGCGAAATTGTGCCGCCCCGGGTCTCGCGGCGCTGTCCTGGGCCCCGCAAAATTATCATCCTCCCCTGCCCAGAGAGATTGGCCAGTGCTGACACCGCAACAACACTGTTGTGTTAAAGCTTCAGTGTTGAAAGAGTAGACAAAGCCTTATTCTGTGTCTGTGCAGTGCGTGGGCAATGGGGCCGTGGGCTGTGGTGGATGTTCTAGGGCTCTGTGGCCCCAGATCTTTGCAGAAAGATCTCTATTACCAGGGAAGCTGACGACCCCACTCACTGAGTCTCCCTCAGTCTCTTACCAGGCTGTCCACACGCCCGCAGACATTCCTCTTCGGTTTCAAACCTGTTCCCGTTCCCCAGGCAGCCGCCATAAATGAACGTCTCACAGCTCTTGGTGACGGGGTTGTAGAAGTACATGGGCATGTGGGCCTCACAAGGGCCAGCGTCCGGAGGGAGCTGGCAGACGTCCCCAGCTGCAGAACAAAGAGAAATAAGTGAGGGGGAAAGCGGGGATTCTGTACAGAAGCTCAGCTCAGCCTCCTATTCCAAGCCAGCAGAGCTCTCGCTCCAGGCCTGGCGGGATGTGCAGGGGCTGGAGCTGGAGATGAGGGACTGGCCCTAGGGCATGAGAAGAGTGTGCGGTGCATCCGAACACCGTGTCAGGCCCATTCTCAAGCTCTGCAGCATTTGAACAATGAGCAAGAGCACAGCGGGGGTCAGATGCTGAGACCTGTTGTGCAAACCCCTGGACAGACAGAAGGGGCGCGCCCATTTCCAAGCAGATTAGGTGCATAAAGGGGCAGGCTGAGCATTCTGGGGACTGGGATCCAAGTGCAAACATGACTGACCTTTGCCGGCGCCGTTCATGTTGTGTCTCTGGCCTGATTCTGTCCAGGGCCCCCCCACTGGCTCCCCTGGGGCTGGTTAAGGTCAATGAGCCCCAAGCCAGAGGGACACTCAGTGCAGAGGCAGGGGGTGCCCTGCTGGGCGAGGGGCGGGTGCAGCTGTGAAATCCTGAGGTGCTGAGCCAGGGAAAGGCCTGGCAGCTGCACTGGGAGACCTGCCTGAGGAGGGACTGCAGGAGATTCCCCTGATACTGACAATCCCTTTCATTGCCGCGGACTGAAACCAGCCGAGCGATTTGAGGGGATCCCTGGATAGGTGCTGCTGGGTGACGGGCCCCTGCGTGTATCTCAGCGACCCCACACACTCCAAGCGGCATCACACCAAGGGCGCCTGCGCACCTGGCTCGTCATACAGCCAGAGGGCGGCTGCTGCGTCGGCTCCATGGAGATCAGGGTCCCTGGACCAAGGCAAACTGGGCTTCTGGGCTGGAGGGGAAATGCCCAGGTGCATGGCAGCTGTGTGAGCCATTCCCCAGTGTCTGAGTCTGGGACACGCCTGCCCGTGAGCCCCGCCCCCGCTGTGCCAGAGACAAGGGGGAGTCCCTGCGGCAGCCAGCGGGCAGGGCTGGAGATGTGTCCAGCCGGGCAGTTCTTGTCATTAGCTCCCCAGCCGGGGGCTCCCAAAGGGGCTGGGACGCAGCTGCCAGGACTCAGGGACCTTCCCTTTCGTTTCAGCTCCAGCACGAGCTGCACCGTGGACCCTGCTCGCCGGCTCCTCCACAGCCCCCTGCCCCTCCTCTGGCCAGGGGCAGAGTCCTCGGGGCAGGGCTGTCTCCTGCCCTGTGCCTGTGCAGCCCCTGGGACATGGGCCGTGGGCCGCGGTGGGTGCTCTAGCACTGCTGGGATGCAGCCAGTCCCTTGTTATCATGGAGGTCAGGCTCCGTGGCAGGAAGGCCTCTGTTACCGGGGAAGCTGACGACCCCACTCGCTGAGTTTCCCTCAGTCTCTCACCAGGCTGTCCACACGTCCGCAGACATTCCTCTTTGGTGGAAAACCTGTTCCCGTTGCCCTTGCAGCCGCCATAAATGAACCTCTCACAGCTCTTGGTGACGGGGTTGTAGAAGTACATGGGCATGTAGGCCTCACAAGGGCCAGTGTCCGGAGGGAGCTGGCAAACGTCCCCAGCTGCAGAACAAAGAGGAACAAATGAGGGGAAAGGGGGGATTCTGTAGAGAAGCTCAGCTCAGCCTCCTCTTCCAAGCCAGCAGAGCTCTCGCTCCAGGCCTGGCGGGATGTGCAGCGGCCGGAGCTGGAGATGAGGGACTGGCCCTAGGGCATGAGAAGAGTGTGGGGTGCATCCGAACCCTGTGTCAGGCCCATTCTCAAGCTCTGCAGCATTTGAACAATGAGCAAGAGCACAGCGGGGGCCAGATGTTGAGACCCTTTGTGCAAACCCCTGGACAGACAGAAGGGGCGCGCCCATTTCCATGCAGATTAGGTGCATAAAGGGGCAGGCTGAGCATTCTGGGGACTGGGATCCAAGTGCAAACATGACAGACCTTTGCCGGCGCCGTTCATGTTGTGTCTCTGGCCTGATTCTGTCCAGGGCCCCCCACTGGCTCCCCTGGGGATGGTTAAGGTCAATGAGCCCCAAGCCAGAGGCACACTCAGTGCAGAGGCAGGGGGTCCCCTGCTGGGCGAGGGGCGGGTGCAGCTGTGAAATCCTGAGGTGCTGAGCCAGGGAAAGGCCTGGCAGCTGCACTGGGAGACCTGGCTGAGGAGGGACTGCAGGAGTCGGGTCCTAGCGTTGACAGTCTCATTTCATTGCCATGGACTGAAACTAGCCCAGTGACTTGAGGGGATCCCGCCACTGGGGGCTGCTGGATGACGGGACCCTGCGTGTATCTTGTCTGTTGTTACCGACCAGCCCTGTGCTTCTGGGATCCAGGGAGTGACATTCATGGAAAACCATCTCCCCTCCGCCCTTCCCTTAAGCCTTTGCTGGAATCAGACAAAGCCATGAATAGGCCAGACAAGACACACCTCAACTAATTAAGGAAACACCCCAGCCTCATCTGCATTGAAGATAAAACTCATTAGCATACAGAATGGAGACCAGCTCTTCCGAGGCAGGAACCACAGTAAACTATGGGATACCGAAAGCTGAGAAGCACGGCCTGATGGGAAATCTCTACTCCAGACGCTAATGAACCCAGGCCTGCTCACACCCAAATTAGTCATTATCAGACCTGTTCTAGTAAAGATCCTACACGCTGCACGGAGTAGCTAGTTCGGATTAGGATTCCTAATCCGAACTAGCTGGACTCCTCGTGGAATGAGGAGTACAGCTAGTTCGGATTAGGAAGCCTAATCCGAACTAGCTACTCGGTGCCACGTGTAGCCGCGCGGCACGGGGTTCGAACTGCCGGTATTTAAAAATGGCGCCAGCCGGCTTCATGCAAATGAAGCCCGGGAAATTCAAATCCCGGGCTTCATTTACAAGTGCGGTGTGCCTACATTACCCCCCTTATTTCGAATTAGGAGGGTAGTGTAGACATACCCTCTCTCGCTCCCATCAACTACCTCTCTAAGCATAGCCTCCTGACCCTGCCCTCTGTAAACTGTTCTATGGTTACCTAACATTTGTAATCAGTTTCAATTGAGATTTAATATTGTAACTGTTAGATTTAATCCTGTAACTTTTTGTATTCACTACTCAGAAATAAATCACTTTCATTGGTAAGCTGGTTGCTTCTCTCTCTTTCTTTCTCTTTCGCTCACTCTTCCTTAAGGGGTGTTGTTCTGGCTTCCCCATTTGCTTTGTGACAACGCTTCATGTCCCCAAGCTAAAGATCCCTGGAGTGTGCCAAATCCTGTGGGGTTTGCTCATCGTGTGGTTTCCCAGTGAATAACTGTGTTGTGAGAGTGGGGATGGGGGGGGGGGCTGAACCTGGGGGTTTATGAGGATGGCAGCTTAAAGTGCTGTTTAATCCAGCCCACTGAGTCCAAAGGCACCTGAGGGTGCAGTGTGGCACTGCTGTTAACCCAGCCTGCTGAGTCCAGGGTCATATGAGGGGTCAGCGTGCGAGTGCTGATTCCCCAGTCCTCTCAGGCATGCTCTGGTAGTGGCGGTGAGTGTCTGGGTGTGTTGCTAAGGTGGCAAGAACCCCGTCCTGAGGAACCTAGTTCCTATAGCAGAGCTCCAGTGGGAGGGGGAATTGGCAGCAGGGAGAATTCAGCTCCATATGAGAGCACAAGTAGCACAAACAGCACACGGATAGAATTGTGAACCTCCCCCCAGCCCCATCAGAGTAACCCTGATAAATGGGCGTAACCCAGAGTATTGGGCAAATCTGGAAACACTGCGCAGCCCCTGGGCCGTGGGCCGCGGTGGGTGCTCTAGCACTCCTGGGATGCAGCCACTCCACCGTTATCATGGAGGTCAGGCTCTGTGGCAGGAAGGCCTCTGATACCGGGGTAGATGGGGACCCGACTTGCTGAATTTCCCTCAGTCTCTTACCAGGCTGTCCACACGTCCGCAGACATTCCTCTTTAGTGGGTGCTCTAGCACTGCTGGGATGCAGCCGGTCCGTCGTTATCATGGAGGTCAGGCTCCGTGGCAGGAAGGTCTCTGTTACCAGGGTAGATGGGGACCTGACTCGCTGAATTTCCCTCAGTCTCTTACCAGGCTGTCCACACGTCCGCAGACATTCCGCTTCAGTGGCAAACCTGTTCCCGTTGCCCTTGCAGCCGCCATAAATGAACCTCTCACAGCTCTTGGTGACGGGGTTGTAGAAGTAGCTGGGTATTCTTGCCTTGCATGGGCCAACCTCTGGAGGGAGCCGGCAGACGTCTCCAGCTGCAGAACAAAGAGGAACAAGTGAGGAGAAAGGGGGGATTCTGTACAGAAGCTCAGCTCAGCCTCCTCTTCCAAGCCAGCAGAGCTTTCACTCCAGGCCTGGCGGGATGTGCAGGAGTTTGCAGGGGTTGCAGCAGGAGATGAGGGACTGGCCCTAGTGCATGAGAAGAGTGTGGGGTGCATCCGAACCCTGTGTCAGGCCCATTCTCAAGCTCTGCAGCATTTGAACGATGAGCAAGAGCACAGCGGGGGCCAGATGTTGAGACCTGTTGTGCAAACCCCTGGACAGACAGAAGGGGCGCGCCCATTTCCATGCAGATTAGGTGCATAAAGGGGCAGGCTGAGCATTCTGGGAACTGGGATCCAAGTGAAAACATGACTGACCTTTGCCGGCGCCGTTCATGTTGTGTCTCTGGCCTGATTCTGTCCAGGGCCCCCCCACTGGCTCCCCTGGGGCTGGTTAAGGTCAATAAGAACATAAGAACGGCCGAACAAGGTCAGACCAAAGGTCCATTTATCCCAGTATCACGTCTGCCGACAGTGGCCAGCACCGGGTGCTCCAGAGAGGCTGGACCGAAGACAATGATCAAGTGATTTGTCTCCTGCCATCCCTCTCCAGCCTCTGACAAACAGAGGCCAAGGTCACCATTTTATCCCCTGGCTAATAGCCTTTTATGGACCTAACCTCCATGAAATTATCTAGCTTCTCTTTAAACTCTGTTATAGTCCTAGCCTTCACAGCCTCCTCTGGCAATGAGTTCCACAAGGTGCCTACACGCTGTGTGAAGAAGAACTTTCTGTTATTAGTTTTAAACCTGCTACCCAATCATTTCATTTCGTGTCGTCTAGTTCTTCTATTATGGGAACTAAGAAATAACTTTTCTTTAACAGCCCTTTCCACACCACTCATGATTTTATAGACCTCTATCATATCCCCCCTCAGTCTCCTCTTTTCTAAACTGAAAAGTCCCAGTCTCTTTAACCTCTCCTCATATGGGACCCGTTCCAAACCCCTACTCATTTTAGTTGCCCTTTTCTGAACCCTTTCCAAGGCCCAAATATATTTTTTGAGGTGAGAAGACCACATCTGTACACAGTATTCTAGGTGTGGGCATACCATAGTTTTATACAGGAGCAGTAAGATATTCTGTGTCTTATTTTCTATCCCTTTCTTAATAATTCCTAGCATCCTATTTGCCTTTTTGACCAACGCTGCACACTGTGTAGAAGTTTTCAGAGAACTGTCCACGATAACTCCAAGATCTCTTTCCTGATTTCTCGTAGCCAAATTAACCCTCATCATACTGTACGAATAGTTGGGGTTATTTTTCCCGATGTGCATTACGTTACACTTATCCACAGTAAATTTCATTTGCCATTTTTTGCCCAATCACTCAGTTTGGTGAGACCTTTTTGAAGTCCCTCAGAGTCTGCTTCTGTCTTGACTAACCTAAACAGTTTTGTATCATCCGCAAACTTTACCACCTCACTGCTTACCCCTTTCTTCAGATCATTTATGAATAAGTTGAAAAGGATTGGTCCCAGGACTGACCCTTGGGGAACACCACTAGTTACCCCTCTCCATTCTGAAAATTTACCATTTATTCCTACCCTTTGTTTCCTGACTTTTAACCAGTTCTCAATGCAAGAAAGGACCTTCCCTCTTATCCCATGGCCATGTAATTTACACAAGAGCCTTTCATGAGGGACCTTGTCAAAGGCTTTCTGAAAATCTAAGTATACTATATCTACTGGATCCCCCTTGTTCACATGTTTGTTAACCCCTTCAAAGAACTCGAATAGATTAGTAAGACATGATTTCCCTTTACAGAAACCATGTTGTCTTTTGTCCAACAAATTATGTTCTTCTACATGCCTCACAATTTTATTCTTTATTATTGTTTCGATTAATTTGCACGGTACTGAAGTTAGACTTACCGGTCTGTAATTGCCAGGATCGCCTCTAGAGCCCTTTTTAAACATTGGTGTCACATTGGCTACCTTCTAGTCATTACGTACAGAAGCCAATTTAAAGGATAGGTTACAAACCACAGATAATAGTTCAGCAATTTCCCATTTGAGTTCCTTTAGAACCCTTGGATGAATGCCATCTGGTCCCGGAGATTTGTTAACATTAAGTTTTTCTATTTATTCCAAAACCTCCTCTAATGACACTTCAATCCGGGACAGTTCCTCAGATTCATCACCCACAAAGGACGGTGCAGATTTGGGAATCTCCCCAACGTCCTCAGCCGTGAAGACTGATGCAAAGAAATCATTTAGTTTCTCCGCAATGGCTTTATCGTCCTTAATTGCTCCTTTTATAGCTCGATCATCTAGGGGACCCACAGGTTTTTTTATCAGGCTTCCTGCTTCTAATGTACTTAAAAAACATTTTGTTATTTCTTTTTGAGTTTTTGGCTAGCTGTTCCTCAAAATCTTTTTTTGCTTTTCTTATTACATGTTTACACTTGATTTGACAGTGTTTATGTTCCTTTCTATTTATCTCACTAGGATTGGACTTCCACTTCTTAAAAGATACCTTTTTGTCCCTCACTGCTTCTTTTACATGGTGGTTAAGCCACGGTGACTCTTTTTTAGGTTTCTTGCTATGTTTTTTAATTTGGGGTATACATTTAAGTTGGGCCTCTATTATGGTGTCTTTAAAAAGTTTCCATGCAGCTTTCAGGGATTTGGCTCTAGTCACTGTGCCTTTTAATTTCTGTTTAACTAACCTCCTCATTTTTGTGTAATTCCCCTTTTTGAAAGTAAATGCCAGGGTGCTGGACTGCTGAGGTGTTCTTCCCACCACAGGGATGTTGAATGTTATTATATTATGATCACTATTCCCAAGTGGTCCTGTAACGGTTATTTCCTGGACCTGATCCTGCGCTCCACTCAGGACTAAATCGAGAATTGCCTTCCCCTTGTGGGTTCCTGCACCAGCTGCTCCAAGAAGCAGTCATTTAAGCTATTGAGAAATTTTATCTCTGCTTCTCTTCCTGAGGTGACACGTATCCAGTCAATATGGGGATAATTAAAATCCCCCATTATTATAGAGTTCTTTATTTGGGTAGCCTCTCTAAGCTCCCTCAGCATTTCAATGTCAGTATCGCTGTCCTGGTCAGGTGGTCGGTAATATATCCCTACTGCTAATTTCTTATTATTGGAGCATATTATTACTATCCATAGCGATTCTAGGGAACATGTTGATTCATTTAATATTTTTATTTCATTTGATTCTACATTATCTTTCACATACAGTGCCACTCCGCCACCCACCCGGCCTGCTCTATCCTTTCGATATATTTTATATCCCGGTATGATTGTGTCCCACAGATTTTCCTCATTCCACCAGGTTTCAGTGATGCCTATTATGTCAATCTCCTCCTTTAATACGAGGTACTCTAGTTCTCCCTTCTTATTAGTCAGACTCCTAGCATTTGTGTACAAGCACTTTAAAAATTGGCCACTGCTTATTTGTCTGACCTTCCCTGATGCATTGGATTCCTTTATATGCCGTTGTTTGTCTGCTCTGGCCCATGGTTTGTCCTCTCCCCTCCTCTCTTTCTGACTACAGCTTAGAGAATCTCTATCAATGGATTCTCCTCTAAGAGAAGTCTCCCTCCGATTTACGTGCATCTCCGTGTGACGTAGTGGGGGTACTTGCTGGGCTGTGGTGACCCCTGCTGTCTGGAGCAAGACCCAGCAGGGAAAACCTCACTAGGCAGAGGTAAGGCCAAACTTGTTAAACCAGTGGCCAGACACCCCCCATGGAGAGGAACAAAGGAAGGTGAATGCGGCCCTGGCTGGGGGGCAGGGCTGGAAGAGGGTTAGTTGGTTGGTGGCTGTCTGGGAGGATGGATGAGACAGCCTAGGGAGAGGAGCTGGAGTTTAGGGGCCCAGTCTCCCCCATCTCAAGGGGGCCTGAGGCATCCTAGCCCAGTTCCTGTAACCAGATTACATCTGTGCTGCGCTGTGCTGGAGGAGCAATAAACCACCCTCAATTCCACTGGCTGGTACAGTCTGTTTGTGCCATTTCGGGGTGCAGGAGACGGGGAACCCCCAACGTGCCGTCACACTCCGCTCCAGTCGGCTTTCCCTCATCTCTTAGTTTAAAAACTGCTCTACGGCCTTTTTTACTGTTTAGTGCCAGCAGTCTGGTTCCACCCTGGTTTAGGTGGAGCCCATCCTTCCTGTATAGACTCCCGCTCTCCCAAAAGTGTCCCCAGTTCCTGATAAATCTAAACCCCTCTCCCTACACCATCGTCTCATCCCTGCATTGAGACGCTGAAGCTCAGCCTTCTGACCTGGCCCTGCGCTTGGAACTGGAAGCATTTCCGAGAATGCCACCATATTGGTCCTGGATTTCAGTCAATGAGCTCCAAGCCAAAGGGACACTGAGTGCAGAGGCAGGGTGTGACATAGTGGGGGTACTTGCTGGGCTGTGGTGACCCCTGCTGTCTGGAGCAAGACCCAGCAGGGAAAACCTCATTATGCAAAGGTAATGCCAAACTTGTTGAACCAGACACCCCCCATGGAGAGGAACAAAGGAAGGTGGATGCTGCCCTGGCTGGGGGGCAGGGCTGGAGGAGAGTTAGTTAGTTTCTGGCTGGAAGGCAGGGAACAAGGAGCTGGGGAGGGGGGCTGGGACTCCCCTATCTCAAGGGGGGCACTGAGGCCTCTTAGCCCCAGTTCCTGTAACCAGATTACATCTGTGCTGCACTGTGCTGGAGGAACAATAAACAACCTCCATTCTACTGGCTGGTGAAGTCTGTTCATGCCATTTCGGGGTGCAGGAGACGGGGGACCCCCAACGCGCCGTCACACTGTCCCCCGTCTCCTGCACCCCGAAATGGCATGAACAGACTTCACCAGCCAGTAGAATGGAGGTTGTTTATTGTTCCTCCAGCACAGTGCAGCACAGATGTAATCTGGTTACAGGAACTGGGGCTAAGAGGCCTCAGTGCCCCCCTTGAGATAGGGGAGTCCCAGCCCCCCTCCCCAGCTCCTTGTTCCCTGCCTTCCAGACAGAAACTAACTAACTCTCCTCCAGCCCTGCCCCCCAGCCAGGGCAGCATCCACCTCCCTTTGTTCCTCTCCATGGGGGGTGTCTGGTTCAACAAGTTTGGCATTACCTTTGCATAGTGAGGTTTTCCCTGCTGGGTCTTGCTCCAGACAGCAGGGGTCACCACAGCCCAGCAAGTACCCCCACTACGTCACACAGGGGGTCCCCTGCTGTGCGAGGGGTGGGTGCAGCTGTGAAATCCTGAGATGCTGAGCCGGGGAAAGGCCTGGCAGCTGCAGTGGAAGACCTGCATGAGGAGGGACTGCAGGAGTCGGGCCCTAGCATTGACAGTCCCACTTCATTGCCACGGACTGAAACTAGCCCAGAGACTTAAGGGGATCCCCGGCTGG
This sequence comes from Pelodiscus sinensis, assembly GCF_052426305.1. Lineage (NCBI taxonomy): Eukaryota > Metazoa > Chordata > Testudines > Trionychidae > Pelodiscus > Pelodiscus sinensis. The sequence continues at coordinate 35,575,333 of NC_143068.1, forward strand.
GGGCTGCTGGGTGACGGGACCCTGCGTGTATCTCAGGATGTTGTTACTGACAAGCCCTGTCCTTCTGGGAGCCAGGGAGTGACATTCATGGAAAACCATCCCCCCTCCCCACTTCCCTTCAGTCTTAGCTGGAATCAGACAAAGCCATGAATAGTCCAGGCAAGACACACCTCAACTAATTAAGGAAACACCCCAGCCTCATCTGCATTGAAGATAAAACTCATTAGCATGCAGAATGGAGACCAGCCCTTCCCATCATCACCTGGGAACCTAGTTCCTGCAGGAGAGCTCCAGTGGGAGGGGGAACTGGCAGCAGGGAGAATTCAGCTCCATATGAGAGCACAAGTAGCACAAACAGCACACGGATAGAATTGAGAACCTCCCCCCAGCCCCATCAGAGTAACCCTGATAAATGGGCATACCCCAGAGTATTGGGCAAATCTGGTAACACTGCGCAGCCCCTGGGCCATGGGCCGTGGGCCGCGGTGGGTGCTCTAGCACTGCTGGGATGCAGCCAGTCCACCGTTATCATGGAGGTCAGGCTCTGTGGCAGGAAGGTCTCTGTTACCAGGGCAGATGGGGACCCAACTCGCTGAGTTTCCCTCAGTCTCTCACCAGGCTGTCCACACGTCCGCAGACATTCCTCTTTGGTGGAAAACCTGTTCCCGTTGCCCTTGCAGCCGCCATAAATGAACATCTCACAGCTCTTGGTGACGGGGTTGTAGAAGTAGCTGGGCACGTATGCCTTGCATGGGCCAACCTCCGGAGGGAGCTGGCAGACGTCTCCATCTGCAGAACAAAGAGGAACAAATGAGGGGAAAGGGGGGATTCTGTGGAGAAGTTCGGCTTAGCCTCCTCTTCCAAGCCAGCAGAGCTCTCGCTCCAGGCCTGGCGGGATGTGCAGCGGCCGGAGCTGGAGATGAGGGACTGGCCCTAGGGCATGAGAAGAGTGTGGGATGCATCCGAACACCGTGTCAGGCCCATTCTCAAGCACTGCAGCATTTGAACGATGAGCAAGAGCACAGCGGGGGCCAGATGTTGAGACCCGTTGTGCAAACCCCTGGACAGACAGAAGGGGCGCGCCCATTTCCATGCAGATTAGGTGCATAAAGGGGCAGGCTGAGCATTCTGGGGACTGGGATCCAAGTGCAAACATGACTGACCTTTGCCGGCACCGTTCATGTTGTGTCTCTGGCCTGATTCTGTCCAGGGCCCCCCCACTGGCTCCCCTGGGGCTGGTTAACCTCAATGAGCCCCAAGCCAGAGGTACACTCAGTGCAGAGGCAGGGGGTCCCCTGCTGGGCGAGGGGCGGGTGCAGCTGTGAAATCCTGAGGTGCTGAGCCAGGAAAGGCCTGGCAGCTGCAGTGGGAGACCTGCCTGAGGAGGGACTGCAGGAGTTTTCCCCCGATACTGACAATCCCTTTCATTACCACGGACTGAAACTAGCCCAGTAACTTGAGGGGATCCTGCTGCTGGGGGGCTGCTGGATGACGGGACCCTGCATGTATCTCAGGCTGTTGTTACTGACCAGCCCTGTGCTTTTGGGAGCCAGGGACTGACATTCATGGAAAACCAACCCTCCCCCCTCCTTCCCTTAAGCCTTTGCTGGAATCAGACAAAGCCATGAATAGGCCAGGCAAGACACACCTCAACTAATTAAGGAAATACCCCAGCCTCATCTGCATTGAAGATAAAATTCATTAGCATACAGAATGGAGACCAGCTCTTCCGAGGCAGGAACCCCAGGGTACGTCTAGACTACAGGGTTTTGTCGACAGAAGTTTTGTTGACAGATACTGTCGACAAAGCTTCTGTCGACAAAGAGCATCTAGACTACATCCAGTTCTGTCGACAAAGCAAGCCACTTTGTCGACATAACAGTGTGGACGCAAAGGACAGTGTAGATACAATAATGCCTTCTATCAACAGAACTCCTTTGATAAAAGGTGTTATTCCTCGTAAAATGAGGTTTACATACGTCGACAAAACTGCTGAGTGTTGTCGACGTTATGTTGACATAACTCAAAGGCAGTGTGGACACAGGTATAGTTTTGTCGACAAAACCCTGTAGTCTAGACATACCCCCAGTGAACTATGGGATACCGAAAGCTGAGAAGCACGGCCTGATGGGAAATCTCTACTCCAGACGCTAATGAACCCAGGCCTGCTCACTCCCAAATTAGTCAATATCAGACCTGTTCGAGTAACGATCCTATTGACATCTAAAATACTGAAACTGCCCAGTTGCATTGTGAGCTCGTTCAAGGAACATTCCCCGTAGCCAGGCGTGATCAGTCTCTATTGTCTCTCCTCTTTCTCTTTGAACTATCCCTGTAAAAACTCCTGTCCTTCCCCAAGAAAACTGTTCTGATACCTGGATTTAACCTGCATCAGTTCCATTGAGACTTTTTCATCTCCTGTCTGATCATGCTGGGGGCTCTGTTCTGCTCGTCTCCTGCCCTCTGGACCCCTGGCTCCCATCATCACCTGGGAATCCCGATCAGTGCAAGCTCCATGGAGTGTTGAGTTCCCTTTCTCTCTTCCTCCCATCAACTACCTCTCTAAGAATAGCCTCCTGACACTCCCCTATGTAAACTGTTCTATGGTTACCTAACATTTGTAGTTTCAATTGAGATTTAATTTTGTAACTGTTAGATTTGATCCTGTAACTTTTTTTGTATTCACTACTCAGAAATAAATCACTTTCATTGGTAAGCTGGTTGCTTCTCTCTCTTTCTTTCTCTTTCGCTCACTCTTCCTTAAGGGGTGTTGTTCTGGCTTCCCCATTTGCTTCGTGACAACGCTTCATGTACCCAAGCTAAAGATCTCTGGAGCGCCCCAAATCCTGTGGGGTTTGCCCATCGTGTGGTTTCCCAGTGAATAACTGTGTTGTGAGAGTGAGGATAGGGGGTGCTGAACCTGGGGACTTATGAGGATGGCAGCTTAAAGTGCTGTTTAATCCAACCCACTAAGTCCCAAGGCACGTGAGGGTGCAGTGTGGCACTGCTGTTAACCCAGCCTGCTGAGTCCAGGGTCATATGAGGGGTCAGCGTGTGAGTGCTGATTCCCCAGTCCTCGCAGGCATGCTCTGGTAGTGGGGGTGAGTGTCTGGGTGTGTTGCTAAGGTGGGAAGAACCCCGTCCTGAGGAACCTGGTTACTACAGGAGAGCTCCAGTGGGAGGGGGAATTGGCAGCAGGGAGAATTCAGCTCCATATGAGAGCACAAGTAGCACAAACAGCACACGGATAGAATTGTGAACCTCCCCCCAGCCCCATCAGAGTAACCCTGATAAATGGGCGTAACCCAGAGTATTGGGCAAATCTGGAAACACTGCGCAGCCCCTGGGCCATGGGCCGTGGGCCGCGGTGGGTGCTCTAGCACTGCTGGGATGCAGCCAGTCCATCGTTATCATGGAGGTTAGACTCTGTGGCAGGAAGGCCTCTGATACCAGGGTAGATGGGGACCCGACTTGCTGAGTTTCCCTCAGTCTCTCACCAGGCTGTTCACACGCCCGCAGACATTCCTCTTCAGTGGCAAACCTGTTCCCGTTGCCCCCGCAGCCGCCATAAATGAACATCTCACAGCTCTTGGTGACGGGGTTGTAGAAGTACATGGGCATATATGCCTTACATGGGCCAACCTCCGGAGGGAGCTGGCAGACGTCTCCATCTGCAGAACAAAGAGGAACATGTGAGGGGAAAGGGGGGATTCGGCTCAGCCTTCTCTTCCAAGCCAGCAGAGCTTTCGCTCCAGGCCTGGCGGGATGTGCAGTGCCCGGAGTGGGAGATGAGGGACTGGCCCTAGTGCATGAGAAGAGTGTGGGGTGCATCCGAACCCCGTGTCAGGCCCATTCTCAAGCTCTGCAGCATTTGAACGATGATCAGGAGCACAGCGGGGGCCAGATGTTGAGACCCGTTGTGCAAACCCCTGGACAGACAGAAGGGGCGCGCCCATTTCCATGCAGATTAGGTGCATAAAGGGGCAGGCTGAGCATTCTGGGGACTGGGATCCAAGTGCAAACATGACAGACCTTTGCCGGCGCCGTTCATGTTCTGTCTCTGGCCTGATTCTGTCCAGGGCCCCCCACTGGCTCCCCTGGGGCTGGTTAAGGTCAATGAGCCCCAAGCAAGAGGGACACTCAGTGCAGAGGCAGGGGGTCTCCTGCTGGGCGAGGGGCGAGTGCAGCTGTGAAATCCTGAGCTGATGAGCCAGGGAAAGGCCTGGCAGCTGCTCTGGGAGACCTGCCTGAGGAGGGACTGCAGGAGTTTTCCCCCAATATTGACAATCCCTTTCATTGCCGTGGACTGAAACCAGCCCAGTGACTTGAGGGGACCCCGGCTGGGGGCTGCTGGGTGACGGGCCCCTGCGTGTATCTCAGCGACCCCACACACTCCATGCGGCGTTACGCCAAGGGCGTTTGCACACCTGGCTCGTAATTAAGCTGGAATGCGGCTGCTGCGTCGGCTCCATGGAGAGCAGGGTCCCTGGGCCGAGGCAAACTGGGCTCCTGAGCTAGAGGGGAAATGCCCAGGTGCATGGCAGCTGTGTGAGCCATTCCCCAGTGTCTGAGTCTGGGACACGCCTGCCCGTGAGCCCCGCCCCCGCTGTGCCAGAGACAAGGGGGAGTCCCTGCGGCAGCCAGCGGGCAGGGCTGGAGACGTGTCCAGCCGGGCAGTTCTTGTCATTAGCTCCCCAGCCAGGGGATTCCAAAGGGGCTGGGACGCAGCTGCCAGGACTCAGGGACCTTCCCCTTCGTTTCAGCTCCAGCACGAGCTGCACCGTGGACCCCTCTCGCCGGCTCCTCCTCAGCCTCCTGCCCCTCCTCTGGCCAGGGGCAGAGTCCTCGGGGCAGGGCTGTCTCCTGCCCTGTGCCTGTGCAGCCCCTGGGCCATAGGCCACGGTGGGTGCTCTAGCACTGCTGGGATGCAGCCAGTCCCATGTTATCATGGAGGTCAGGCTCCGTGGCAGGAAGGTCTCTGTTACCAGGGCAGATGGGGACCCCACTCGCTGAGTTTCCCTCAGTCTCTCACCAGGCTGTCCACACGTCCGCAGACATTCCTCTTTGGTGGAAAACCTGTTCTCGTTGCCCAGGCAGCCGCCATAAATGAACATCTCACAGCTCTCGGTGACGGGGTTGTAGAAGTAGCGGGGCATGTAGGCTAGACATGGGCCAGGCTCCGGAGGGAGCTGGCAGACGTCTCCATCTGCAGAAAAAGGAGAAGCAAGTGAAGGGAGGCTGCTGGGTTCCTTCTCCCTGCACTGCACTTGCTGCGGCCACCCCACGCTCCTGGGGAGTCTAAAAGTTGCGCTTGTTCCTCTTGCAGTTGCCCCCATAGCTTTTGGTGGACAGTTGCCCCCCATGTTACCTGTGGGTGGGAGGGGCCGTGTCCTCCTGCTGCCCCCCCCCCCCCGCCCCAATGGCAAAGGAGCAAAGTGCCAGAGCAAAGGTTTCCAAACGCCATGAGCAGGGACGGTGCAGAGGAGGAAGATTCTGGGGGATCGCTGGGGGGGGGGGCAGCAGGGGGCGGCTGTGGGAGCGCAGGGACCGTCGTCCAGACAGTCCATCTCCCCGGTCCGGGTGCCTGCAGCCCAGCAGCCAGGCCAGCAATGGCCAGGCCGGGCCGCTGTCTGAGCAGCCAGGAGACGGGAGCAGTCGACCGTCCCCAGCCTGGGATGAGCTGTCAGCCTGGGGAGTCTCTTGCCCCAGGTCCAAGCAGTCTCCCTGCTCCCAAGGAATCCTCTCCCCCTCCCCTGCGGCCACTAGCGGTCGGCAGCTCCCTGCTCCCGGGCAGCATGTCCTGCAGGTGGCTGAACTGGGGCTGCCTGAGCACAGGAAGGCACCTGCCTTTGCAGCCGACCCCATTGCCCAGCTGCAAAGGGCCATGACACATGGGGGATACAGGCAGGGCTGGGGGCAGCCTGTGGAGGGAGGAGCCAGGAGCCGGTGGGGGGCAGGCAGGAGGGAAGCGCTGGCTGCCAGGCTGGGAGGAGGGGCAGGGAGCCCTCACCTTGACGGAGCTGCCCAGAGGCAGGCGACAGCTCAGCCCAGAGGGCGAGGAGCACCGGGAGGAGGAGGAGGCCTGACTTCATGCTGCTGCTGTGCCAGATGCCCGGCGCCGATCTGCACCCGCTTATATGCCGCCTGCCAGCCCAGTGCTCCAGTCCCAGGCGGCACATTGCACAAGATGCAGCGCCAGGGACTGCCCCTCCCGAGAGATACGGAAGCAGCAGGGCCCTGCGAGAGCCGAGGAACGGCCCTGGGCGGGCGGGTGGAAGTGTAATAACAGGCTGCAGAGGTGAGTTCATGTTTCTGGGCGGCACCGTGCACTGGCTGAGGCATCCGGCAAACAGCTGAGCCAAGAGGCCACTGGGCACTGGCCTTGCAGGGGAGCGAACCTCTGGGGATGCCCAGCCAGCGCCGGCCCCTGGACCATGGCAGAGACCTGGCTCCCCTGGAGACGAGCTGCCCTCTCCCCACACACACACGTCTTCATTCGCCACCGAGCCCCCTGCCCTTGGCAGCTTCCCACGAGGCGTGGCCAGGCCCACACCTACCAAGCGGCAATTACTGAGTCTGGGCGCACAGGCCTGGCAGCGCCCCAGCCCCGGGGAGCAGGACTCATGGGTCCTCCCCTCCCTCGAGGTACCGCTCCAGAGCCTACCCCAGCACCTCACCCTCTGTCCTGTGGGCGGGAGACAGGGCGGGGTCGGTGCCTCCTTCTCGCTCTCCCGCTGGGTCCCTCTGACGCCCTGCGGGGGGCCAGGATACGGCCCCCCCAAAGGCCTGGGCGACCCGTGTCTGTCATGAGCTCCAGAGCACACCCAGTCCCTCCACAGCTGCCCCCTTCGTGGGTTCCCTCAGCTGATGCCTGACGATGTCTCAGTGCTGCTGAGACCCTCTTGACCAGAGGGGGCTGCATGGGGAGGTTTTGGGCTCCCACGACAACCTCCCCCTCAGGGTGTGAGGACCCCAGCTTAGCAGAGCCTGTGTCCCCCCCACTCAGGGCTGTTGGCCCCGTCTGAGTGGCTCAGGCACGCTCCCCTGAGGCTGTGATGACCCCGGTCTGACAGAGCTGCCACTTACAGGGCAGTAGAGCATCGCTCAGCGGGGCAAGGCCCCTCCTGCAGGGGGACCCGGGCGGGGGAATGTGCGAATGTCCGTCACAGCGCTGCTTTCCAAGGCAGCACTTTGGGAAGTTGTACTTTTCAGGTAGTTATAGGCTGCAGGGACGTCCTCTGGGCAGGGGTGACGTATTGCAACAGGAGCCACACGGGGAAAGCATTGGAGGCATCTGCTCATTGTCTGAGATGTCGGTGCACAGGAACAAGGGGTGTGCGGAACCGGGAGGGGGTACTGACTAAACAGGTTGAACGAGGAGGGCGTACACGAGCACACGGCGTGCGCAATAAACAGGTTGAACTGGGAGGGTTATCCCAAAGGGAAATTCTTACTCAACTGGCGTCATTGCACCTTGGGAGGATGAATCTCGTGGCTGGGATGTTGCTCCAGAGGGGTGTGGCTGATCCAGGAGGCCAGGCCGAGAACAAGAGGAGAGGCATTGCTTGTGCCTCAGGATTGCATACGGCTCTTCTGTGGCGCAGCAGGAGCGAGAGGCCGACAAGCGGAAAGGCTCTGGATGACCCTAGCACAGCACTGCAGCCCGTGTTTGTTCTCTGCCTTTCCACGGGGGAGAAGCCCTGGCTAGAAAGAGGCAGGTGTTAGTAGTGGGTGATTCGATATTAGAAACATAGACAGTTGGGTTTGTGATGACCGGGAGAACCGTACGGTCACTTGCTTGCCTGGTGCGAAGGTTGCGGATCTCTCGAGGCATCTAGACAGACTTATGTGTAGTGCTGGGGAGGAGCCGGGGGTCGTGGTACATGAAGGTACCAATGACGCAGGGAAGGGTAGGAGAGATGTCCTGGAGGACAAATTTAGGCTGCTAGGAAAGAGACTGAAATCCAGGACCTCTATGGTGGCATTCTCGGAAATGCTTCCAGTTCCACGCGAAGGGCCAGGTAGGCAGGCGGAGCTTCAGAGTCTCAATGCATGGATGAGACGACGGTGTAGGGAAGAGGGGTTTAGATTTATTAGGAACTGAGGACACTTTTGGGAGAGGGGGAGCCTATACAGGAAGGATGGGCTCCACCTAAACCAGGGTGGAACCAGACTGCTGGCACTAAACAGTAAAAAGACCTATAGCAGTTTTTAAACTAAGAGATGGGGGAAAGCCGATTGGTGCGGAGATGCACGTAAATCAGAGGGAGACTTCTCTTAGAGGAGAATCCATTGATAGAGATTCTCTCAGCTGTAGCTAGAAAGAGAGGAGGGGAGAGGACAAACTATGGGCCAGAGCAGACAAACAACGGCATATAAAGGAATCCAATGCATCAGGGAAGGGCAGACAAATAAGCAGTGGCAAATTTTTAAAGTGTTTCTACACAAATGCTAGGAGTCTGACTAATAAGATGGGTGAACTAGAGTACCTCGTATTAAAGGAGGAGATTAACATAATAGGCATCACTGAAATCTTGTGGAATGAGGAAAATCTGTGCGACACAATCATACCGGGATATAAAATATATCGAAAGGATAGAGCAGGCCGGGTGGGTGGCGGAGTGGCACTGTATGTGAATGATAATGTAGAATCAAACGAAATAAAAATATTAAATGAATCAACATGTTCAATAGAATCGCTATGGATAGTAATAACATGCTCCAATAATAAGAAATTAGCAGTCTTGGGGCCTTCAAAGTATTTGAAGGCTTCAATATCTGAGACACAGGTGAGAGGATTATTCTAAGAGGGGTGGGTGAGATTCTGTGGCCTGCACTGTGCAGGGGGTCAGACTAGATGATCATAATGGTCCCTTCTGACCTTAAAGTCTATGAGTCTATAAGTAGGGATATATTACCGACCACCTGACCAGGACAGCGATACTGACATTGAAATGCTGAGGGAGCTTAGAGAGGCTACCAAAATAAAGAACTCTATAATAATGGGGGATTTTAATTACCCCCATATTGACTGGATACGTGTCACCTCAGGAAGAGAAGCGGAGATAAAATTTCTCAATGGCTTAAATGACTGCTTCTTGGAGCAGCTGGTGCAGGAACCCACAAGGGGAAGGCAATTCTCGATTTAGTCCTGAGTGGAGTGCAGGATCAGGTCCAGGATATAACCGTTACAGGACCACTTGGGAATAGTGACCATAATATAATAACATTTAACATTCCTGTGGTGGGAAGAACACCTCAGCAGTCCAGCACCCTGGCTTTTACTTTCAAAAAGGGGAATTACACAAAAATGAGGAGGTTAGTTAAACAGAAATTAAAAGGCACAGTGACAAGAGCCAAATCCCTGCAAGCTGCATGGAAACTTTTTAAAGACACCATAATAGAGGCCCTACTTAAATATATACCCCAAATTAAAAAACATAGCAAAAGACCTAAAAAAGAGTCACCGTGGCTTAACCACCATGTAAAAGAAGCAGTGAGGGACAAAAAGGTATCTTTTAAGAAGTGGAAGTCCAATCCTTGTGAGATAAATAGAAAGGAACATAAACACTGTCAAATCAAGTATAAAAATGTAATAAGAAAAGCAAAAAAAGATTTTGAGGAACAGCTAGCCAAAAACTCAAAAAGAAATAACAAAATGTTTTTTAAGTACATTAGAAGCAGGAAGCCTGCTAAAAAACCTGTGGGTCCCCTAGATGATTGAGCTATAAAAGGAGCAATCAAGGACGATAAAGCCATTGCGGAGAAACTAAATGATTTCTTTGCTTCAGTCTTCATGGCTGAGGACGTTGGGGAGATTCCCAAATCTGCACCGTCCTTTGTGGGTGATGAATCTGAGGAACTGTCCCGGATTGAAGTGTCATTAGAGGAGGTTTTGGAACAAATAGAAAAACTTAAAGTTAACAAATCTCCGGGACCGGATGGCATTCATCCAAGGGTTCTAAAAGAACTCAAATGGGAAATTGCTGAGCTATTATCTGTGGTTTGTAACCTATCCTTTAAATCGGCTTCCATACCTAATGACTGGAAAGTAACCAATGTGACACCAATATTTAAAAAGGGCTGTAGAGGCGATCCTGGCAATTACAGACCGGTAAGTCTAACTTCAGTACCGGGCAAATTAGTCGAAACAATAATAAAGAATAAAATTGTGAGGCATGTAGAAGAACATAATTTGTTGGACAAAAGACAACAAGGTTTCTGTAAAGAGAAATCCTGTCTTACTATTCTGTTAGAGTTCTTTGAAGGGGTTAACAAACATGCGGGCAAGGGGGATCCAGTAGATATAGTATACTTGGATTTTCAGAAAGCCTTTGACAAGGTCCCTCACCAAAGGCTTTTGTGTAAATTACATGGCCATGGGATAAGCGGGAAGGTCCTTTCTTGGATTGAGAACTGGTTAAAAGACAGGAAACAAAGGGTAGGAATAAATGGTACATTTTCAGATTGGAGAGGGGTCACTAGTGGTGTACCCCAAAGGTCAGTCCTGGGACCAGTCCTTTTCAACTTATTCATAAATGATCTGGAGGAAGGGGTAAGCAGTGAGGTGGTAAAGTTTGCGGATTGTACAAAACTGTTTAATGTGGATAAGTGTAAAGTAATGCACATCAGGAAAAATAACCCCAACTATACGTACAGTATGATGAGGGCTAATTTGGCTACGACAAATCAGGAAAGAGATCTTGGAGTTATTGTGGACAGTTCTCTGAAAACTTCCACACAGTGTGCAGCGGCGGTCAAAAAGGCAAATAGGATGCTAGGAATTATTAGGAAAGTGATAGAAAATAAGACCCAGAATATCTTACTGCCCCTGTATAAAACTATGGTACGCCCACATCTTGTATACTGTGTACAGATGTGGTCTCCTCACCTCAAAAAAGATATTTTAGCCTTGGAAAGGGTTCAGAAAAGGGCAACTAAAATGATTAGGTGTTTGGAACGGGTCCCATATGAGGAGAGGTTAAAGTGACTGGGACTTTTCAGTTTAGAAAAACTCAGGCTGTGTCTACTCTTGCGCAAGAACACGTCCACACTGCCATGTGTGAGCTGTGCTTTTGTGCAAGTGCATCCATGGCCGTGTGGATGCTCTCTTGCACAGGAAAGCTCTGATGGCCGTTTTAGCCATAGGGGTTTCTTGTGCAAGAAACCCCTGCCATGCGTCCACACTGCCCTCTTGCGCAAGAGCCCTTGCGGAAGGGAGCTTACACTTGTAAGAAAAGAGCGTCGCTCTTGCACAGGAAGCCCTCACTTCCGACGCTGTACTGTAAATTTTCTTGCACAAGAGCAGACGGGCAGTGTGGACACTCTGCAGGTTCTTGCACAAGAACAGCCATACTTACACAAGAACCCGCCAGTGTAGGCATAGCCTCAGTGTGCAGCAGCAGTCAAACAAACAAACATCACGTTAGGAATCATTAAAAAAGGGATAGAGAATAAGAGAGAACATCTTATTGCCTCTGTATAATCCACAGTAGATGTGGTCACCTCATCTCAAAAAAAGTAGCTTAGCATTGGAAAAAGTTCAGAAAAGGTCAACAAAAATGATGAGGGCTTTGGAACGTCTTCCATATGAAGAGAGATTAAAAAGACTGGGGACTTTTCTGTTTGGAACAGAGGACACTAAGGGGGGCTAGGATAGAGGTCTGTAAGATCAGGACAGGTATGGAGAAAGTGAAGAAGGAAAAGTTATTGTCTTGTTGTCACGTTACTGAATTTTAGGGAAGCAGCCAGATCACTGCTGCACCCATGGGGGGGCGGGGCAGGTGTTGACCCCAAAAGTGGCACAAAGGGAGCCATGTGAGGGGTCAAATAGAAGCTTACTTTCTTCTGATTCCATATATGCAATTCATATAATTATATAATGTCTGTGTTATAAGCATGTATTTTGTGTGGATACAAAATCTTTCACTGTATGTGGTTGAGTGATGGGCTCACCCTATGGACATGCTAATTAGCAAGGTTCCAGGGACACGTGGCAGTTATTTCGGGCTAGTGAAATTTCAAAATGGCGACTGGACGGGAACATGCAAATAAAGCCCAGGATATTTAAATCCCGGGCTTCATTTGCAACTCTGGTCGCTTCATTTGTCTACCTAGCTTGAATTAAGGAGCTAGTGTAGGCATACTCTCGGCCTGTGGATGTTATGAAGGCCAGGACTTTAACAGGGTTCAAAAAAGAGCTAAATAAATTCACAGAGGTTTAGTCCATCAATGGCTATTAGCCGGGATGGGTAGGGATGGTGTCCCTGGTCTCTGTTTGTCAGGGGACTAAAGACTCTTTATTAGTATCTTGGACTCCATTTTGTCTTACTAAACCCCATCTTGGACTGTGCCCTGCGCTGGAAAACCAGCTCCTTCCGGTTTTTCCCGCCAAAACTGAAATTACCTCAGGGTGCACTCCGCTGCACACGGCACGGGACATTTTGCACACGGCACAGAGGCAGTGCACTCAGCCCCCTTGCTGCTATTCCCACCTAGGGAAAGGTCAGGCTGAGGGGTGGGGCTGCCCCTCCTGAGCACCTGGCTGCTGCCGCTTCTTGGCCGTCCACCGCACAACAGGCGGGAGGTCTGCTCTGTCCGTGGCGAGGGCCGGAGTGAGGCTGCGGATCCAGCCGCAGCAAAGAAGCTGCCTGAGTGACAGAGTCCTTTGAACCGCTGTGGGGTGTGGGGACTTGTGTGTAGGGGACACTCAGCAGGGCTCTCTGGTTCCGCCCACTCGCCCCGGATCCTCCCCTTGTGGTGAAAGCCCTCGGCAGCTCAAGGAGTCCGCGATTGGCCTGGAGCCCTGAATCACATCACGGGATCGCCGCTTGTTCCCCCCAGACAGCACATTCCCTGCTGAATGGCAGAAGGTCCTAGGTCTCTTTCCCTGCGTCTGCCAAGCGTCAGCTTCCATCTAAGCCGGACAGACACTTGTAGAGTCTTTGAATACTTACCTCGTTGTGTTTGGGGCATCATAGAACACTAGGACTGGAAGGGACCTCGAGAGGTCATCGAGTCCAGTCCCCTGCCCCCATGGCAGGACCAAATACTGGCTAGACCATCCCCGATAGACATTTATCTAACCTGCTCTTAAATATCTCCAGAGCTGGGGATTCCACAACCTCCCTGGGCAATTTATTCCAGTGTTTGACCTCCCTGATAGGCAGGAACTTTTTCCTAATGTCCAACCTAAACCTCCCTTGCTGCAGTTTAAGCCCATTGCTTCTTGTTCCATCCTCAGAGGACAAGTGAACAAGTTTTCTCCCTCCTCCCTGTGACACCCTTTTAGATACTTGAAAGCAGCTCAGTGGTGTCCCAGGAGGACCCCCGACTGATCCTCCCCGGGATGCTCACAGGGGTAGCGGATTTCCAGCTGGGGGGGCGTGTCCAGCCAGGCCCATGGGGATGTGAGTGGGAGGCAAATTCAGCCTGGGCTTGCAGGGCTGGCCCCTCTGTGGGGTCATGGCTGGGGCCTGGTGCCAGGTGCCTGTCCTGGGGCTGGGTCTTGCCCAGGGATCCGGGTCTCACCTCTGGGTACTGGTCGCATGCACTCGTGTCCGCACCCGTTACTGCAGCACTTTTGCCCTGGAGGACAGGAATCATCTCCGTTGCACATCTCCACACAGAGTCCCGGGCCTTTGACCGTGGGGCAGACCCCAGGTCTCCCTGCAATGCAGAGCAGGCACGAGGCCGTCAGTCTAGTGTCCTAACCCCGCCCTGGCTCCGTCCCCGCCTGGCTGCACAGCTTCTGCCTAGGACAGGCCTCTGCCCGCCTGGCGTCCTGCTCTGTCCACCCGCCGGGCGAGACTCCGCTGCCCCGTCCCTTCCCCCGCAGCGGGACCCTGCTGCTGAGCCTGCACGAGGTGGGAGGGCTGCTGGGCTCGGCGGGTCAGCCCCTGGCCGACCTCACCCGGCACCGCCAAGAGGAGGGTCACAGTGTCTAGTGGGGAGAGCCCAGCCCGGCCCCCTCTCCTCCCACCTGCACTAGCCAGGCCCTGGCCAGGAGGCCCCCTGCTCACCAGGGCAGCTCCCCCACCCCACAGAACAGAGCAGGGCAGGGGAGGGCGCTGCCGTGGTGCCCTAGGCTGGGCGGGCCGGTGGCTCCTCTCTGCTGACCCCGCGCTCTCCACTCACCTCCAGCCGCAGGTGGCAGCTCGGCCCAGAGGGCCAGGAGCCCCAGGAGGAGGAAGATGGTCCCAGACTTCATGCTGCTGCCAGGAGCCAGGTCTCTGCCCAGCGCTGAGCAGGGCTGGGATTTATACCCTGCCCAGGTGGGGGAGGGCGGGGCTGGCTCACAGCTCAACAACAGGGACCTAATCTCCTCCTGACCCGTTTCTCCACAGAACCCGTCTCCTGGCCCCCAGGGGCAGGCCCCTCCCCTCTGGGCAGGGCCGGCTGTTGAGAAATCCCCTTGGAAGGCGGGGAGCAAAAACCTGTTTGTGGGGAGCTAACGCCCAGGCCGTGTGGAATGGGATCCCGGAGCGGGAGGCTGCAGCACACACACGTGGAGCAGCTCAGTGGGGCTCTGCTCCAGCCGCCGAGCGATGAAGAGCAGTGTTTCACGTGACTTAGGGCTGCACTAGCGCCAGAGACAGGATCCACAGGGAGAGCGCGGGAATCGCAGCGTCTGGGACCAGATTGGAAACGAAAACACTTGTCCAGTTTACAATTTGGGGTGCTGGTGTGGGCGGCTTGGGAGCCCGGGCCGTGTGTCTGATCTCCCAATGCAGCGAGCCCCAGGGGCGTACCCCTGCACACACCGTCCATCCCATCTGCTAACAGTACACGATGGGTGTGGGACAGAGCTGAGCACGGCATGTTGGCCAGAGCCATCAGCTCAGGCTCACTTGAGCCTCTAACTCATGTCTCTTCTTCCTCTCCAGGGCCTTGGTAGCTACCTCTGCCCCAGGCCTAGGGGACCTGGGACCTCTCTGCTGGCCTCCCCATCCAGCCTGCCTGACGCCGGGGCCAGGCTGAGGGTCCTTCTGCTACGGATCAGGCTAGGGAGGATGCTCCTCACCCAGTCGCTCTCCCCTTCCGGTAGCTGCTCTCCCAAGCCTGCCCCTCCCCCCTGCATTAGCCACTTTGGGGTGCCCTGCTGAGGGACTGCTCCGTGTCCTGACGCTGGGGCTCCGGCCAGGGAGCCAGGAGCTGGTGCTGCAGCTTCGGGGTGTGTCCCTCTCTGGCCAGCTCAGCCCAGGCCACTGCGCTGGCAAAGAACCTTTTCTCTCAATAAACGTATGATGCATGAACCCGCCTCTCCCCTTTCACTGCCGACTCACAGCTCCCAGCCCTGCCCGACTCACAGCGCCATGTGTGGGCCGTGCTGGGTCGCATTGACAGCCCTGTGTGGGGCCGCATCTCACAAGGGGAGAAAATTCATTCAGCCCATGTCTTCAGTTTCCGGAAGATGGATGCTGCAGCAGGTTGATCTTCCGGAGTTTGATTTAGTGGGTCTAGCAAAGACCCATTCAATCCAATGCTGAGGGCGCACCTGTCGACACCAGTGTTCCTCAGATCACAAAGAGTAAGGCACGTCTGATCTGCTCTGTGCTGACTAGGCCTCAGCTGGAGTCTTGTGTCCAGTTCTGGGCACCATGTTTCAGGAAAGATGCAGAGAAACTGGAGAGGGTCCAGAGAAGAGCAACAAGAATGATGAACGGTCTAAAGAACATGACCTATGAGGGAAGGCTGAAAGACTTGGGTGTGTTTAGTTTGGAAAAGAGAAGACTGAGGGGGGATGTAATAGCCGTTTTCAGGCATCTAAAAGGGTGTCACAAGGAGGAGGAAGAAAAATTGTTCTCCTTGGCCCCTGAGGACAGACAAGAAGCAATGGGCTGAGACTGCAGCAAGGGAGGTTTAGGTTGGACATTAGGAAAACCTTCCTGCCTGTCAAGATGCTTAAACACTGGACTAAATTGCCCAGGTGGGTTGTGGAATCTCCATCCCTGGAGATATTTAAGATCAGGTTGGACAGACACCTGGCAGGGATGGTCTAGACGGTGCTTGGTCCTGCCGGGAGGGCAGGGGACTGGACTCGGTGCTCTCAGGGTCCCTTCCAGTGCTGGTCTTCTGTGATTCTTTGATTCCATGATTTGAAGCCGACGAGATTTTGCTCCTGCTGGTCTCCCACTGCGGAGACGTCAGGGAAGTTCGAGTTAAGACACGTTGACTCCAGCTACACAATGAATGTAATTAGCTGGAGTTGTGGATCTGAACTGGAACTTCTGCCTAAGTGTAGACAGGGCCTCAGAGCAAACACGCTCCAGGGCTGCCCCCGCCCGAGAACAGCCCCAGGGCCCCGAGCTAAGCCAGCTGCACGATCCCATTCCAGGCCTTGTAGATGAACCGCGCGTCTCTCTTGCCTAAGGGCTTCCTAGGGCCCAGCAGCAACGTTGCCACCCCAGCGCATCCCCTTGTGGCAGATGCAGCAACTCGGCCTCAGTTTCCCTCACCGGCCCTTGGCTTGTCCAGCCTTGGAGCCCCCAGCCCCTCTGGCCAGGCCCCTTCCAGGGCCACAGCATCCTTTACCTAAATCCAGCAGAAATGCCGAAACCACCAACCCATCAGCGGGCTCCATCTGACCGCAGCCCCCGCTTGTGCCAGCTCTCAGCCAGCAGGGCCCTGCCTGCCAGCCCCTTCCACTGGCCCTGGCTGTCAGCGGCTGTGGCTGGGCCGTGTGGGCAGGCGGCTACGACTCTCGCTGGCCTCTCTCTGCTTTGCCCCTTCTCCCCACCCTGCTGCTCTGCCACAGCCCCCCAGCACAGGGCATCGCCCCCCCCCCCCAGTGTGTGCAGGGATCAGCCCCAGTCCAAGCACTCGGCTCCCCACCAGCCTGGCCGGCAGGTGCCTTCTCCCTCCGCCCTCTGCCTCCGCTGGGCGAGCGCCTGCAGCTCTGATCACCGGCCAGGAGCCAAGCCCCAGTGCCAAAGGCCCCGCAGCACTGGCACCGGGAAGCCTCTCCGCCCCCCTGCGGAGCTCTGCAGAGGAGAGGGGAGGGGCGGAAGCAACTTCTAGCCTGTTTGCACCACACACACACACACACAGCACATTCAGCACACACATGCACACAGACACACAGCGCACACACACACAGAGCGCTCACACACACAGCATCCACGCACACAGCACACATACACACATGCGCATGCACACAGATCGCGCACACATACAGAATACGCACCCACACAGAACACATGAACACACACGCACACATACAGCGCGCGCGTGCACACACACACACACACAGCACAAGGCCACTCTGTCTCCTAGGCACCCTTCCCTACTGAGCTCCCTCTCTGGCTGAAGCCGCTAGGGCCGGGCTCCCTGGGCCCTGGTGCACAAGGCATTCTCAGGACTGCTAAAAGCCCCCTCCCACGCAGCCTGGGGCAGGAGGAGAGGAGGCAGCCGGGTGCTGTGGGTGGCCAGCAGCAGCCTGGAGGTGTGAGCTGCCTTGTGACGTGTGCGGGCGGAGGCACAGAGGCGCGGGGAAAGACCCAGGACGCGTCGTTCCCTCCCCTGCGGCTGGGGTAGCGCCTGTCCCTCCCTCCCACACGGCACCACAGGCTGCTGCTGGCCGCATTCTGCTGTGAACTCTGCCTGAATCTGGGTGGGTCTGGGGGCATGTGACCCGACGTGCTCCCCCCAACGTGTGGCCTTGGGCAGACAGTGGCGGGTGCCGGGGGCCCACGGAGAGCAGGGATTGCCATTTTAGCCATCAGGGCTTTTTTGCGGAAAACAGTTCTTCCCTGTCTACACTGGCCCTCTTGCTCAGTTATTCTTGCGAAAGAGGGCTTTTTCCCGAGCAGCAGCGTGAAAGTATTTGCGCAAGAAGTACTAATTTTGTCCATTGCAAAGTCAGTGTTCTTGTGCAAATTCAAGCGGCCAGTGTAGACAGCTGGCAAGTTTTTGCGCAAAAGCACATGCTTTTACACAAAATCTTGACAATCTACACGCATCCGTAGAGTCATTGAATACTTACCTAGTTGTGTTTGGGGATCATAGAATCAGAGAACACTAGGACTGGAAGGGACCTCGAGAGGTCATAGAGTCCAGTCCCCTGCCCCCATGGCAGGACCAAATACTGGCTAGACCATCCCCAATAGACATTTATCTAACCTGCTCTGAAATATCTCCAGAGCTGGGGATTCCACAACCTCCCTGGGCAATTTATTCCAGTGTTTGACCACCCTGACAGTCAAAAACTTTTTCCTAATGTCCAACCTAAACCCCCCTTGCTGCAGTTTAAGCCCATTGCTTCTTGTTCTATCCTCAGAGGCCAAGACGAACACGTTTTCTCCCTCCTCCTTCTAACACCCTTTTAGATACTTGAAAATGGCTCTCATGTTGTGACAGACCGGGCCGTGTCTGGGCACAGCTGAGGGCATTCGCTCAGGGTCTTAGCACCCAATCCCACCTACCCCGAACAAGTCCTGTCCGGTTCCAAGAAACCAGCCACAGATCCCTGGTCAATTTACCCTCTGGACCTTACCCACAAATCACGCTGGGCCAACCCTTTAGCATCTAACAACTACAGGTTTATTACCACAAAAAAGAAAAGCAGGAGAGTAAGGTTGTTAAAGGATAGTACATTACATGCATCGAATCTCCCAGTTCTCGATGCAGGCTCTAGCAGAGATGTTACAGCTGCTGGTTTAAAAGTTCTTGTTGCACATCCTAGCACCAGGATGGGTTCACAGGTCTTCCTGGCTCTTCGATCCCTGCAGTGCTGCCTCTGGGATGAAGTCCTGAGTGCCCAATGCTCAACCACATTCAGAGAAATATTCAGTATCCACACAGATTACAGATTCCTACCTACACACACAGACATTATACACTCACATAAATAGCATACACAGGATCAGCAGACAGCAAGCTCCTATTCAACACCCCACATGGCCCCCCTTTTATACCATTCTTGGGGCCAACACCCCCACCTATGGGTGCATCAGTGATCTGGCTGCTCCCTTCAAAATCCAGTAACGTGACACATGTCCCCCCTCAATCTTCTCTGTTCTAAACTTAACAAGAACAATTCTTTCAGCCTTCCCTCATAGGTCATGTTCTCTAGACCGTTCATCCTTTTCTCTCTTCTTCTCTGCTCTGCCTCGAGGGGGTGGGGTTGGTTTACTGTTTTCTGGTTGTACTGGGGTTCCTTTGTTCTGTGTTGTCATATACTGTGTACTGTTCACATTCTTTCATAGATTGGTT
This sequence comes from Pelodiscus sinensis, assembly GCF_052426305.1. Lineage (NCBI taxonomy): Eukaryota > Metazoa > Chordata > Testudines > Trionychidae > Pelodiscus > Pelodiscus sinensis. The sequence continues at coordinate 35,594,545 of NC_143068.1, forward strand.
ACACTTATATTTGAGTCGTGTTTTTAGTCGGGCCATAAGAGTCACTGGTGATAGATCCAGTTGTCAGGGGACCTGTGCTTCTGGTGTCAGCAACAAAGTCAAGATCAGATCCTGGTCTACATTTTCAGTTCTATTATTGTTACCGAGTTCCTGGGTGACACTGGGAATAGGCGACGGGGGAGGCATCACTTGGCCATTGCCTGTTCTGTTCACTCCCTCGGGGGGCACCTTATATTGGCCATTGCCGGCAGACAGGACACGGGGCTGGATGGACCTTTGGTCTGACCCAGGCTGGCCGCTCTGATGTTCTTACGTTCCTACAAGGTATTTGACTTACTGCCACATGCAATAGAGCAGCTTTTCTGGGGGCCCGGCTGAGAAGGTCAAATCAGGGCAAATGGCTTAGACCCAGGGCTACTTACAGCTCAAGACTGGGGGTCCCCACTATCAGCACCAAACCTGTCACAAAGAGCACTTCTGTTTGCCACCCCGACTAGCCAGAAGTTGAACCAGCAAATCCCCTTAGAATCTCCCGCTTCTCCTGTGCCACAGCCAGCGCCCATCCTTGCACAGATGAGAGGTTCTGAAAACCAATCTCACCAGATCCAACAGGAACTAGCCACATTCCCGGGTCAATTTGTCCCTCCGATCTTACCCACTAGAGCACGCGGGGCCAGTCCTTCAGAATCTAACGTCTAAAGGTTCAGTAATAAAGGAAAGAACTGAAAGGTTGAGAGTAAAATTGCGAAAGGAAATAAATTACACACCCTGATTACAAAGTTCCTGGAGCAGGCTTGTTGCTGAGATGGCAAAGTCGGCTATCTTACACATCTCTGCAATACATGCTGCATTAGGGCTGGGTCATCACTTCTTCCCAGCTCAGTTCATAATTAACATGCTCCTGAACTCATGAGCTGGAACGAAGGCGAAGATGCAGGAACCCCCCAGAGTCTCTCTCACCAACATTTTGACACCAGGACGGTGCGAGAGCCGGAGCCGCCGACAGAGGGCGAGGGAGAGGAAGGGGGCAATTTCCCAGGGCTCTGTCGATTATTGTGCCCGCGGCAGCAGCCAGAGCTCTGAGCCCCGTCAGTTGCCGCGGAGCCCTGGGCAGCGCTGTCTGGGAGCTGCTGAGGTTTGGCTGTGTTAGCTCAAGGGGACTCCTTTTTAACCTATATAATGGGGGAGGGAATAACAATAGGAAAGCCCCTTTTCTCAGCAGGTGCAGAGCCACCTGATCTTCAGGATCGATCTTCTGTGGAATAACCCAAGTAACCTAAATAGAAATAGCGAGGAGACAGCAGGTAAAGGATAAAGAAGAGAATTGCGTTAAGGGTACTAATGCAGCACTGGGACAAGAGGGGGACATAAACACACATGCTGCAGTGACCAGTGACCCAAGCATGACGCTCAGTTCCCAGCCTTACAAAACTTGCCCGTGGCTCTTCAACAGGACAGCCAGTGCCCCAAACGGGCACCTATCTCTCGTGCAAAACGCAGGTGCTGATAAAATGCAGCAGCGAGGCCCAGGGCCTACATCTCCCCGGCTCATGTGAAGCCTTCGAGGAGGAAACGGGCGGGCCCTTGCGCAAACCCGTCTCTGAGGCACGGCAGCGCACAGGCGCGGGTGAGGCCCCCTGCCATCCCTGTAGCAGGAGGAGCCCTGAGGTGAGGGAATGTCGGGGCCCAGCTTTGGCGGGAAAACCAGTTCCAGCCATCCAGAGCTGGTGCAGGCCCAGCGCCCTGGCTCTTTACAGGCCCGGTGACAACATGGAGCCAGGGGTCAGAGTTCACAGACTCCATATTGGCCCGCGGAACACAGTGGTTTACCTTAGAACTGTGTGTGGAAGACCAATGCTCTGCTTCCGGCACGCCTCAATCGTCCCTCCATGACCCTCCTGGAGCTGAACTGCTGCTAGCAGCCACTGGGAATGCCCCGCGCAGAGAAGAGAAAGAGCCCACTTTGCAGAGGCAGGTCGGGCCTGCGATCCCCCCTGCTCCCAGCTCCTGAAGATTCACTTCCCACCGGGCGAGTTCCCCGCAGAGCTGGCGTTGGGGAGTGTAGACTGAGATTTAACATCTTTGACTTTGACTTCTTTCCCCCGACTGAGCGTGTTTCCCCCGACTACTGCAGGGAATGGAGTCTCCTCCACACGCTGACAAGGCCATTCCGAGGGTCCCCAAGAGAGACGACAGCTGTCCCTGCCTGGGCACACACAGCCTGGGCTGAGCCTTGCAATCTTTGGAGCAGGCACGGGCTTGGTTGTCTGTCTGGTGGGCCCACCGAGTGCAAAGATCGCAAGGTTCTGGCTCACAGCAGAAGGCTCCGAGGGTGAAACATCAGCCCCAGGTGGAGCTGCTCACGGCTTCCTGGGGATGTATTTTAGGGTTGCCAGGGCTGGCTGGACGTATTCCTGGAGGTTTCATTACATGACAAAACCTTTCATTAAAGATTTATCTGTAGCCTCTGGAGGCTGGTAACCCTGTGCTTTCCCATGCGGCTCTGGCAAAAACCGAGACAACACGGAAGGTGAGTGAAGCCAGGCGTTTGGCTCTAGCCTGCCTATGGCAGCAAAGTGACTCCAGGGCTCCAATACCCCCTGACTCAAGGGCTGTGACTCACGTACCCTTCGTTGGTTTACACCAGTGGTTCCCACCTTTTGGCGCACACAGGCCCCTTTTCAGTCTAGGGGAATGTCAAGGACCCACCTCCCGGTGGGAGGGAAAAGACAAATAATGCTCGGGCACACCTTACTTATAACGATCCATGGAGCCCCGGCGGTACCATCGCGGACCAGCAGGGGTCCTCAGGCCACAGGTGGGGAACCAACTGATTTACGCCAGAACATGCCTCAGGACCCCGGGCAGCCCAGGGAGCACAGAGCACCAGGGCCTAGACCTGGGCCAAGCGCAGCTTAGCCAGCTCAGAGACTCTGTGCCAGTGTGTGCAGAGCAGGGTGCCAGCCGGGCTCCCCCCCAGCTTCCCACTCTGCCCACCGCCCCGAGATGCCTGCATCACTTGGCCTGTCAATGAATAGTCCTTTTGCTATTCACTCTTGAATGCAAGTGAAACAATGGTAGAAAGACGTAAGTGACTTTCTCTTCCCTTTTCTGCCATTCACCAAGCACAGGAGATATTTAGATATAAAATACTGAACTTATTGTCAATCCTAAGAAAAGGCGTGAGTCAGTGGGATTGGCTGGACTAGGCCCCGACGCCCCCTCCAGGAGGCTGATGCCCTTGCTACCCCCATGCCAGCAGGAGGAGTGGAGAAGAGGTCCTCCAGACACTACAGAGTGGCTGTCTCAGCTGCAGCCAATCAGGACCCAGCAGAGGGGTATAAAAGAAGCTGCAGGGCTGGGACCTGCCAGTTCCCTTCAGGAGCTTGACCCAGCCAGGAGGGGGGAGGATCAGCACTACGGCTAGCTCCCAGTGTGAGCTGAGCCTAGATCTGGGGGAAACTCAGACCCACAAGCCAAAGACCAGCCACAAGCAGAGACTTACTAGCACCGTGGACAGGGCTAGTCAGGCCTGGTTCCAGGACTTTGAGGGCAACTGGACAACCAGGCAAGGATCCGGCACAGCACCACTTGGCCGCAGCAGGTCGCTCACCAGCCGGTGCACCCGTTACAGTCAGGATCCCCAGAGATCATGAGACTGGCTTTCAAATCATGAGATTATAGAAAATACTCAGTGTGGGGTCTTTGGGTTCGCCTTTAGCTTCTGGAGCCTGTAGGGAGCACTGGGATCACGGCTGGGAGCTTTTTGCACAGCCACAAGGGCTAGAAACGTCCCTTTTCTTTAACAGCAAAGGCAGAAATCCTCACAGATCACTTGAGTCCAGGAGCTGGGCTCTCGGGAAACCGGTCACTCTGACGAGGCTCGTGACAGGGCCGTGAGAGCTGGGGCACTGCTGTCACTGCTGCTTCTGAGGCCGGGGACTCTCCAGGAGGCTCACAGGCTGCACACGATGGTGATGGAGTTGCAGGCCTCACAGGAGACTGTTTCATCCCAAACAGCAAGAGAACAAACTGAGCCGCCCAAGGTAGCCTGGGGGCGTTACAGGGAGGAATGGCAAAGAAACAGGCATGGGAGCTCTAGGCAGCTCTCCCTCTTGGAAAAAGGAGGAGGGTTGTGATAGAGAGGAAACAGGGGAGCCAGGAGCGGAGGGGTAAATGGAACTGCTTTATTGCCCACGCATGTTCACCTCGCACATTCAACACAACAGCCAAGTGGCCACAAATTGGCAACACTTCCACCCTTTTATAGAATGACAGAATCCAAGGGCTGGCAGAGCCTGCAGGAGTCATCGAGTCCAGCCCCCTGGCCAAGGCAGGACCAACCGCAATTCAATCGCCCCAGCCAGGGCTTGGTCAAAGTTAAAACCTCTAGGGATAGAGAGTCCACCCCCTCCTTAGGGAACCCAGCCCAGCGCTTCCCCACCCACCTAGGGAAATAGTTTTTCCTAATATCCAAGCTAGACCTGCCACACTGCAACTGGAGACCATTGCTCCTTGTTCTGTCACCTGCCCCCACTGAGAACAGCCTCTCACCAGCTTCTTTGGAACCTCCCATCAGGAAGTTGCGTCCACATCCTTTCTGTAAGGGGGGCCCAGTTCTGGCTGCAATACTCCAGATGTGGCCTCACCAGTGCTGAATAAAGGTGAATAATCACTTCCCTAGATCTGTCGGCAATGCTCCTCCTAATGCCTCCCAATACGCCATTGGCCTCGGGAACTATAGGCTGGTCAGTCTTACTTTGGATCCTGGAAAAATCATGGAAGGGATCCTTAAGGAGTCCATTTTGAGACACTTGGACGAGAGGAAAGTGATCAGGAATAGTCAGCAGGAATTCACAAAGGGCAAATCGTGTCTGACCAATCTGATTAGCTTCTATGATGAGGTAACTGGCTCAGTGTACATGGGAAAGTCAGTGGATGTGACTTTAGCAAAGTTTTTGATACGGTCTCCCACAATATTCTTACCAGCAAGTTAAGGGATTGTGAATTGGATAAATGGACAGTAAGATGGATAGAAAGATGGCTAGAAGGCCGGGCCCAGCGGGTAGTGATCAACGGCTCGATGTCAGGATGGTGGTCGGTTTCTAGCGGAGTGCCCCAAGGTTCGGTTCTAGGACCGGTTCTGTTCAATATCTTTATTAATGACCTGGATGAGGGGATGGATTGCACCCTCAACAAGTTTGTGGATGACACTAAGCTAGGGAGAGGGGTAGATACGCTTGAGGTTAAGAGATAGGGTCCAGAGTGACTTAGACAAATTGGAGGATTGGGCCACAAGAAATCTGATGAGGTTCAACAAGGACAAGTGTAGAGTCCTGCACTTGGGACGGAAGAATCCCAAGCATAGTTACAGGCTGGGGACCAACCGGTTAAGTAGTAGTTCTGCAGAAAAGGACCTGGGGGTTACAGTGGATGAGAAGCTGGAGATGAGTCAACAGGGCGCCCTTGTAGCCAAGAAGGCTAATGGCATATTAGGTTGCATTAAGAGGAGCATTGCCAGCAGATCCAGAGAAGTGATTGTTCCCCTTTATTTGGCTTTGGTGAGGCCACATCTGGAGTATTGTGTCCAGTTCTGGGCCCCCCCACTACAAAAAGGATGTGGACGCATTGGAGAGGGTCCAGCGGAGGGCAACCAAAATGATTAGGGGGCTGGAGCATATGACTTATGAGGAGAGGCTGAGGGACTTGGGTCTGTTTAGTCTGCAGAAGCGATGAGTGAGGGGGGATTTGAGAGCAGCCTTCAACTTCCTGAAGGGAGGGTCCAAAGAGGCTGGCGAGAGGCTGTTCTCAGTAGTGACAGATGGCAGAACAAGGAGCAATGGTCTCAAGTTGTGGTGGGGGAGGTCCAGGTTGGATATTAGGAAAAACTATTTCACTAGGAGGGTGGTGAAGCACTGGAATGGGTTACCTAGGGAAGTAGTGGAGTCTCCATCCCTAGAGGTGTTTAAGTCTCGGCTTGACAAAGCCCTGGCCGGGTTGATTTAGTTGGAATTGGTCCTGCCTAGAGCAGGGGGCTGGACTTGATGACCTTCTGAGGTCTCTTTCAGTTCTATGATTCTCATCCAGCTTCTCATCCACTGTAGCCCCAGGGCCTTTTCTGCTGAACTTCTGCTTAAAGAGTCAGTCCCCAGCCTGTAGCAATGCCTGGGATTCTTCTGTCCTGCGGGCAGGACTTTGCACTTGTCCTTGTTGAACCTCATCAGATTTCTTTTGGCCCAATCCTCCAGTGTGTCTAGGTCACTTTGGACCCTATCCCAGCCCCCCACCATATCCGCCTCTCCCCTTGGCTTGTCATCTGTGAACTTGCTGAGGGTGCAACCCATCCCCTCATCCAGGTCATGAATAAAGATGTTGAATAAACCCAGCCCTAGAACCGTACGTGTGAGCAGAGCTTTCAAATAACTTCTCACTGCACTGGCCCTAGCTGGTGACAGGGAGCCAGGGAACTGGAATGCAGTAAAGAGGCTGGGCGCTTTCTTTTTTGCTTCTTTGGGAGCCCTGAAGCACAACTTGGGACTGGCCAGGCAGACTAACTGCAGTGTTTCCCACAGTGCTGGGCGGCTCTGCCTGCTGTAACCTCAGCACACGTGCAGAATGGGCTTCTGACCCCACATTACTGGGTGACTAGAGGCCTGGATTTCACTCAGAATCCCACACGCTGCCAGCCAGCGCTTTGATGTCCGAAAGGAAAGGGGAGAGCAGTCTGAGTTGCCCCAGGAAAAGGGGGCCCCCACATTAGCCAGGGGTGCGTGTTTCACACACAATGGCTCGGGGGCACTATGTCTGGCATATTCTGGACAGTGTGGAGTGCACGGATTGTGGCCAAGAATAACACAAATCGGGCAATAATAGTCACTCCCCAGGCTGCACCCCGGTTCTTGTCTCACGAGCTGGGTGAGGCCTGTCCAACGAGCCAACATCGCCCCTCGAGCACCAAGTGTGGACGGAGCCGGTGGATCTGAGCTGCCGATCCAGGCACCAGCCCACCCCAAGGGGCATTTACACGCTGTGGGGCTGGGCAGAGCATGGCCAGGGGCAGGCCCCACTGAGCTGCTCCACGTGTGTGTGCTGCAGCCTCCCGCTCCAGGATCCCATCCCACACGGCCTGGGCGTTTGCTCCCCACAAACAGGTTTTTGCTCCCCGCCTTCCAAGGGGATTTCTCAACAGCCGGCCCTGCCCAGAGGGGAGGGGCCTGCCCCTGGGGGCCAGGAGACGGGTTCTGTGGAGAAACGGGTCAGGAGGAGATTAGGTCCCTGTTGTTGAGCTGTGAGCCAGCCCCGCCCTCCCCCACCTGGGCAGGGTATAAATCCCAGCCCGGCTCAGCGCTGGGCAGAGACCTGGCTCCTGGCAGCAGCATGAAGTCAGGGACCATCTTCCTCCTCCTGGGGCTCCTGGCCCTCTGGGCTGAGCTGCCGCCTGCGGCTGGAGGTGAGTGGAGAGCGCGGGGTCAGCAGAGAGGAGCCGCCGGCCCGCCCAGCCCAGGGTGCCGCGGCAGCTCCCTCCCCTGCCCGGCTCTGTTCTGTGGGGTGGAGGAGCCGCCCTGAGGAGCAGGGGGGCTCCTGGCCGGGGCCCGGCTAGTGCAGGTGGGAGGAGAGGGGGCCGGGCAGGGCTCTCCCCACTAGACACTATGACCCTCCTCTCCCAGGGCGCCCGCGGCTCCCACCTCCTTGGCGGTGCCGGGTGAGGTCGGCCAGGGGCTGACCCGGCGAGCCCAGCAGCCCTCCCACCTCGTGCAGGCTCAGCAGCAGGGTCCCACTGCGGGGGAAGGGACGGAGGGGCAGAGTCTCGCCCGGCGGGTGGACGCTCTGGGCACCGGGTCTCTCCCTGCAGAGCAGGACGCCAGGCGGGCAGAGGCCTGTCCTAGGCAGAAGCTGTGCAGCCAGGCGGGGACGGAGCCAGGGCGGGGTTAGGACACTAGACTGACGGCCTCGTGCCTGCTCTGCATTGCAGGGAGACCTGGGGTCTGCCCCAAGCCCACAGGAATGGGGATCTGTGTGGAGATGTGCAACGGAGACGATTCCTGTCCTCCAGGGCAAAAGTGCTGCAGTAACGGGTGTGGCCATGTGTGCAGAGGAGTGATAACCAGAGGTGAGACCCGGATCCCTGGGCAAGACCCAGCCCCAGGACAGGCACCTGGCACCAGGAGCCAGCCGTGACCCCACAGAGGGGCCAGCCCTGCAACCCCAGACAGAATTTGCCTCCCGCTCAGAGACCCCTGGGCCTGGCTGGACCCGCCCCCCCAGCTGGAAATCAAACTACCCCTGTGAGCATCCCGGGGAGGATCAGTTGGGGGTCCTGCTGGGACACCAGGGGGCTCTGTCGGGGCTCCCCGCACTCCCGGGAACTGCCCCGCGCTGACCGCGCCATTCCCGCCCCTCCAGGCGCACGCTCTGCTCCCTCTCTGGGCAGTTTCCCATCAGCTGTCCCCTTCGGCCGGGGCGGCAGGAAGCCGCTCGCTGGGGGAGCTCAAATTCCCGGATTTGCCAGGAGTCTCCCACCATCGGGCCCCGTCCCGCAGCAGCCACCGTAGCCAAACTGGGCGCTATGAGGCCCCCACACCGGCTCCGCAGCTCTAAGTGGCTAGGCAGGGGGCACTGTGGCCAGGGGAGCTGCAGGGGGGCGCAGCCCCAGGGTTGCAGCACGTGCCAGCCACTCCCAGAAGCGCTGGGGGACCAGGGCAGGCAGGGGATGGCCTTAGCCCGTAACGCCGCCGATTGGGAACCGCCCGAGGGAAGCTCAGCCCTTTTCTCAGCCCTGCCTGAGCCCCTCCCGGAGCTGGCACCATAACCCCCATGCCTCACCCAGAAACCCTGCCCCAGCCCTGAGTCCTTCCTTCCCCGATCTCCCTTCCAGAGCCCACAGCCTGTACCCCCACCTGTCCCCCAACCCCCTGCCCAGCCTCTGCTTGGAGCCCCCTCCCACAGTCTGAACCCCTCTGCCCTCACCTGGAGCCTGCACCCGGTCCCACACCAGAACCCTCTGCCCCAGCCGAGAGAAGGTGAGGGAGGCTGGGGGAGAGGAGAGGAGGAAGGAGGGGGTCCCCGGGGAAGGGGTGGGTCCAGGGTGATGGGCTCCAGCTGAGGTTAGGCCCGGCCTGGGGGGCAGGAGGCCGGCTGGGGGAGCTGAGGACCCACGTTCTCTCACCCGTGGAGCTGGGGGTGGTTCCCAGCTCTCGCACACACCCAAGCCAGCTCTGGGGCGCTGGTCGTGCAGCGCAGCTGGAGCCTGGTAGGGATTATTGTCCCGCGTACGGACGTGTCTGCGCCCCGCGGCTCTGCCCCACCACACTCCTTCCCAAAGCCTGTGGTGGGGGCAGGACGGAGGAGGTTGGACGGGGGAGGGGGGCAGGCTCTGGGCATTCTGGGCACCATCAACATCTCCAAAAGCTGCCAACCCTGCCCCTCCTCGGCGGAAGCTGGGCAGCGAGGGGGGGCACTGTCAGGGCAGCTTTAGGACACGGCTTCCTGCCTGGGCCTGTCTGTATTGCAGAGACCTGGGCTCTGCCCCACACCCAGGGACCTGGGGGTGTGTGAACGGCCAGAAAGGGGACGAGTCCCGTCCTCCAGGGGAAAAGTGCTGGGGTACCGGGTGCAGCCGGGTCTGCATGCGACCGAGAACCACTGGGGGTCAGACCAGGCTCCTGTGGGTTTGCCCTGGCTCAGACACACTGGGAGCCTTGGGGGATGTGGCCCTATCTGAGCAGGGTCACCAGGCCCTGGATGGGTCACTGCCCCGGGCGCCGGGCTGGCTCTGCTCTGACGGGCGGTGACGGTTTCTTTCCTGGACTCTCTGCCCAATGGTGAGCTCCCAGGCCCAGCTCGCGATGCCGGGGGCAGGAGGCAGAGGAGTCTCTTCGTCCCTGGCCCGGCCCCTTGTCCTCCAGTCGCACCCCGGCTCCTGGGGAGCTGGCAGGGCTGGGCTGGTGTCCCCGGGAACGGACAAGGGGTGTGACAGCCGGGGGTTGTTCTGTGCTGCAGGGAACCCCGGCTCTTGTCCACGGCCCAGTGTCCTGAGCGGCTGTAAGGTCAGGTGCCGTTCGGATGTGCAGTGCTTCCGGACGCACAAGTGCTGCCGCACCAAGTGTGGTGGATACGTCTGCACAAGAGCAGTCTGAGGTAAGATTACCCCCCGGTCACATGGGAAGCCCCCGGGCCAGGGGATGGGGGGAGGGGGGAATCAGGCTCACTCGGTGAGGAGCCAGGACTTGCCCACTCGCCCGGGGCTCGGAGTCTTAGTGTTGCCAGACGTGGGTTCCTCTCTCCTGGCTGGGACACGGGGGCGGTTACAGGCTGTGGCATGGATGGGGATGTTCCTTGGGAGACCAGCTGGGCTCCACTTGCACCAGCCCTGCGCTCCCCAGGCCGGCAGTGGCTCGCGGCTGCTCACGCTGCTCTCCTGGTAGCACCGAGGGCTCGTCTTCACTTGCCGGATGTCACAAGGTGCGGGGGAGTCCCTGGGCCCTGCACCCCCTCCACAGCCAGACGTGAGTCTCAGCCGGCAGGCAGAACAGGGTTATTGGCCCACAGGGACACAGCGCAGCGTAAGATCCGTGTTAACAGAGGCACCAAGGGCTGGCAGCATTATTCTCTCGGGGAGGAGGGGGGCCGGGCCCCTCTCCCTCCTTTTCCTGGCCTAAGAACCTTCTCTCATCCTAGCCCAGAGGAGACTGAGTCTTCCCCCAGGCCCTACCCCCAGCCTGGAGTCCGCCCCGCCTGGCCTGGCTCCCTTCCCGGACAGGAGTTATCTCCTGTGTCTGGCCCTCAGGTGTGTGGGCCCAGCACACATCTGCAGGGAGTCATCCCCAGCCTCTCCCTCCTTGTGCAGAGAGTGCTGCAGTGCCTGGGGAAACTGAGGCATGTGCACGCACGTGTGCGCATAGCACAATATAGCAAAGAGTGAATGTAACAGCAGAGTGAACACAGAGCAGGCAACACCCCCACTATGTCACACCGGGAGATTGACGGTGTGCTCATCGATCTCCCAGGGTTCGATTTAGCGGGTCTGGTAGGCACCTGCCACATTGACCATTGACGGGGCCCCATCGACGCTGGCGTTCCACCGGGTCGTGGGAGAAAGGGAAGGTTTTCTCCCATCAGCCTCCCGCTGTAGGGATGCCAGAGAAACTCGAGCGTGGGACTCTGGGCCCCCTCAACTGCCGCCTGGCCTGGCTCTCTCAAGGCTTTGCTGGTGACAAGCAGCAAACCCCTCTAGTGGCCGGGATCGCTCCGCACAAGCGCACGTGGCGCCCCACGTCCGGCTCCGTGGCACGAGCAAATCACACCGAGTGGCTGCAATCCCAAGCGTAGATGTGACTCAGAGGAGGCTCCCTCCCCCCCAGCATCTCTGCAGAGCTGGGGAGAGGGCAGACGGCAGAGCAGGGCAGCTTTCCCTGACTTAAAGAGACAGCGTCTGGCAGCTCTAGACACTTACGCTGCTGCAGCCAGTCCACACACACGCACACACGCACACCCCTGTCTCTCTGCCAGACACACGCAATGCGCGCACACACACACACACCTGTCTCTGTGCAAGACGCACGCAATGCGCGCACACACACACACCCCTGTCTCTGTGCCAGACACACACACACACACACGCACACACGCACATCCCTGTCTCTGTGCCAGACACACGCAATGCACGCACACACACACACACCTGTCTCTGTGCCAGACACACGCAATGCGTGCACACACACACACACACACACCTGTCTCTGTGCCAGACACACGCAATGCGTGCACACACACACACACACACACCTGTCTCTGTGCCAGACGCACGCAATGCGCGCACACACACACACACACACCCCCTGTCTGTGCCAGACACACGCAGTGTCGCACATACCCAGTGGCTCTCTTGCTCTCACACACTCACTTTCTCTCTCTGTAGCCCCACCCTCACCCTTCTGCCCTAAGCCCCGCCCCTTCCCGGGCCCTGGACCCGTCCGGCGACCACATCCCAAAATTCATGGAGTGGCCCCCTTGCTAAAATTGCTGCCCGCCCCTGCTTGAGATGCCCCCAGCTCTGATGTCACCCCTCCCCCCCCGGGGACACCCAGTCTCATCTTGCTGCTCTGAACCCGGGGCCAGGCAAGGAGCCATCCCCACACAGCTCTGTCCCACCGGGGGGGGGGGTGAACCCCAGCTTCCAGTCTGGGGAGAACAGGTGGTTTGGGTTCCTTGGGAGCCCGGCGGTGTATCCGACCGCCCCGTGCAGAGACTCCCCAGGGCAATTCACTTCTGCAGCCTATACCACACAATGGGGCTGTGTCTAGACCGGCCAGTTTTTCCGGAAAATCAGCCGCTTTTCCGGAAAAACTTGCCCGCTGTCTACACTGACCGCCTGAATTCCCGCAAATGCACTGACTTCCCACTGTAAGAAATCAGTGCTTCTTGTGGGAATACTATGCTGCTCCCGTTCGGGCAAAAGTCCCTTTTGTGCAAAACTTTTGCGCAAGAGGGCCAGTGTAGGCAGCTCAGATTTGTTTTGCGCAAAAAAGCCCCGATGGCGAAAATGGCGATTGGGGCTTTTTTGCGGAAAAGCGCGTCTAGATTGGCACGGACGCTTTTCTGCAAAAAGTGCTTTTGTGTGAAAGCGTCCGAGCCAATCTAGACGCTCTTTACCGAAAATGCTTTTAACGGAAAACTTTTCCTTTAAAAGCATTTCCGGAAAATCATGCCAGTCCACACGTAGCCTGGGTGTGGGACAGAGCCGAGCACGGCATGTTGGCCAGAGCCATCAACTCAGGCTCACTTGAGCCTCTAACTCATGTCTCTTCTTCCTCTCCAGGGCCTTGGTAGCTACCTCTGCCCCAGGCCTAGGGGACCTGGGACCTCTCTGCTGGCCTCCCCATCCTGCCTGCCTGACGCCGGGGCCAGGCTGAGGGTCCTTCTGCTACGGATCGGGCTGGGGAGGATGCTCCTCACCCAGTCGCTCTCCCCTTCCGGTAGCTGCTCTCCCAAGCCTGCCCCTCCCCCCTGCATTAGCCGCTTTGGGGTGCCCTGCTGAGGGACTGCTCCGTGTCCTGACGCTGGGGCCCCGGCCAGGGAGCCAGGAGCTGGTGCTGCAGCTTCGGGGTGTGTCCCTCTCTGGCCAGCTCAGCCCAGGCCACTGCGCTGGCAAAGAACCTTTTCTCTCAATAAACGTGTGATGCATGAACCCGCCTCTGCCCTTTCACTGCCGACTCGCAGCTCCCAGCCCTGCCCGACTCACAGCGCCATGTGGCCCCTGGACTAAATTGCCCAGGGGGGCCATGGAATCGCCATCACTGGAGAGACTGAAGAGCAGGTTGGACAGACACCTGGCAGGGATGGTGTAGACGGTGCTTGGTCCTGCCGGGAGGGCAGGGGACTGGACTCGGTGCTCTCAGGGTCCCTTCCAGTGCTGGTCTTCTGTGATTCTTTGATTCCATGATTCGAAGCCGACGAGAGAGTTTGCTCCTGTTGGCCTCCCACGGTGGAGACGTCAGGGAAGTTCGAGTTAAGACACGTTGACTCCAGCTACACAATGAATGTAATTAGCTGGAGTTGTGGATCTGAACTGGAACTTCTGCCTAAGTGTAGACAGGGCCTCAGAGCAAACACGCTCCAGGGCCGCCCCCACCCGAGAACAGCCCCAGGGCCCCGAGCTAAGCCAGCTGCACGATCCCATTCCAGGCCTTGTAGATGAACCGCGCGTCTCTCTTGCCTAAGGGCTCCCTAGGGCCCAGCAGCAACGTTGCCACCCCAGCGCATCCCCTTGTGGCAGATGCAGCAACTCGGCCTCAGTTTCCCTCACCGGCCCTTGGCTTGTCCAGCCTTGGAGCCCCCAGCCCCTCTGGCCAGGCCCCTTCCAGGGCCACAGCATCCTTTACCTAAATCCAGCAGAAATGCCGAAACCACCAACCCATCAGCGGGCTCCACCTGACCGCAGGTGCCTGTGCAGCTGCAGACTGCCCGGCGGCCTAGCAGCGCTCAGCCCCCTATCCTAGGGCTGGCACATTCCCCCCTCGCTGGCAGGCTCCAGCTCCCCAGAGCTCCCGCCGCCAGGCAGCCTTCCACTCCGGGGTGGGCTGACCGGGCGCCCGTTTTAAAGGGGCACTCCTGGGTTCAAGCCTTCCTGCAATTGGCCTGATTTTTTCTTAAAAATGGGCAAATTGTCCCCTATTTTCTGTCTGCCCCCATCAGTGCTGGCTGGTCCTGCTGCTGGCCAGATGCCTGCTGGCAGCCACCCGGCCACCGTGGGGTTGGGCGCACCAGGCTCGTGGCAGGGTAAAGACGCCGCACGTGGGGCTGGTCGCTCAGCGCAGCCCCCGCTTGTGCCAGCTCTCAGCCAGCAGGGCCCTGCCTGCCAGCCCCTTCCACTGGCCCTGGCTGTCAGCGGCTGTGGCTGGGCCGTGTGGGCAGGCGGCTACGACTCTCGCTGGCCTCTCTCTGCTTTGCACCTTCTCCCCACCCTGCTGCTCTGCCACAGCCCCCCAGCACAGGGCATCCCCCCCCCCAGCGTGTGCAGGGACCAGCCCCAGTCCGAGCACTCGGCTCTCCACCAGCCTGGCCGGCAGGCGCCATCTCCCCCCGCCCTCCGCCTCCGCTGGGCCAGCGCCTGCAGCTCTGATCACCGGCCAGGAGCCAAGCCCCAGTGCCAAAGGCCCCGCAGCGCTGGCACCGGGAAGCCTCTCCGCCCCCCTGCGGAGCTCTGCAGAGGAGGGGGGGGAAGCAACTTCTAGCCTGTTTGCACCCCCCCCCCACACACACACACACACACACAGAGTATATTCAGCACACAGACACACACACATACAGCACACCTACAACACACATGCACATACAGCACACACATGCACACAGCACGCACACATACAGCACACACATGAACACAAAGCACACACACACATTCAGAACACACACACAGATCGCGCACACATACAGCAGACGTGCACACACAGCTTGCGCACACATGCACACAGAGAGCACACACATACAGAATACGCACCCACACAGAACACATGAACACACATGCACACATACAGCGCGCGCGTGCACACACACACACACACACAGCACAAGGCCACTCTGTCTCCTAGGCACCCTTCCCTACTGAGCTCCCTCTCTGGCTGAAGCCGCTAGGGCCGGGCTCCCTGGGCCCTGGTGCACAAGGCATCCTCAGGACTGCTAAAAGCCCCCTCCCACGCAGCCTGGGGCAGGAGGAGAGGAGGCAGCCGGGTGCTGTGGGTGGCCAGCAGCAGCCTGGAGGTGTGAGCTGCCTTGTGACGTGTGCAGGCGGAGGCACAGAGGCGCGGGGAAAGACCCAGGACGCGTCGTTCCCTCCCCTGCGGCTGGGGTAGCGCCTGTCCCTCCCTCCCACACGGCACCACAGGCTGCTGCTGGCCGCATTCTGCTGTGAACTCTGCCTGAAATCTGGGTGGGTCTGGGGGCATGTGACCCGACGTGTTCCCCGCAACGTGTGGCCTTGGGCAGACAGTGGCAGGTGCCGGGGGCCCACGGAGAGCAGGGACCGCTGGGCAGGGAGAGCTGGGCTGGCTGGTCTGACTCTGTCTGCCTGACACACACACGCCCCCATGAGAGAGACGTCCGGGCGTGCATGCCTGCGTCACCCTCCCCATCTGAACACCGAAGCCGTAAGAACACGGAGGTAAATCGAAGGAACCCAACTGGCCGGTGTTTCTTTTCAACAGGGGCCCACTCCACTTGAGGAGAGTGTGAACATTTGTATCGCTGCTTGCCACCGACCTCACCTGGACACGGGTAATTGTACCAGGTGTCACGTATTCAGCACAGGGAAGTATCGGCAGCCTGCTCTGCAGCCAGACCGACCACCTTGCCGCGGCGGGTGTATCGAGGCAGGTGGGAGAGCTACTGGAGGAGGCGGATGTTGAGCCTCCAAGCCCACGAGGAATTCCTGCAGCCACCACTCCCAAGAGGAACCAGTTAGTGGTGGTTGGAGGCGGACGGAGGCACCCATCTGTCATCCTGGCATGACATCCCGGGAGGTTTGCTGCTGGCCAGGGGCCCGTATCCGAGATGCTACAGAGGCATTGCCGAGGTGTGACGGAGTGGGGGTATCGGGCTGCTCTCTATGCTGGCTCTGTGGTAACCCCACTGGCTGCTGCCGGTACCACAGCCCAGCAGGGCAGGGGATGAGTCATTATGCAAAGGGATCTCTCAACCTGTCTGACCAGCTACCCCCCATGGAAAGAAACAAAGGAAGGTGGATGCTGCCCTGGAGGAGGGTGCGGGAGCAGGGCTGGAAGAGAGTTAGTCTCTGTCTGGGATCATGGAGGAAGCAGCCTCAGCAACAGGCTGGGGGGTTTAGAAGCCGAGACCCCCCCCATATCGAGGGGGGCTGAGGCATCCTAGGCCGGCCCTGTAACCAGATGACATCTGTGCTGTGCTGTATCCTGGAGAAGCAATAAACTCCCTCTGTTCTACTGGCTGGTGGAGTCTGTTTGTGCCATTTTGGGGGTGCAGGAGATGGGAAAACCCCAACGCGCCGTCACACTGGTGTCAAAAAATGAGGAGTAACATTAGTTCGGACTAAGGGCTTTAGTCCGAACTAACGTGTCCCAGCGCGCACTTCCTGGTTCGAATCAGCTGTGATTCGAACTAGCGCGCCGGCGAGATCATGTTAATGGAGCGCGGGATATTTAAATCCCCGCTTCAATAACTACTTCGGTTGTCTCCATTTGCATCCCTAGTTCGAACTAGGGATGCAGTGTAGACGTACCCTAACTTGCCAGCGCTGTGGGCAAAAAGGCCACAAGAGGGCTCAGTGCACCAGGTCCCAGGACCGGGGACTTTCCAGGGTGTGACGTAGTGGGGGTACTTGCTGGGCTGTGGTGACCTCTGCTGTCTGGAGCAAGACCCAGCAGGGAAAACCTCATTATGCAAATGTGACTCAAAAACCTGTCTGACCTGCGGCCTCCCATGGGGAGAAACAAAGGGAGGTGGATGCTGCCCTGGCTGTGGGCAGGGCTGGAAGAGGGGGAGTTAGTTCCTGGCTGGAAGGCAGGGAAGAAGGAGCTGGGGAGGGGGCTGGGACTCCCCTATCTCAAGGGGGGGCACTGAGGCCTCTTAGCCCCAGTTCCTGTAACCAGACTACACCTGTGCTGCGCTGTGCTGGAGGAACAATAAACAACCTCCATTCTACTGGCTGGTGAAGTCTGTTCATGCCATTTCGGGGGTGCAGGAGATGGGAAAATCCCGACGTGTCGTCACACAGGGTTAACTGGCTGGGGCGGGAGGAAGGGCAGGCTGCCCCAGAGGCAGGGGCTGGCAGGCAAACCTCAGCTCAGAGAGAGGGGAAGGATGCTCAGTGCACCTCCCCTGGGAGGTCTGATTCTCAGGAGGCGGATTTCTCCGTGTACCGGGTGGGGGCAGGATGGCCCCTGCGGAGCGAGTGCCTCATACCCCTGGAGGTGGATGGTAGGAAGGTGACGGGCTTCTGGGACACGGGGGCGGAGGTGACACTGGCCAGATCCGACATAGTGGCCCCAGACCGGGTACTACCCCACACCCAGCTGACCCTGAAGGGCATAGACGGGTCCCCGTTTAAGGTGCCTGTAGCCAGGGTGCATCTGAACTGGGGGGCCAAAGAAGGTCTCAAGGAAGTGGGGGTGCACCCGCACTTGCCCACCGAGGTGCTGATGGGGACTGACCTAGAGGAGTGGCCCCATGATTCCCAGCAGGGTCTAGTCACCACCCGGAGCCAGAGCCAACGAGGGGCTGGCAACCTGGATCCAGGGGAGGCCTCCCGACAGGGTCCTCAAGGTACCATCACGGTGGACACAGGGTCCAGCCAGGCTGGGACTCCGGACCTAGGCAAAAGTGGGGAGCAGGTCCCGATCCCTGCCCCAGCGGCTGAATTCCAGGCTGAGGTGCTGGCAGACCCCTCCTTGCAGAGGCTGAGGGACCAGGCTGGCCTCTGTGCAGCTCAGCCCCGGGGGAGAAGTGGCCAGGAGAGATTCCTGTGGGAGCGTGGATTCCTGTTCCGGGAATGGCTTCCCCCCAGGAAGGTGAGGGCATGGGGGTTCCAGCGGCAGCTGGTCGTCCCCTGAAAGTATCGCCTCAAGCTGCTGTATTTGACCCACGAAGTCCCTGTTGCGGGCCACCGGGGGATCCGGAGCACCCGGCTGAGGCTGCTCCAACACTTCTACTGGCCGGGGATGTTTGCGACCGTGCAGCGGTACTGCCGGTCCTGTGACTCCTGCCAGAGGGGCGGGAAGGCCCAAGACAGGAGGAAAGCGGCTTGGGGGTTCCTACCCCGTATGGAGGAGCCTCTGGGCTTGCTGAGAGAGTTATGGGAGGGAAAAACCCCCCTGGATGGAGCGTCAGGGGTGGAAGCCGCCCTGGCTGTCCAGAGAAGGCTCGCTGGGCTCATGGCCCCGGCCCGAGAGATCCTGGCCAGAGATCAAGGCCAGCGGAAGGGTGGGTGCGAGCACAGGGGACAGGCCTGTGCCAGCCGCCCTGGAGCGGGGCGGCGAGTGGACAGAGGGAAGCCAATTCATGTGGGGCCTCGCTGCGGCCGGCCCGAGTCAAGGGGAGCGCCCATGTCCCCAGGGTGGGTTCCCACGCAGAGGACCCGAACTTCCCTAGGTCACGAGTGGAGTGACCCTGCTCAGTTCGCTCTCGGAGGAGGGAGAACTGTGACGTAGTGGGGGTATTGGGCTGCTTCCTATGCTGGTTCTGTCGTAACCCCCACTGGCTGCTGCCGGTACCACAACCCAGAAGGACAGGGATGGGTCACTATGCAAAGGGATCTCTCAACCTGTCTGACCAACTACCCCCCATGGAGAGAAACAAAGGAAGGTGGATGCTGCCCTGTCCGCGGGGGGGGGGGGGGGGGGGGGCAGGGCTGGAAGAGAGTTAGTCTCTGTCTGGGATCATGGAGGAAGCAGCCTCAGCAAAGGCTGGGGGGTTTAGAAGCTGAGACACCCCCCCCCCATATCGAGGGGGGCTGAGGCATCCTAGGCCTGCCCTGGAACCAGATGACATCTGTGCTGTGCTGTATCCTGGAGAAGCAGTAAACTCCCTCTGTTCTACTGGCTGGTGGAGTCTGTTCGTGCCATTTCGGGGGCGCAGGAGACGGGAAAACCCCAACGCGCCGTCACATGAGGGTCACCCGGTGTGACGCAGTGGGGGGCTGTCTGCTCTGTATCCTGGGGTCCCCTGCACTGTGATGTGTGATTCCCACGGACTCACCCACATGTGGATTGGCCCAGACACCTAGGCCCAGCCTAGGAAGATAACAAGGCTCTTCCCAGAGGGAGAGACATAGGAAGGGAGGGGGAGACGAACACCGGGCTGGGGTGGGAGGGGGAGGAGTGGCAGGGTCTGTGAGAGGCAGTTTCTGGCTGGGAAACATGAAGGGAACAGACTAAGCTGGGGGCTGGGGGCTGGGGGCTGAGGGTTGAGGGGGGCGATGGATCCCCTAATCCAAGGGGCCTGAGGCTGCCTGGCCCTGACTCCTGAAACCACATCACGTCTGTGCTGGGCTGTACCCTGGAGAAGCAATAACCCCTCCCCCCCCCCGTTCTACTGGCTGGTGGAGTCTGTTCATGCTGCTACGGGGGTGCAGGATCGGGGGGACCCCCGACGCGCTGTCACACCCGGCCCTCTGACCACTACACCTGCTACTTGGGCACTAATGGTTCTGCCAGGTGTGACCTTGAGAGATAAAGTGTGGTTGGGAGTGCGGGTGAGTGAGTTTGCGGCCCAAGAGCTGTTCTCTTGGGGTACTGTGGCGGCGCGTCGGGGTCCCCCGCCTCCTGCACCCCTGTAATGGCATGAACAGACTCCCCCAGCCAGTAGCATAGAGGGAGTTTATTGCTTCTCCAGGATACAGCCCAGCACAGATGGAATCTGGTTCCAGGGCAGGCCTAGGATGCCTCAGCCCCCCTTGAGATGGGGGAGCCTGGTCCCCTAAATCCCAGCCCCTTTCCTTGGCTGCTTCCTCCATGATGCCAGACAGAAACTAAAAAGTCCCTTCCAGCCCTGCCCCCCAGCCAGGGGCTGGCCTCCCCTCCTCCCTTTGTTCCTCTCCCTGGGAGGCAACTGGTCGGACAGGTTGGGAGCCCCTTGCATAATGACTCATCCCCTGTCCTGCTGGGCCGTGCTACAAACAGCCGCCAGCAGAGGTCACCCACAGCCCACCGCCCAGCATAGCAACCAGCAAGGTACCAACACTACATCACAGCTAGTGTAGATGTACTCTTGGACCCTTCTGGTCAAAGGTTGGGGAGCAGGAGAGTCAGGTTCATCCTGGAAGTGAGTGCCTGGCTGCAGAGATGGTGTCGCCAGGAGGGCTTTGGCTTCCTTGACCTCGGGATGATGTTCCAGGAAGAGGGACTGCTGAGCAGGGACGGGGTTCACCTGCCGAGGAAGGGGAAACAAATATTTGGATACAGACTGGATAGCCTAGTGAGGAGGGTTTTACACTAGATTTGATGTGGGCAGGTGACCAAAGCCCACAGGTAGATCAAAAACAAGGAGGCCTGAGTCAGAAACTGGGGGAATATGGGATGTAATAGCAGAGATAAAGGAGAGACAAGGCAGAACTGGGGGACAAAATCAAATCAGTGCCTTAGTTGTCTGTGTACTAATGTGAGAAGCAGGAAGAACTTGAAATATTAGCAAATAAACACAACTTTGGCATAGTTGGCATGATAGAGACTAGGTGGAATAATACGCATGACTGCGTTATTGGTATAGAAGGGTACAGCTTGTTCAGGAAGGACAGGCAGTGAAAACAGAGGCGGTGTTGCCTTGTGTATTACAAATGTACACACTGGGACTGAGGCGGAGACAGACGTAGGAGACAGGCGTGTTGAGAGTCTCTGAGCAAGGTTAAAAGGGGTGAAAACAAGAGTGACGTCATGGGAAACACGTCTAAGAGGGACAACAACTGAAGACGGGTGGCAGTTTTTCAAAGGGTGCAAGAGCAAACTATTCTGCTGCGCAGGAAAGATAGGTAGTCTGGCACGAGACCACCCTGGCTTGACCAGAAGGTTCTGAATGATCTAAAAATCAAAAATGGAAATAGGTCAAGTTGCAAAGGATGAATATAAACAAATAACACACGTTTGTAGGAGCAAAATTAGGAAGGCGAAGGCACAAAACCAGCTCAAATTAGCTAGAGACGTAAAAGGTAACAAGAAAACATTCTACAAATATAGTAGAAGCAAGAGGAAGACCAAAGAGAGGGTAGGCCTGTTACTCAATGATGAGAAAAACAATAACAGAAAATGTGGAAATGTCAGAGATGCTTAATGACTTCTTGGTTTCGGTTTCCATCATGAAAGTTGGTGGTGACTGGACACCCAACAGTGAATGCTGGTGAAAATGAGGTAGGTTCAGAAATGAAAATAGGAAGAGAACAAGCTAAAAATTACGTAGACAAGTTAGATTCCTTCTAGTCACCCAGGCCTGATAAAATGTATCCTAGACTATTCAAGGAACCGAGAGAGGAGATATCTGAGCCAATAGCTATTATCTTTGAGAAGTCATGGAAGACAGGAGAGATCCCAGAAGACTGGAAAAGGGCAAATCTAGTGCCCATCTATAAAAAGGGAAATAAGGACAACCCAGGCAACTTCAGACCAGTCAGCTTCACTTCTGCACCAGAAAAGATAATGGACAAAATAATTAAGGAATCCATTTGCAAAGATCTAGAAGATAATAAGATGTTAAATAACAGCCAGAATGGATTTGTAAAGAACAGACCATGTCAAACCAGTCTGGTAGCTTTTATTTGACGGGATAACGATCCTTGTGGATAAGGGGGAAGTGGTAGATGTGGGATACCTAGACATTAGGAAGACTTTTGATACAGTCTCGCATGGTCTTCTCATGAACAAACTAGGGAAATGCCACCTAGATGCCAGGTTTCAGAGGAGTAGCCATGTTAGTCTGTTTCAGCAAGGAGTTCTGTGGCACCGTAAAGACTAGCACATTGATTTTGGCATAAGCTGCAACTGACAAAGTGCACTCCAGCCCACGAAGGCTGATCCTTTTGTTATTCTTTAAGGGGCCACAGGACTTGCTGCTGTTTTGGCTGAAGCAGCCTAACAGGGCTACCTCTCTGAAACTTGCAGATCCCCCTGGTGACGTCCAGCCCCCAGCAGCTGAGTGCAATGACCCATTCCTCAGCACAGAGCTTGTGGGGGTCGTCTCCTCTCCTGTGCACCCTGCTCCTCCCATTCCCGACAGGCTCTGGGTCTTGCTGCATGGGGCTCTGAGCATCCTCCGCTTAGCTGAGTAGGTCTCCCTTGGGGCATGTGCAGGCTCCCAGCCTTCAGCACACAGGCCCTGCTGCTTAGTTTTCAGGTCAGTGCTCCTGCTCACCAGCCTCCCATTGCCCCACACAGGGAAATCCCTGCTTGTTAAGGTACTTGGGTTCTGCCTGTCTGAGCTCCCTGACAGCCGACCCTGAGATCCAGGTTCCGGAGGGCTGGCAGCCCTGATGGGTTGAGCCCTCGCTGCCGGTGGGAGTCCCCAGCTCTGATGCTCCCAGTTATTGTCCAGAAGGCTCTGGGGCTGCTTCTCCTACAGCACTCAGCCCTCGGCCCCCCAGTGACTGGGCTTCCAGGGAGCACCCCCGCATAAGTCTCCAGTGGGTGGGAGTCTGGGATGGTCCCTTGCAGGCCCTGCTCACTGAGCCAGGTAGACACCTTGCCTGGGATCCTTTCCCAGCTGGGCCAAGGCTCGCCTCTCCTGTAGACAAACCTCTGCAAGTTGCTTCTCATTAGCAATTTCTACTTATTGGCTGCCCTCCGGACTCCAGCCTCTGCTGCGCGTCTCTGGCCACGCAAGGATCTCAGTTCTGGAAGTGTGGCTTTCTTCCTAAGATGGGCACGCCCGGCTTCCAAGCGCCACGGCCCGGGATGGGCTGTGCAGAGCCTGCTCGCAAAGCTGGGAAGAGGCAGGACTGCGGCGTCGCTCCGTGTCGAGATCCGCAGCCATTTCCACAGACAGCTCTGCAGCCACCTGCGCCCTGGGCACGGCCTCTCCCAGCCCTTTCCCCCACCCCAAGGTGGGGCAGGAATGTGCAGCAGCCTTGCCTCCCAGCTCATCCGGCTGCGTCACAGGCAGTGCACTTCTGGCTGCTTTATTGGGGCCCACCCTGCCCGTTCAGTGTCACATCAGGGCTGTTGTCTTGGCCGCCTGACAGCCCCTTGGCTCAGGGCTGGCTGTGGCACTAGGGAGACGCGTGGTTGCTGGCTGGTGTGTGGGGATAGGCCACACGGGGACCCTGTCAACTCCCCCTCAGCCTCCCAGAGCCGTGTGCCTTGGGTCGGGTCTGTATTGCTGGTGGGTGCTCCCAAAAGACCCCCCCCCATTCAGCACCTGGGCACCTCCACTGTCTTGTCACAGCCCACGCCCAGCACCTCGCAGAGCTGGGCCCTCCTCCAGCGGCCGCAAGGCGATGGGCCTCACTCCTGCTGCACCTCTGCTTCCCCCCCGCTCTCTCCCCTCGCGCAACAGCCGCCCCTTGTGGTGCAGCTGGGAGGGAGGGCCCATGGCACAGCCGTGGGGCAGAGCTCAGATCTTCCGGGGCCCCCCGTGGGGCTGCTCCCGCATGCACCGGGCAGCACAGGAGTTCAGAGCCGCAGGATGGGGCCGAAGGCATCAGCGAGCCAGAGCTGGCAATAGCACCGTGCAGGACGAGCAAGGGCAGGCGGAGTGGCCGCTCTCAGCATTCACAGGAGACAAATCTGGTCCACAGGAGTCGGTGACACCCCGCTCTCAGCCCTGGGCCCCCCCAGCCGAGGTGGTTCCCGACCTCCCACGGTGGGCGACGAGGCTGCCCCAAACCCTCCTCAAAGCTAAGACGAGCGCCTGTGCCGCAGGGAGAAACGCGGCGGCCAGGCGGTGAGAGGCCGCATCCTGCTCCGTGGGCACAGGTCACCGCGTCGCCGCCTGAGCGCAGGCACGCAGAGGGAGAACCCTTGGCTCTTGGCTCCAAATGCCCAGTCATGGGACAGCACATGAAAGGCCTGGCCGGGCTGCTTAACGCCTCCGCTGGGACAGCTGCATTCCCGAGGGGATCAGAGAGACCCTGGCTGGCCGATTGGGCAGCACAGTGGGCGATGGGTGGGGAACATTCCAAAGCGGCTGTGATGCCGGGCACCAGGAAATGATCCAGGCAATGATCCATGTGCAGAATACAGTTTGTTCTGTGCTCTGAAGCATGAGTAGATGTGCACCACCACTAGGAACACCTGGTGCCGGCCATGGGTGCTGTGGGCTCTCTGCTAATCAGCTGGGCAGCACTGAAATCTCTCCTGTCGGCAGCCCGAGCGCTCAGTTTCCAGGGGACACTGGAGATAGGTCTGGTGGAGAGCTGCTGAGACATCGCAGGGCCTCCCTTACGTCTCTCCAGCCAGCCAGCTCAGAATCGGATTGGCCCCCACAGCCACTCACCCGCCACAAGGCTGCGCTCCGCTCCAGCTCGGGGATGGCACCGATCCCACCCAGCAGCCCACGTGAGCCACGCTGTCAGCGCTCACTCCCTGTGCCAGCCCCACCCCGGCACTGAACTCCCCGGCCCCCGGCATCCCCAGGTGGATGCTCCTGTGGATGGGGGATTGACACAGAAGCTGCTGGAAGCTCGTGGCTGCTGTGCCACGCTGTCTCGCCGAGCTCCGCCACGGGAGGGCCACAACGGCCAGCCTCCAGCTCCCAAAAACCAGGCCTCAACCCCTGAGTTGAAGCCACCTCTCCATTAGATTCTAAGGGTATGTCTACACTACAAAGTTAGTTCGAACTAACTTAGTTCGAATTAGTTAATTCGAACTAAGCTAGTTCGAACTAACGCGTCTAGAACTAAAAACTAGTTCGAACTAGTGTTTTGCTAGTTCGAACTAGCAAGTCCACATTGAGTGGACTCTGAACAGGGCTTAAGGATGGCCGGAAGCAGTGCCGGCAGGGCATAAAAGGAGGACTTAGAGCATGGAGATGCTGTCTCAGGCTAGCCGAGGGCTGCGCTTAAAGGGTCCCGACCCCCACCCCGGACACACAGTTCTAAGGGGTGCCCCGCTTGCAAAGAAGTTCTGGCTTGGAGTGCCCTGAGTGCCCACACTGGGCACATCACGCCACTCGGCCATCAGCCCAGCTGCACTTGCCGCAGGCTGCCATCTGGGGAGAGGGAGTAATTGGGGGGCTGCAGGAGAGCTTCCACCCCCAGAAGCCCGCAGAGCCAGCCCAGTCCTCCCCATCGGGGGCTCATACCCCATTCCTCCCTCACCTCCTTCCACTTACCCTTCCTTAGCCCCCCTTCTTATTGATGTACAAAATAAAGATAACGTTTCTTCCAACATTGACTCTGTCTTTATTGAAAAAAAACTGGGGGAGACTGGGAAAAGGAGGTGGGAGAGGGGAAGAGAAAGGCTGGGAGAGGGGAGGGCAACTAACATGATCAGGGGTTGGGAACAGGTCCCAGATGAAGAGAGGCTACAGAGACTGAGACTGTTCAGCTTAGAAAAGAGGAGACGGAGGGGGACAGGATAGTGGTCTCTAAAAGAAGGGGTTGGGTGGAGAGGGTGCATTCAGAAAAGTTCTTCCTGAGTTCCCATAAAGAAGGACTAGAGGACACCAAAGGAAAGGAATGGGTAGCAGGCTTCAAACTAGTAAGAGAAAGTTGTTCTTCTTCACAAAGCAAATAGTTAACCTGTGGAACTCCTTGCTGCAGGAGGCTGTGAAGGCTACAACTAGAACAGAGTTTAAAGGGAAGTGAGATAAAGTGATGGAGGTTGGGTCCATGGAGTCCTATTAGCCAGAGGGTAGGAGTGGTGTCCCTGCCCAAAGTTTGTGGAAGGCTGGAGAGGGATGGCGCGAGACAAATGGCTTGGTCATTGTCTTCGGTCCATCCCCTCCAGGGTCCCTAGGGTTGGCCTCTGTCGGCAGACAGGCTACTGGGCTAGATGGACCTTTGGTCTGACCCAGTACGGCCATTGTAAGCTCAGGGCTCAGTGTCGGGGGTCTCAGTGGACCCCCTTGATTTTCATGCACACCTGGTCCTGGGTGGCCAGGCTGGCAGCTCTCCTGCCCTAGACGGCCACTTTCCTGTGCCTAGTGCGGAGATCGTGGACGAGGTCCACGATGTCCGCACTAGCCCAGGAAGGTGCCCGCCTCTTGCGGTCCAGGGCAAGCTCCCGGGAGCCGCCAGCCTGGTCCCGGCAAGAGGGGGTGGGCTGGGGGGCATCGGGTGGGTGGCTCTGTGCCGTGCCAGGTGCAGGGTCTGCTAGCTGGGTGCTGGCAGGCTTGCACCTGGCACGGGCACCGTAGCCAGCCCGTGCCCCTTTAAGGGGTCCGGGGCCGGGAGGGGGGCATAGAGTTTCCCTGGTGTTGGCCAGAGTGGCCACCAGGGAAACCTGGGGAGGGCTAGCCTCCCACTAGTTCGAACTAAAGGGCTACACAGCCCTTAGTTCGAACTAGCTAGTTCGAACTAGGCGTTAGTCCTCGTAAAATGAGGTTTTCCTAGTTCGAACTAAGCGCTCCGCTAGTTCGATTCAAATTCGAACTAGCGGAGCGCTAGTGTAGCACCTATTAAAGTTAGTTCGAACTAACGTCCGTTAGTTCGAACTAACTTTGTAGTGTAGACATACCCTAACAGTACTGGGCCCATGACACACAGGCGGGGTGCGGACGAAGGCATGCTGAGCACTTAGCAACCACATTGAAAGTGGGGTTAGACCGGGTCCCACCTCTGCCTGGCTCCAGCTGTGACGGCGTCTTGGGGGTCCCCCTCTCCTGCACCCCGAAATGGCACAAACAGACTGCACCAGCAGGTGGAATAGAGGAAGTTTTAGATTTATACTCCTCCCTAGTCATCTGTCCAAGTTTCCACTTCTTGTAAGCTTCCCTTTTGTGTTTAAGCTCACCAAGGATTTCCCCAGTAAACTAATCTGGTCGCCTACCATATTTGCTTTGCGTGCTGCGCATCAGGATGGTTTCTTCCTGTGCCTTTAATAAGACTTCTTTAAAATATTGCCAGCTCTCCCGGACTCCTTTCCCCTTCCTGTTACATCCCAAGGAATCCTGCCCATCAGTTCTCTGAGGGAGTCACAGTCTGCTTTTCTGAAGTCCAGGGTGTGTATTTTGCTACTCTCCTTCCTTCCTTTGGTCAGGATCCTGAAATCGACCATCTCATGATCACTGCTTCCCAGGTTGTCACCCACCTCTACTTCCCCTACTAGTTCCTCCCTGTTTGTGAGCAGCAGGTCAAGCTGCACATGGCCCCTGGTCAGTTCCCTCTTGTGCCAAGAAGTTGTCCCCAACATTCTCCAAAAACTTTCTGGATTGTCTGTGTCCTGCCCTACTGGTCTCCCAACGGATGTCAGGGTGGTTAAAGTCCCCCACAAGAACCAGGGCCTGCTTCTCTCAGTTGTCCAAAGGAAGCCTCGTCTACCTCATCCACCTGATCCAGTGATCGATAGCAGATACCAGCTACAACATCACCCCTGTTGCTTCCACCTCTAAACTTAATCCGTAGACTCTCAACAGGCTTTTCTCCCTCTAAGAACTGGAGTTTTGAGCAATCCTACTGCTCTTTTACATCCAAAGCAACTCCTCCTCCTTTTCTCCCCCGCCTGTTCTTCCTGAACAGTTTATCCCCTTCCATGCCAGTGCTCCAGTCATGCGAGTCGTCCCACCAAGTCTCCATTATTCCGATCAAATCATAGTTCTTTGACTATGTTCTAATTCTTCCTGTTTGTTTCCCAGCCTTCTCGCATTGGCGTACAAACCCCGCAGGTAGCCAGTTGCTCGCCCTGCCTTCTGCATCCGAATCAGGGGTCCTCCTTTGTTGCTCGTTCCTCCTTGTGATTCTTCCCTGTGTCCGACTTCCTCACTTACCTCAGGGCTTTGGTCACCGTCCCCCAACGAACCTAGTTTAAAGCCCTTCCCACGAGATTTGCAAGCCTGCCCGCGAAGATGCTCTTTCCTCTCTTGGTTAGGTGGGTCCCATCTCTTCCTACCAATCCTTGTGCCTGGAACCAAAGCCCTCTCTCCGACACCACCTGCACAATCATGCGTTTACGTCCTCAATTCGACGATCCCTACCCGGACCTTTTCCTTCAACAGGGAGGATGGTCGAGAACACCACTTGCGCTTCAAACTCCTTGATCCTTCTTCTCAGCGCTACGTAATCTGCTGTGACCCGCACAAGGTCAGCCTTGGCCGTATCGTTAGTTCCCACATGGAGAAGCAGGAAGGGGCAGCGATCCGAAGGTTCGGTTTTGGAAGAGTCTCGGTCACAGCCTGAATGTAAGATCCGGTAAGCAGCACACTTCTTGAGACTGCAGGTCTGGATGGCAGATGGATGACTCAGTCTCTGTTAGGAGGGAGTCCCTGACCACCACCACCCGTCGTCTTCTTTCAGATTGTGGAACCCCCGTCCCTAGGACTGCACATCCCATGCCTTCCGGTAGATGGTGTTTGTGACGTAGTGGGGGGGCCTTGCTAGGGCTGTGGCGACCTCTGCTGTCTGGTCATTATGCAAAGGGGGCTCCAAACCTGTCTGACCAGCCACCCCCCATGGGGAGAAACAAAGGAAGGTGGATGCTGCCCTGGCTGGGGGGCAGGGCTGGAGGAGAGTTAGTTTAGTTCAGGTCTGGGAGCATGGAGGAAGCAGCCTCAGCGACAGGCTGGGGGGTTTAGAAGCTGAGACCCCTCCCCCATATCAAGGGGGGCTGAGGCATCCTAGGCCTGCCCTGTAACCTGGTGACATCTGTGCTGGGCTGTATGCTGGAGAGGCAATAAACTCCCTCTGTTCTACCAGTTGGTGGAGCCTGTGCGTGCCATTTCGGGGGCACAGGAGGCGGGGGACCCCCAACGCACCGTCACAGTGCTCCCTTCTGATTTCTTCCCTGAGAGGTCCCTGGCAAAGCATTCTCCACCGCAGTGCCTGTGCAGAGAGCCTGAAAGCGGTTACTTACCTCTATCGGGGTTGGGGGATACCTGAGTTGGCCACCTTCTTCTTGTAGAGGTTACATGCTGCCAGTTCTCTTCCTTGCCCTGAACTGCCCTCCCTGGCTCGTCAGTGCCTGCAGGACTAAACGCTGCCTTCTAGCGAGGAAGTTTTCACCCTCTCTGATGACGTAGAGTCGACACTTGAGCCTCAAGTTCTCTCAGTTTTTCTTCCAAAATGGCGACCAGCTTGCACTTAGTGCAGATGCAATCCCTTCTGTCTTCTGGGAGGAAGACAAACATGGCACGTGCTGTGCAGGTCACAGCAGCAGAGCTATCACTAGCCATACCTGCCTTCCCTCGGAGAGATTCCTCAGATGGTCTTAAATGCCTCCTTGATTAGAAGCTCACAGCTTCCAACTGCCAGCCACAGCACACACTCCTGGGGGAAAAAATAAATAAATAAAAAACCAGACAGACAGACAAAGATCAGCGAGAAGGAGTCCTGTGGCACCTTAGGGTATGTCTACACTACCCTCCTATTTCGAACTAGGAGGGTAATGTAGGCATACCGCACTTGCAAATGAAGCCCGGGATTTGAATTTCCCGGGCTTCATTTGCATAAGCGGGGAGCCGCCATTTTTAAATCCCCGCTCATTCGAACCCCGTGCAGCGCGGCTACACGCGGCACGAACTAGGTAGTTCGAACTAGTGGGGTAGTGTAGACATACCCTTAGAGACTAACAGATGTATTGTAGCAGGAGCTTTCGTGGGCAAAGACCCACTTCGTCAGATGCATGCAGTGGAAATTGCAGAGGCAGGTAGAAACATGCAGGCAGAACAAGGCTAGAGAAAAGGAGGGTAATTCAGTATACATATTCAGTAAACAGAAGCTTGGCACACAGCAAGAAACCCCAAACACAAGCACACGCTACAGACAGCCACTTCCCTCAAGGGTCCTGTATTAGCTCCACTCCACCTGGAGAACTCCCTCTGGATACTCCCTGTTTGCAGCCCCTGTTCCCTGACGGGCAGCCAGACAATCGCCAGCAAAGGGTAACTCTGGACAACACAGATTGACCCGTCCTAGGGATGGATGAGTGCGGCATGACACTGCGAAACCCACACACCCCAATGGGAACTGACATGGTGTGACGTAGTGGGGGGGAACTTGCTGGTTTCTATGGGTCTGTGGTAACCCCACTGGCTGCTGCCGGTACCACAGCCCAGAAGGACAGGGATGGGTCATTATGCAAAGGGATCTCTCAACCGGTCTGACCAGCTACCCCCATGGAGAGGAACAAAGGAAGGTGGATGCTGCCCTGGCCGGGGGGCAGGCCTGGAGGAGGATTAGTTAGTTTCTGTCTGGGAGCATGGAGGAAGCAGCCTCAGCAACAGGCTGGGGGGTTTAGAAGCCGGAACCCCCCACCTCATATCAAGGGGGGCTGAGGCATCCTAGGCCTGCCCTGTAACCTGGTGACATCTGTGCTGTGCTGTATTCTGGAGAGGCAATAAACCACCTCTATTCTACCAGCTGGTGGAGTCTGTGCGTGCCCTTTTGGGGGTGCAGGAGGCGGGGGACCCCAACGCGCCGTCGCACATGGATAAGAAGGGGGGCTCTGGCCATGGGACTCTGGGTTCAGGCCTGCAAGCCGAGCCTCAGGCTATGTCTAGACTACAAGCAGATTTTTCGAAAAAGCGCCGTTCGCATTCAATAGCACCTTTTGGAAAGAGTGCTTGTGAAAAAGGCGTTATTCCGCAGAAAATGAGCTTTACTGTGATGGAAAAAACTGCCACGTTCTTTCCTTTTCCTTTCGAAAGAACGTGGCTGCCGTCTGGATGCAGGTGAAGTGTTTGCGAAAAAACCCTGCAGGCTAAACACGCCCTCAGAGGAGCCTGGAGTCACGATCGCCAAGAACCCGGCTCCTCGCTCCGTCAGCCTGGCCTGCACCACGACGGCGTGGTGCCTGTGCTCCGCCTTCGGGGGAGGGGCGCGCGTGGCTGTAATTCAGTAAATGCGGCGTATTGCCTTTCCCCCACAAAGTTCCCGTGTGCTACCGAGAGCCTTGGGGCAGAGGCTGCTGCAGCCAGGCAGCCAAGGTCTAGTGCCCCTCAGCACAGCACAGCACAGAACCATCCCCACCATCACGCCACTGCCAGCACCCGGCTCCTACAGATCTCCCGGGGCCGGGCGTCGTGGGCTCTGCTCATCGCTGCTCCCTGGAGCCACAGGCAGCTGGCTGCACGTTTGCATGATGCCCTCATTCGCACAAGAGAGCCATGAACACGTGTGTGCACGTGCAGGCACAGTGAGCGTGCACATTGTGGGGCAGCAACGCCTGGGCACGGGGATCTTTACAGCAGAGAATGGGGGCGAGGGCAGCCCCGCCCCCACGCAGACACCCTGGTCCAGCGGCAATGGTGCCGTGGTTAATGATTCCTCACATCATGGCCCTGCCCGGAGCAGGGTTGGGCCAGGACTGTCCTCTGGCCAACGGTGAAATGAAACGACACCTATCGGCACCCAGGGGCCCCAGGAGCCAGCCCTGCCCCCGCCCACCCAGTCAGCCCCTGCTGCGTATAAAACCAGCCAGGATCGGCATCGGCGCTCACACCGACTCTAGATCCAGCTGGGATTGGCGCCAGGCGCTCGCTCCAAGTCTAGATCCAGCCGGGATTGGCGCCAGGCACTCGCTCCGAGTCTAGATCCAGCCGGGATTGGCGCCAGGCACTCGCTCCAAGTCTAGATCCAGCCGGGATTGGCGCCAGGCACTCGCTCCGAGTCTAGATCCAGCCGGGATTGGCGCCAGGCGCTCGCTCCAAGTCTAGATCCAGCCGGGATTGGCGCCAGGCGCTCGCTCCAAGTCTAGATCCAGCCGGGATTGGCGCCAGGCGCTCGCTCCGAGGGTAAATCCAGCCGGGATTGGCGCCAGGCGCTCGCTCCGAGGGTAAATCCAGCCGGGATTGGCGCCAGGCGCTCGCTCCGAGGGTAAATCCAGCCGGGATCGGCGCAGGAGCTCTCACCAGCGGTACCATGAAGCCAGGCACCATCCTCCTCCTCATGGGACTCCTGGCCCTCTGGGCCGCGCTGCAGCCTGTGTCTGGACAAGGTAGGTCAGGCCAGTGCAGACAACAGCAGCCAGGCGGGCGGCCTCTCCCAGACCAGCCCCCTAGCGCCATGTGCCTGGCGGAGAAGCCAGGGACTTGCCCAGAAAGCTCGAGGGTGGGCTGGGGGCCGTGGCTCCCTGCTGTGCGTGCCGGAGCTCAGAGCCACGGGGCTGGTGCTGATGGGAGGGCTGTGCGTGGAGCGCTGGGAGCTGGTGGAGGGCGGGAGGGCCGCCCTGGCAGAGATCGCTGCCCTGGCCAGAGCTCACATCCACAGACCGACTCCGGTAACTGCCCCGGCCCTGGCTCCCAGCAGAGACCAGCTCGGGAAAGTGCCGTAGGGCTGAGCGTGGCACTGCCCCAGGCCCTGAGCCCCGGGGAGCCGCGTCGGGCCACGGCCGCTGAGCGAGGGGAACGGGCAGGAGGCATCGAGTGGGGTGCAGGGGAGGGGGGCCCCCGCTGGACAGCGATGTATCCACCTGCCAGCTGCATGGGAAGTCCTGGGCCGTGCGGGTCCTGCAGCCGGTGGGAGGGGGGGAGGTGGCACCCTGGAGCGGAGCTGCTGCCTTGGTGCTTGGAGCACAAGCTGCAGCATCGTGGGCGGCTCTCCCACCGACCAGGACAGCACCCGCCAAACAGAGCCCCAGCCCCAGGGGTCCCCTCGTCCCTTCCCCCACCCCACAGCACCCGGTCAGCCTCCCCACGCCGCACAGCGCCTGGTCAGCCTCCCCACGCCCCACAGCGCCCGGTCAGCCTCCCCCACGCCCAGCACAGCGCCTGGTCAGCCTCCCCCACGCCCAGCACAGCGCCTGGTCAGCCTCCCCACGCCCAGCACAGCGCCCGGTCAGCCTCCCCCACGCCCAGCACAGCGCCCGGTCAGCCTCCCCACACCCCACAGCGCCCGGTCAGCCTCCCCCACGCCCAGCACAGCGCCCGGTCAGCCTCCCCACACCCCACAGCACCCGGTCAGCCTCCCCCACGCCCAGCACAGCGCCTGGTCAGCCTCCCCACGCCCAGCACAGCGCCCGGTCAGCCTCCCCCACGCCCAGCACAGCGCCCGGTCAGCCTCCCCACGCCCCACAGCGCCCGGTCAGCCTCCCCACACCCCACAGCGCCCGGTCAGCCTCCCCACACCCCACAGCACCCGGTCAGCCTTCCCACGCCCCACAGCGCCCAGTCAGCCTCCCCACGCCCAGCACAGCACCTGGTCAGCCTCCCCACGCCCAGCACAGCACCCACTCAGCCCCCCCATGCCCTGCACAGTGCCCAGTCAGCCCCCCCATGCCCAGCACAGCACCCAATCAGCCCCCCCAACACACACAGAGCACAGCACCCGGTAAGCACCCCCGACACTGAGCACAACACCCAGTAAGCCCCCCCCATGCCCAGCACAGTGCCCAATCAGCCCCCTCCACACTCAGAGCAGTGCCCGGTCAACCCCCCACACACCCAGCGCAGCGCCCAGGCATCCCCCCTCCTGACACCCTGCAGAGGCAGGCAGGCTGGTGGGCGGCGAGGCGGGGGCCAGCCAGGCACGCTGCCAAAGGAGGAGAGGGGTCGCCTGGGGTCGCCGCCCTGGGACCGGCAGCAATTCGAGACGCTGCAGCTCGTCCTCGTTCCCCGCTCTCCCTCCCAGCTGGGGGGTCGCCCCGAGGGGTGCCAGACGGCTTCAACACAACCCCTGATGCCCAGTCCCCACTGCGCCCGCTGGAGACACCACCCGACACTCCTATTGCCTCCGTGTTTCCCGCACAGAGAGCTCCGAGAGCAGACTGAGCGGTTCAAAACTGGATCCCTGGCAGCCCCAGCTCGCCCCGGGAAACCCCCCTCCCCCTCCCCACGGGGCTGCAGCCGGGAAGGAGAGACAGCCTGGGCGGCCGTGGCCCCATCCCATGCCTCAGAGCCCAACCCGCCTCCCTGCCTCGTGGGGACGGCCCTGGGGAGGGGAGCCCCTGGTTGGAGCCGGGGGCCGGGCCACACCGACGCCTGCCTGCCACGGGGGCGGTGGGAGATGGGCATGGCTCGGGGAGGTCTCACTGGGGGGCCCTGCGGGCTGGGCGGGTCTGCGCTGTCAGCCCACGCCTTTGGGTTCCTGGTCCGGCGCCCTCGGAGCAGCCAGCCTGGTTCTCCAGGGCGGGCCAGAGTGGGGGAACTGTGCTGGGGAGGGCTCCAGGCACGTGGGGGCTCAGCTGGCAGGCCCCCCCCACCCTTCACATGCTCCCCTCAGCTGGGGCATGCGGAAGCGCCAGCACCTTGGGGAACGTGCCGCACACATCAGGCAGGCCGGTTCCGGCTGCCCGGTGCCACTGCGAGGCTCTGGCCGGAGGCCAAGCAGGAGTCCAGGCTCTGCGCTCAGAGCTGAGCCAGCCCGCGAATTCCCCGCGCGCCGGGCGGCTGGAGGCGGCTCCAGCCAGAGCAGCTTTGGGAGCAGTTAATCGCCCCGGGGCACAGGCCCGGGCTCAGCACAAACCTGCCAGTGACCCCGGCGGGGGAGCTGCCGCTCCCTGCTGGTCCCTGAGAGGCCACCTGGCGTCTGGGCGCAGGCACGCGAGCGCTGCCCGCTGACCCAGCCGCCAGCCCCGGGGCAGCCAGGCCCAGCGCCGGGGGCAGAGAGCAGGGGGCCCACTGCACCCTGCCTTTGCCTCACGCCCCTCCAGCCGGCTTCTTCGCGTGGGGGTGGCTGTGTCACCGCGTGGTGATTCTCAGGTGCGGGTCCCCCGGGCCCCTCAGTGTCAGCCGCAGGGGGGCAGCCCCTGAGACCCTTCGCTGCTAACTGGGATGCCTCCCCAGCCCCCGGGCGGCTTCAGCTGCCCCGCCCCAGCCCTCAGCCTGGCGAGCTGCCCGTCCCTGCGCTCGCCAGCCACCCAGGCACTTCTCAGGGGAGCCAGCCAGGTGGGTACCTCAGCAGCCGGCGTGCCCGGAGGCAGGAGCCCGGCTCCGTACCAGGGAGGAAGCGTGTCCCCGGAGGGGCGGCGCAGGCCTGACGATGTTCGAGTGCCCCTCTTGGTCCTGCCTCGGGGTGTCTGCTCGGCACCACGGTCTCTCCTTGTCTCCTCGTGCTCCCCCATCATGCCTGGCCCGCCCGGGTTTGCTGGGCAGCCATCTGGGGCGGGGCTGGCCTGTTGTGTGCGGACAGCGCCCGGGCCCCCAGGCGGCTGCTGGCACGATGGTAAGATGGGGGGTGATGCTGGGTCCCCCAGGGCCTCCGGAGCGAGCCGCAGCCCTTCTGAGCCAACGGGCGGCGAGGAGCCAGGCCGCAGGCGGCAGCTGGAAAAGCCTCACGGCAGGCTGGGAACGCGAAGCGTCGGTCGCTGGCAGCCCCCTCCCCGGCCGCCGAGGTGAAGACGCAGTTTCATGGACGCTGGCCAGGAGCAGCCAAGGAGGAGGCCAGGGGCTGATTTCTCCTCCTTTCCAGCCAGCAGGCAGTGCAGCTCCCAGCATCCCTGGGCAGCGTCCGGCCGCCGGCTCGGAGCCCTTGGAGACGCTCCGGGGTTCTGCGCTGGTCTCCCAAGGCCGTACCAGCCGGCCCCGACTCCCTCCTGCCGAGGCAGCCGGATCGGCGAGTTCCCCTCGCTCTCCTTCCCAAGAGCCTCTGCTTAGGGCGAGGGGGCAGGCTCAGCACGGCCTACGGCCTGGGGCTGCCATGGGAGGGGTTAGACAACGTGTGACGGGTCAAGTCCTGGGCTCCATGGGAGAGCAGCTCCAGGGACCTGGGCGGGCGCAGGCAATGAGCTAGTGACCCACCCAATGGCCCTGCCATTTCGCCCAGAGCCTGCTCATCTCTGGCAGGTGCATTATCGCAGCACCGTGGAGCCCCCAGCATGAAGCACAGCCCCACAGTGCAGGGCGCTGTACACGGAGCACAGCCCCACAGTGCAGGGCGCTGTACACGGAGCACAGCCCCACAGTGCAGGGCGCTGTACACGGAGCACAGCCCCACAGTGCAGGGCGCTGTACACGGAGCACAGCCCCACAGTGCAGGGCGCTGTACACGGAGCACAGCCCCACAGTGCAGGGCGCTGTACACGGAACACAGCCCCACAGTGCAGGGCGCTGTACACGGAGCACAGCCCCACAGTGCAGGGCGCTGTACACGGAGCACAGCCCCACAGTGCAGGGCGCTGTACACGGAGCACAGCCCCACAGTGCAGGGCGCTGTACACGGAGCACAGCCCCACAGTGCAGGGCGCTGTACACGGAGCACAGCCCCACAGTGCAGGGCGCTGTACACGGAACACAGCCTCACAGTGCAGGGCGCTGTACACGGAGCACAGCCCCACAGTGCAGGGCGCTGTACACGGAGCACAGCCCCACAGTGCAGGGCGCTGTACACGGAGCACAGCCCCACAGTGCAGGGCGCTGTACACGGAGCACAGCCCCACAGTGCAGGGCGCTGTACACGGAGCACAGCCCCACAGTGCAGGGCGCTTTACACGGAGCACAGCCCCACAGTGCAGGGCGCTGTACACGGAACACAGCCTCACAGTGCAGGGCGCTGTACACGGAGCACAGCCCCACAGTGCAGGGCGCTGTACACGGAGCACAGCCCCACAGTGCAGGGCGCTGTACACGGAGCACAGCCCCACAGTGCAGGGCGCTGTACACGGAACACAGCCCCACAGTGCAGGGCGCTGTACACGGAGACAAGCCGCAGTGCACAGTGCTGTACATGGAACACAGCCCCAATGCACGGTGCTGTACATGGAGACAAGCCACAATGCACGGTGCTGTACATGGAACACAGCCCCAGTGCACAGTGCTGTACATGGAACACAGCCCCAGTGCACGGTGCTGTACACGGAGACAAGCCCCAGTGCACGGTGCTGTACATGGAGACAAGCCCCAGTGCACAGTGCTGTACATGGAACACAGCCCCAGTGCACGGTGCTGTACATGGAACACAGCCCCAGTCCACGGTGCTGTACACGGAGACAAGCCGCAGTGCACAGTGCTGTACATGGAACACAGCCCCAGTGCACAGTGCTGTACACGGAGACAAGCCGCAGTGCACGGTGCTGTACATGGAACACAGCCCCAGAGCACGGTGCTGTACACGGAGACAAGCCGCAGTGCACAGTGCTGTACATGGAACACAGCCCCAGTGCACAGTGCTGTACACGGAGACAAGCCGCAGTGCACGGTGCTGTACATGGAACACAGCCCCAGTGCACGGTGCTGTACATGGAGACAAGCCGCAGTGCACGGTGCTGTACATGGAACACAGCCGCAGTGCACGGTACTGTACATGGAGACAAGCCGCAGTGCACGGTGCTGTACATGGAACACAGCCCCAGTGCACGGTGCTGTACACGGAGACAAGCCGCAGTGCCCGGTGCGGTACACGGAGACAAGCCCCAGTGCACAGTGCTGTACATGGAACACAGCCCCAGTGCACGGTGCTGTACATGGAACACAGCCCCAGTGCACGGTGCTGTACACAGAGACAAGCCGCAGTGCACGGTGCTGTAGACGGAGACAAGCCCCAGTGCACGGTGCTGTAGACGGAGACAAGCCCCAGTGCATGGTGCTGTACATGGAACACAGCCCCAGTGCACGGTGCTGTACACGGAGACAAGCCGCAGTGCACGGTGCTGTACATGGAACACAGCCGCAGTGCACGGTACTGTACATGGAGACAAGCCGCAGTGCACGGTGCTGTACATGGAACACAGCCCCAGTGCACGGTGCTATACACGGAGACAAGCCGCAGTGCCCGGTGCGGTACACGGAGACAAGCCCCAGTGCACGGTGCTGTACATGGAACACAGCCCCAGTGCACGGTGCTGTACATGGAACACAGCCCCAGTGTACGGTGCTGTACACGGAGACAAGCCGCAGTGCACGGTGCGGTACACGGAGACAAGCCGCAGTGCACAGTGCTGTACATGGAACACAGCCCCAGTGCACGGTGCTGTACACGGAGACAAGCCGTAGTGCACGGTGCTGTACACGGAGACAAGCCGCAGTGCACAGTGCTGTACATGGAGACAAGCCACAATGCACGGTGCTGTACATGGAACACAGCCCCAGTGCACAGTGCTGTACATGGAACACAGCCCCAGTGCACGGTGCTGTACACGGAGACAAGCCCCAGTGCACAGTGCTGTACATGGAACACAGCCCCAGTGCACGGTGCTGTACATGGAACACAGCCCCAGTCCACGGTGCTGTACACGGAGACAAGCCGCAGTGCACAGTGCTGTACATGGAACACAGCCCCAGTGCACAGTGCTGTACACGGAGACAAGCCGCAGTGCACGGTGCTGTACATGGAACACAGCCCCAGAGCACGGTGCTGTACACGGAGACAAGCCGCAGTGCACAGTGCTGTACATGGAACACAGCCCCAGTGCACAGTGCTGTACACGGAGACAAGCCGCAGTGCACGGTGCTGTACATGGAACACAGCCCCAGTGCACGGTGCTGTACATGGAGACAAGCCGCAGTGCACGGTGCTGTACATGGAACACAGCCGCAGTGCATGGTACTGTACATGGAGACAAGCCGCAGTGCACGGTGCTGTACATGGAACACAGCCCCAGTGCACGGTGCTGTACACGGAGACAAGCCGCAGTGCCTGGTGCGGTACACGGAGACAAGCCCCAGTGCACAGTGCTGTACATGGAACACAGCCCCAGTGCACGGTGCTGTACACAGAGACAAGCCGCAGTGCACGGTGCTGTAGACGGAGACAAGCCCCAGTGCACGGTGCTGTAGACGGAGACAAGCCCCAGTGCATGGTGCTGTACATGGAACACAGCCCCAGTGCACGGTGCTGTACACGGAGACAAGCCGCAGTGCACGGTGCTGTACATGGAACACAGCCGCAGTGCACGGTACTGTACATGGAGACAAGCCGCAGTGCACGGTGCTGTACATGGAACACAGCCCCAGTGCACGGTGCTATACACGGAGACAAGCCGCAGTGCCCGGTGCGGTACACGGAGACAAGCCCCAGTGCACGGTGCTGTACATGGAACACAGCCCCAGTGCACGGTGCTGTACATGGAACACAGCCCCAGTGTACGGTGCTGTACACGGAGACAAGCCGCAGTGCACGGTGCGGTACACGGAGACAAGCCGCAGTGCACAGTGCTGTACATGGAACACAGCCCCAGTGCACGGTGCTGTACACGGAGACAAGCCGTAGTGCACGGTGCTGTACACGGAGACAAGCCGCAGTGCACAGTGCTGTACATGGAACACAGCCCCAGTGCACGGTGCTGTAGACGGAGACAAGCCGCAGTGCACGGTGCTGTAGACGGAGACAAGCCCCAGTGCACGGTGCTGTACACGGAGCGCAGCCCCCGTGCCCGGATCCCCACTGGCCTGCTACCCTCCCCCTAGGGCTCGCTGCTGGCTGCCCCTCTGGCCGAGTCCCGGCGCAGGGGCGAGCGATTTGAAAGCGTTCTCTCCGCCCGATGGCTGGGCGTCTGCGGGGGCGCTAGCTATTGTGTAGCCAGTGATGTGCGGCCCCTCCACACCCCATCGCGCTGTTGGCTCTGCGCTTCGACAATCTGCGCGGGGACAGAGCTGCCAACCCGTGCATGACTGCAGAGCCAAAGCCAGCACCATGCCCAGCGACACCTCTGCCTGTGAGCTGTGCCTCAGTTTCCCCACCTGCAACTTGGGGATAAGGGGGGGTGGCTTGCCACAAGCAGGGAGATGGTGACAGTCTCCCTCACCTCCTGAGTGTATTGAGAGGCTGGGTCCATCAGTGCTTCAGCACGGCCCCTGGAGAGGCCCAGCGTCTGTCCTGCCGATCCCAGCGCTCCAGGGCCTTGGCGTCAGACAGGCTGCTCCACTTGCCCTGGAGAGGGCTCACTGGGCCTGCTGGGATCACTGCACGGAGTGAGCCAGCGCCCGGGGGCTCCGTGGGGCTCCAGGCCTTCAGCTCCTGTAGGTGCCGCAGTCTCCGCAGCAGCGCAGAGCCCTGCCATGCCCGGGCAGGAGGGCTGCTGGCGTGGTGGCCGCTGCTGGCAGTGAGCAGTTCTGTGGGTGCCCCCCGCTGCCCCGGCACAGGCCTGCCCGGTCCTGCCGGGCTCTGTCGCTCTTGGATTCCCCGCCAGTGATCATGGCGTGGCAGGAACCCACGGCCCGGACATGGGGAGTGCGGTGGGTGCTCGCCAGCAGCGAGCGTGCGAGCCAGGCGCTCCCCGCAGCCAGGCCCAGCGCTGCTCCGGCTCCGGCCGCCCACCTGCAAATTCTAGGCACACGCGCGGTGAGCACAAGTGCCCTGTCCTGGCTCGGGCTGCGATCGGGGAACTGGAGACCCCGTAAGCACCTTCACGGGTGAGGCTCGCTGGCTCCCCGCCCGCCCCAGGCAGGGGGCTGCTCCAGCCCGCGGGGCCGCCAGGGGCTGGGGCTGCTCTGCCGGCCAGAGAGCCGCTGTTCGTGCCAGGCCCGGCCCCGCCGCAGGTAACCTGCCAAGGAGCCGGCTGCAGAGTGCGCAGCGAAGCCACCCCGGGACGGGGACGGGGACGGGGCGCTCGGTGTCAGGGAGCTCAGACTGGCTGAGCTACAGGCTCATGGCGAAACCGCCGTCGCTGGGTTTGTGTGTCCAATCTGCTGCAGTTTGGGGGTCCGGGGCTGCGCCCTGCCCCTGGGGCCCAGCTGTTCAGAGCTGCTCAGCCTGTGATTCTCACCCTGCCCCGGACACGGCGCCCCCAGAGATTTGCCACCCCGGGAAGTTGCCCGCCCCAGGGGAAGCAAGGTCCTGAGCCTCCCAAGCGAGCCCCCTGCGTCCGGGGGCTGGAGACGGGGGCTGCCCGGGAACTGCAGCTCCCTGTGCCGGCGCTTACATGCTGGGTCCCTTTGGAGCTCACTTCCTGGTTCGCGGGCGGGCCAGAGCGGATACCTGACACGCAAGGCTTGTGCAATGGAACGAAGCGAGCGAGCGGGACTCTCCTGGGAGCCAGGCCCCTCCCCCCACCGCTGGGAACGCATAAAGCCCCGCCTGGGCCAGGGCCGGACATTCGGAGCCGCTCCCCACAGCACCATGGGGAAGTCCAGCAGCATCCTGCTCCTCGTGGGGCTCCTGGCTCTCTGGGCCCAGCTGCCGTCGGGGGCTAGCCAGAACGTCACAAGTGAGTAGAAGCGCCGCGCCCCACCCCACGTCCCCGGCCAGAGTGGCCGCCCACGTGTAGCACCAGGCCCACGGACACAGCCCACGTGGAGCACCGGGCCCACAGACACAGCCCACATGGAGCACCAGGCCCACAGACACAGCCCACGTGGAGCACTGGGCCCATGGACACAGCCCACATGGAGCACCAGGCCCACAGACACAGCCCACGTGGAGCACAGGGCCCACGGACACAGCCCACATGGAGCACAGGGCCCATGGACACAGCCCACGTGGAGCACAGGGCCCACGGACACAGCCCACATGGAGCACAGGGCCCATGGACACAGCCCACGTGGAGCACAGGGCCCACGGACACAGCCCACATGGAGCACAGGGCCCATGGACACAGCCCATTGGCTGCAGGGAGCCCACATGTAGCACCAGGTTCATGGACACAGCCCACGTGTAGCACCAGGCCCACGGACACAGCCCACGTGGAGCACTGGGCCCACAGACACAGCCCACATGGAGCACCAGGCCCACGGACACAGCCCAAATGGAGCACAGGGCCCATGGACACAGCCCATTGGCTGCAGGGAGCCCACATGTAGCACCAGGCTCATGGACACAGCCCACGTGTAGCACCAGCCCCACGGACACAGCCCACGTGGAGCACCGGGCCCACAGACACAGCCTACGTGGAGCACTGGGCCCACAGACACAGCCCATTGGCTGCTGGGAGCCCACGTGGAGCACTGGGCCCATGGACACAGCCCATTGGCTGCAGGGAGCCCACGTGGAGCACTGGACCCATGGACACAGCCCACGTGGAGCACTGGGCCCACAGACACAGCCCACATGGAGCACAGGGCCCACAGACACAGCCCACGTGGAGCACAGAGCCCACAGACACAGCCCACGTGGAGCACCGGGCCCACAGACACAGCCCACGTGTAGCACCAGCCCCACGGACACAGCCCACATGGAGCACAGGGCCCACAGACACAGCCCACGTGGAGCACAGAGCCCACAGACACAGCCTACGTGGAGCACTGGGCCCATGGACACAGCCCACGTGGAGCACTGGGCCCACGGACACAGCCCTTTGGCTGCAGGGAGCCCACAAGGAGCACCAGGCCCACGGACACAGCCCATTGGCTGCAGTGAGACCACCGAGGGAGAGGGCTTGTGCATCAAGAACCCGGCCAGCACTGGGAGCCAGCCCCACGGTCTCTAGCTTTCAGGTGCTCCCGGGCTCTCTCCGTGAGCAATGTCTGCGGGCCCTGGTGCTCGGGGCAGGAGACGCGTCCGCGCCCCTGCAGGCCTCTCCTGGCGACACTGTGGGCCTCTCCCGTTTCAGAGACAGAGGACGGGTGCCCGGGCCCGGTGGGGAAGGCAGCTAACTGCTCGGAGGAGTGCCAGGCCGACAGCGACTGCGCAGAGACCCTCAAGTGCTGCCCCACGACCTGCGGCTGGTCCTGTCAGACCCCCTACGGTAACGCCCCGCCGGGCTCCCTCTGGCCCTGGCCCCCGGAGCACTTTGCCCTGGGCTCCCGGAAATGGCCGGAGGTGCTGAGCGGCCGCGGCGAGCAGCGAGGGGAGCCCAGGGACGTGGCTCCGAGACGCGGGGATGTCTCTGTGCCACGGCCCCGGGCTCCTGCTCAGCAGAGACCTGCCTCCTCTCAGGTGGCAGCACCTACAGGCCGGGCGGGGGGAGGGCCCCACCGGGGGGCTGCAGCTCCTGGGCTGGCCCAGTGTTCATGCCCACGTGCAGAACACATGGTGCTGGTGCCCAGTGGGGAGGTGCCATGTGACACGAAACGTCCAATTGGTTCCCCCCACAAAACTCACTCTGCACACGCGCTGAGGGGCCAGGCGGGGGCCACGGAGAGGGGTTCGGGGGGGGGCTCTAGCTAGTGGTGTGAGCTGCCATGGCTCCAGCGGGGCCTGCCAAGGAGGGACGGCGCCACGGCCAGGCAGGGCCAGGCCAGGCTGGGAGGGGACCAGGGGAGAGACACTGCTCCCCGGGCCATGGCTGCTCCACGCTGGGCCACAGGCAGAGCCACAGCAGCTGGGGCTTAGGAAGAGGCGTCTCTCCCCAGCGCAGAACCCAACGGGCAGCGGCGCGGCGAGTGGGCTGGGACCGGGATACAGGCTGAGGCCAGGCACTGCCCAGCTCCTGAGTCGGGGTGGGGGGGGGGCTGCACCAGGCACCGCCCAGTTCCTGAGTCGGGGTGGGGGGGGCTGCACCAGGCACTGCCCAGTCCCTGAGTCGGGGTGTGGGGGGGGGCTGCACCAGGCACTGCCCAGTCCCTGAGTCGGGGTGTGGGGGGGGGCTGCACCAGGCACTGCCCAGTCCCTGAGTCGGGGTGTGGGGGGGGCTGCACCAGGCACTGCCCAGTCCCTGAGTCGGGGTGTGGGGGGGGCTGCACCAGGCACCGCCCAGTTCCTGAGTCGGGGTGGGGGGGGGGCTGCACCAGGCACTGCCCAGTTCCTGAGTCGGGGTGGGGGGGGGGCTGCACCAGGCACCGCCCAGTTCCTGAGTCGGGGTGGGGGGGGGGGCTGCACCAGGCACT
Source organism: Pelodiscus sinensis (assembly GCF_052426305.1). NCBI lineage: Eukaryota > Metazoa > Chordata > Testudines > Trionychidae > Pelodiscus > Pelodiscus sinensis. Next base: position 35,638,222 of record NC_143068.1, read on the forward strand.
GCCCAGTCCCTGAGTCGGGGGGGGCTGCACCAGGCACTGCCCAGTTCCTGAGTCGGGGTGGGGGGGGCTGCACCAGGCACCGCCCAGTTCCTGAGTCGGGGGGGGGGGGGCTGCACCAGGCACCGCCCAGTTCCTGAGTCGGGGTGGGGGGGGGGGGGCTGCACCAGGCACTGCCCAGTTCCTGAGTCGGGGTGTGGGGGGGGGCTGCACCAGGCACCGCCCAGTTCCTGAGTCGGGGTGGGGGGGGCTGCACCAGGCTCTGCCCAGTTCCTGAGTCGGGGTGGGGGGGGGGGGCTGCACCAGGCACCGCCCAGTTCCTGAGTCGGGGTGTGGGGGGGGGGCTGCACCAGGCACCGCCCAGTTCCTGAGTCGGGGTGTGGGGGGGGCTGCACCAGGCACCGCCCAGTTCCTGAGTCGGGGTGGGGGGGGGGGCTGCACCAGGCACCGCCCAGTTCCTGAGTCGGGGTGTGGGGGGGGCTGCACCAGGCACCGCCCAGTTCCTGAGTCGGGGTGGGGGGGGGGGCTGCACCAGGCACCGCCCAGTTCCTGAGTCGGGGTGGGGGGGGCTGCACCAGGCTCTGCCCAGTTCCTGAGTCGGGGTGTGGGGGGGGGGCTGCACCAGGCTCTGCCCAGTTCCTGAGTCGGGGTGGGGGGGGGGCTGCACCAGGCACCGCCCAGTTCCTGAGTCGGGGTGGGGGGGGCTGCACCAGGCACCGCCCAGTTCCTGAGTCGGGGGGGGGGGCTGCACCAGGCACCGCCCAGTTCCTGAGTCGGGGTGGGGGGGGGCTGCACCAGGCACCGCCCAGTTCCTGAGTCGGGGTGGGGGGGGGCTGCACCAGGCTCTGCCCAGTTCCTGAGTCGGGGTGGGGGGGGCTGCACCAGGCACCGCCCAGTTCCTGAGTCGGGGTGGGGGGGGGGGGCTGCACCAGGCACCGCCCAGTTCCTGAGTCGGGGTGGGGGGGGCTGCACCAGGCACCGCCCAGTTCCTGAGTCGGGGTGGGGGGGGCTGCACCAGGCTCTGCCCAGTTCCTGAGTCGGGGTGGGGGGGGCTGCACCAGGCACTGCCCAGTTCCTGAGTCGGGGTGTGTGGGGGGGGCTGCACCAGGCACTGCCCAGTTCCTGAGTCGGGGTGTGGGGGGGGGGCTGCACCAGGCACCGCCCAGTTCCTGAGTGGGGGGGGTGATTCCCACACTTGGGCTCTGACCCAAAGCAGCCCCCTTCGCAGCATGGGCGCTGGAAAGGAGACCGGCCCCAACAAGGGACGCTGGCGAAGGGGATGGAAAGGAGACCGGCCCCAGCAAGGGACGCTGGCGATGGGGCTGGAAAGGAGACTGGCCCCAGCAAGGGACGCTGGCGACGGGGCTGGAAAGGAGACCGGCCCCAGCAAGGGACGCTGGCGACGGGGCTGGAAAGGAGACCGGCCCCAACAAGGGACGCTGGCGAAGAGGATGGAAAGGAGACCGGCCCCAGCAAGGGACGCTGGCGATGGGGCTGGAAAGGAGACCGGCCCCAACAAGGGACGCTGGCGAAGGGGATGGAAAGGAGACCGGCCCCAGCAAGGGACGCTGGCGACGGGGCTGGAAAGGAGACCGGCCCCAGCAAGGGACGCTGGCGAAGGGGCTGGAAAGGAGACCGGCCCCAGCAAGGGACGCTGGCGATGGGGCTGGAAAGGAGACCGGCCCCAGCAAGGGACGCTGGCGAAGGGGATGGAAAGGAGACCGGCCCCAGCAAGGGACGCTGGCGAAGGGGCTGGAAAGGAGACCGGCCCCAGCAAGGGACGCTGGCGATGGGGATGGAAAGGAGACTGGCCCCAGCAAGGGACGCTGGCGACGGGGCTGGAAAGGCCGCTGCACGAGTGCGATGTCTGGGCCCTGCTCGGGCCCGTTCCACACCCCAGCACGGAGGCCCAGATGAACTGTCCCCCCCGGAGAGGCGGGCAGGCTGGAGAGCGCGGCGCCGGGCAGGGAGCCCTGCGGAGGACGGACGGGCCAGACGCTCTGGCACGTCAGGTGCGACCGCGGCCTGGGGCGGGGCAGGAAGCATCCGAGGAGCAACTAGCCAAAGCCGCCAGCGCCAGCAGCAGGGGGGCGCCGGGCGCCGGACGCGGAACCTGCCAGGCGCCGGGGGGGCCCTGGACGCTGGGGGCGCGGATGGAGCCGTCCTCGTGGGGCACTAAGTGGCCTTTGCCTCGGCCTGCTCGCGAGGGCGGGTCCCAGGGCGCTGCCAGCGGCGGAGCCCGGGCGAGGAGGTTGGGAAGCCGGGCGGGATTCCCCAGGAGCTCGGAAGGAGGCGGGTGTGAGACCGCAGACCCCGTCCTCCCTCGGCCCCTGCCCAGGGAACAGGAGAGCAGCCAAGGCCGGGCACTTGGAAAGGGCCCCAGCCGATCCTGGCAGCTACAGGCCAAGAACCTCATTGAAATACCCGGCAGTAGAGAGCAGCGGCGGGGCAGGAGGAGTTCGCAAGGCGCCCTCGCTACGGACTCTGTAAGGAGACCTCCCCGCCCGGCCTGGGGGAACATAACATCAGAACGGCCGTACTGGGTCAGACCCAAGGTCCATCCAGCCCAGTATCCTGCCTGCCGACAGTGGCAGCACCAGGTGCCCCAGAGAGGGTGGACCGAAGACAATGATCAAGCGATTTGTCTCCTGCCATCCCTCTCCAGCCTCTGACAAACAGAGGCCAGGGACACCATTTTATCCCCTGGCTAATAGCCTTTTATGGACCTAACCTCCAGGAAATTATCCAGCTTCTCTTTAAACTCTGTTCTAGTCCTAGCCTTCACAGCCTCCTCTGGCAAGGAGTTCCACAGGTTAACTACACGCTGTGTGAAGAAGAACTTTCTTTTATTAGTTTTAAACCTGCTCCCCATTCATTTCATTTGGTGAACTATTGGCCGGCGAGCAGCAGGGAGAGCCGGGCGATGGATCGCAGGGAGCTTGCACAAGGGCTCGGAAGCGGAGCCGTCACGGGGCAGAGGAAATGGCCCCTCCCGGGCCAGCAGCCCGTTAAAGACGAGTGCCAGGGCGTAACTGGTCAGTGCTCCGGACGGGGAGCGGCCTCGCGGGGCTGCCCAGCGATCGGTCCTGGAGCGGGCGCCTCTCCTCGGGGTGGGGAGTGAGCTGGAGACGGGGGAGCGGTGCGGGGGGGCTGCGGGGTGCGAGCGGGCGCCTCTCCTCGGGGTGGGCGATGAGCTGGAGACTGGGGAGCGGTGCGGGGGGGCTGAGCGGTGCGGGGGAGCTGCGGGGTGCGGGCGGTGCGGGGGGGCTGCGGGGTGCGAGCGGTGCGGGGGGGCTGCGGGTGCGGGCGGTGCGGGGGGGCTGCGGGTGCGGGCGGTGCGGGGGGGCTGCGGGGTGCGGGCGGTGCGGGGGGGCTGCGGGGTGCGAGCGGTGCGGGGGGGCTGCGGGTGCGGGCGGGCGGCCCAGCGTTAACGGGCATCGCGCAGGGCTGGGCGAGACGGGGCAGATGAAATCAGACGTTGGAAATTCCTTCCCCTGTGGCCCATTCCCAGCTGCGGGCACATTGACACTAGGGCCTCATCCCTGCCCCGCCGGGCCAGTCGCCATTGAGGGACGCATCCTCCTGGAACTCATGTTCTTATCGGATCCCTGCTACAGTCTGGGCCTTTCCACCGTCCCCCAGCAGTGAGTTCCACAGGTTCACAGCCCATTTCTTCTGTTTGTTTTAACTGTGCTGCCTGTCGGTGCCGCTGGCTCTGCTCCGGTTACCTTGGCGAAGGAGTAAGTAACATTTCCTTCCTCTATTGCCCCAGCCCTTCGCAAGTTTCTAGACCTCTAGCATATCCCCCACCCGAGTCCTCTCTTTTCCAAGCCCCCCGGCTTGTGACTCTCTGCTCCTGTGGAAGCTGCTCCTTCCCCGAGTCATTCTTTGCCCTTTCTGTACTTTTCCGATTCCAAGAGATCTTTCTGAGACAGCGCGCGGGGACCCCCCGATCCTGCACCCCCGTAGCAGCAAGATGAGACTCCAGAGCCAGTGGGGGGGGGGTTATTGCTTCGCCAGGATACAGCCCAGCACAGATGTGAGGTGGGTACAGGAGTCAGGGGCTGGCAGCCTCAGACCCCGTGGGGGAGGGGTGCCTAGGCCCCTGGACTCCCAGCTCTCGGCTTAGCCTCTTCTCTCCATGTCTGCCCGGCCAAACCGACTCCAACCCCCCCCCCCTTTGGTCAGCCCCTCCCTGGACAGGCGAGAACCGGTCGGGTCCCTGTCTAGGTGACCTGAGGTTCCTCAGGTGACCCCCCACCTGCAGCGCTTCCAGGCGCAGGCCAGTAGGGGTCACCACAGCCCAAGCCGAGCGCCCAGCGATGTCCCGGCACCGCGCCCCGGGGGGACCGGATCCGCGCGCAGTGTTCTCCGCACGGATGTCCCGTGACTTTCGAGAGCGGCAACAGGAGATTTTCTGTCTTCTGGGCTCTTCCTCCCTCGCGACTCCCAATGTCCCTTTGCTCCTTAGGCGGCCAGGCCTTTGAGGAGACGCTTTCAGGAAACTACCCGCGGTGGTTCCAAGGGCTCTGTTTGGGTTTCCATTTTCCACGAGCATTTCTCAACCCTGAATCCCCCTGCCCTGTGCTGCCCCGTCGCCCCGCTTTGCGAGATCCCCTGGTAACTCTTTGGAGTCAGCTCTGGTGCGATGGGGCGCACCAACCCCACACTGGACCAGCAGGGGTTAACCAGAAAGCTCCGCCCCCACAGCCTTGCTGGGCATGCGCCAGCTGGAGGACAGGTATAAAGGCCGGGGCAGCCGCTCAGTCCGGGCTGATGGTCGCTGGGGAGGGAGGTGTGAGCAGGGCTCTGCGGGAAGAGCGAGGCTGGATGGCACCGTGGGGGCTGGTCAGCAGGCACTGGCCGGAGAAGCTTCCAGTCCGGAGTCGGGGAGGCAGTAGCCCGCGGGGGTTCGACCCTGGAGAGTTTGGTGCGTTTAGGGCAGATTCCCTGCGAGCTAATGGTAGGACGCTCCCGCCACCGAGAGCCCGGCTGGCACCCAGTGAAGGGGGTGGGCGTGTCAGGGATTGGGGACCGTGGACAGATGTGAGGTGTCGCTATGAGGCAGGCTGGGCTGCTCCGGCTGCTCGTCTCCCTGCTGCACCCCATCCTGGCCCTCGAAGTTGCAAGAGCCTCCTCCAGGCGCTGGCCAGGGGAGGAGGATGCTGGACGAGGTGCTCGGCTCTGTGGGACTGGTTGCTGCTTGTCCGTGGGCAGAGCTCCCTTGGGCCCCCGCCAAAGGCTCCTGGGAGCCAGGTGCTGTGTGGGGCTCTCTGCTCGGTGTCCCCTGGGCCTCTGAGCCAGCGCCCCTCTCTCCCATCCCCAAACGGGGTTCAGACCTGGCTCCGGTAGCTCCTCCCCTTAGGCTGGGGGGCGGGGCCATCCGATGTGGGAGGGGACAAGAGCCGCCATAGATGCCCTGAATCAGCCGTGGGGCGCAGCCTGTCTGGGGAACTGACCCTGCAGCTCCTGTCAGTCTGGGCACCAGGGCTGTGGGCTGCCCCTCCCGCGGCTCTCAGCCCTGCAGACGCTGCAGCTTGCACAGCCTGTGCCCAGGGCCCGCCCGGCACCCGCCCACCCCGCGCCAGCCCGGCACCCGCCCAGCCCCCATCCAGACTCTGGCCCCTCCGCCCCATCCCGGCTGCACAGCAGGCTCCAGCCCCCGGCCCTTGGCACCGCCCCCGGCTCCGGGCGCTCTGGGCACAGGCTGCCCAGCTGCAGTTAGGACGCCTGCCTCTGCGGGACCCTGGGGCCTGCCCATAGTGGGAGCCCAGAGCGTGGTCCAGAAGGGCCTGGCTGGAGCAGTTCAGCAGGCGGTTACCAGGCCCGGCCCTACGAGCCCCGCACGCCGCTGGCTCGCTCAGGAGCCGAATGCTGCCATGAGGGCCGAGCCGGGTGCGGTCGATTCCCGCGGGCGCTCGGCTCCCAGCACACGGCGCCGGGCAGCAGCCGCCCAGACACCGCGGGCAGGCCGGCAGTAGGAGCGAGCTCTGGTGCTGCTCCTGGGCGCTGGGTCCCGTGGGCTCCACTGATGCCCCCAGTGTCAGCGCCGGGGTGAGGCCGCTCTCCAGAGCACTTACCCCCGAGGGGCCTGGGGCCACAGCCAGAGCCGACTCAGCCCTGGGGCAGCACAGAGGTCAGGCTGGAGCTCGGGGCCGGTTTGTGCCAGGTCTGGGGCTGGGCCCCTCAGCCCCAACGGCTTCACTCCGGGGCACAGACAGGCCAAGCTTGGGGGGCTCTGCCCCTGCGAGCCCAGGCCATTGGGACGGTGCCCCCAGCGAGGGATCGGGGCGCGCTCTGGGCGCAGGGTCCCTGGCTCTGCAGGGCCCGTGCAGCCCAGCTCGGGGGCTTGCTGTGCCGGGGGCGCCCTGGCCCACCCTGTGTCCCTGCCGCCGGCTCTTTGGGATGGGCTGTTCCTGGCCAGCCCCAGTCCCGCCAGGCTGCTCCCCCCGGTGCGCACTGCTCTGGGCCTGGCGGGGAGCTGGGCTCCTGGCCCCGCGGGTCCCTCGCTGCGCAGCTCGGCCGAGCGCCCGACTCCCTGAGCACGGCCAAGGCGGGGCCAGGCACCGGGCCAGGCGGTGCCGTGGGGCAGGGACCCCAGAGCCGGGGGCTCCAGTGACTCACGTGGCCTCTTTGCTCCCCAGAAAAGCCCGGGACGTGCCCCGTGGTGAGACGAGGCTTCCCCTTGCTGGGGCTGTGCCGGCACCAGTGCCGGGTGGACTCGCACTGCCCCAGCAACCGCAAGTGTTGCCGCAACGGCTGCTCCAAGATGGCCTGCGTCTCCCCGCAGTGACGGTGAGCGGGGCGGGGGGCGTCCGTCCGTCTGTCCGCCCCCGGCTGCGGGAGGGGGAGCCTGGCCGCGCCGTGCGTGCGCTGGATCCGGCCCTCGGGGCTCAGCGGCACTTCCCCCGGGGGCTCCAGGCGGGGGGCAGAGGTTCAGCCAGACACCGGGCAGCCTCCCAGCTGCGGGCCTGGCCCCAGTGTCGCGGAGCAGGGCTGAGGCTGCGAGCCAGTCCCGCCTCAGAGAGCCCCGCGGGGCGCAGCCTGGGCCAGAGTCCCCACCCGGGACACGCTGCAGGCTCAGCAGCACCCCGAACCCAGCGCTAGTGGGGCAGGTCCTGCTCCCACCTCCGCCCAGCCCCTCATCGCTTGCCCTTCCCTTCGCAGACCGGCCGGCCTGGCCCCAGGCCCAGGGGAGCGGCTCTGAACAGCCCGGCGCTGCACGTGGGTCCCAGCGCCCCGCACGGACCAGCCCCGCCCTCCTGCCGCTGCTCACGGACCAGCCCTGCGCCCCCCCCCGCCCTCCTGCCGCCGCTCACGGACCAGCCCTGCGCCCCCGCCCTCCTGCCACTGCTCATGGACCAGCCCTGCGCGCCCCCCCGCCCTCCTGCCGCCGCTCACGGACCAGCCCTGCGCCCCCCGCCCTCCTGCCGCTGCTCACGGACCAGCCCTGCGCCCCCCGCCCTCCTGCCGCTGCTCACGGACCAGCCCTGCGCCCGCCCCCATCCTGCCGCTGCTCACGGACCAGCCCAGCCCCCCCCCCCCCTCCTGCCGCCGCTCACGGACCAGCCCTGCACCGCCCTGCCGCTGCTCACGGACCGGCCCTGCGCCCTGCCCCGCCCTCCTGCCGCTGCTCACGGACCAGCCCCGCCTCCCCCCGCCCTCGTCCTGCCGCTGCTCATGGACCAGCCCCGCCTCCCCCTGCCCTCGTCCTGCCGCTGCTCACGGACCAGCCCCCGCCCTTGCCCCCGCCCTGCACACTCTCAGACCAGCACAGCCCTCCCGCCTGCCCCACTCTCCTGCCCTAGGCTCACAGACCAGCCCAGCCCCGCTTGCTCTCCTGCACCCCAATAAAAGTGGCGTTTGTGCAGCTCTGGGCTCCTGTCTCCACCTTCCCAGCTCTCTGGGCCGGGTCGCTGGCCGGCTCTGATCCTGCACGAGCGTTTCACCCTGAGCCCTCCCTCACCCGTAGGGCCAGGTGCCCAGCTGGGCTCCCATCCTGCAGCCCAGGCCCTCAGCCGGCGCGTGTCCCACGGGGGCTCACGAGCTCCCTCGCCACCGTGCACATGGCTGTTTGTCTTGCACAGTGCGTGCACGTCCCATGCACGGCTACCCCGCGTGGCCACCGTGTGCGCACAATCCAGGGCCCTGTGGCTCTCCAGGCCCCCCTGACCGCACGAGGGCTCCCCAGTGCCAGGGCCCCCCAGCTCCCCAAGGCCAGGCCCCTCCACAGCTGGGCTCCCCAGGGCCCCCTGACCCTCCCCCCGCCATGGCCAGGCCCCCCTTCCTGGCACAGTGTGCGTCTCTGTGCGAGGGCCCGGCTGGTCCCGGGATGCACCAGGGTCTCAGCCTCAGGCCTGAGCAGCTACCCAGGGCGTCTCGCCGGCCCTGCCCCGCCCCCACTGTGCCCTGTGGGGCAGCTGCTCGCTCTGCCTGCGCTCGCTCCAGGAGCGGCCGGGGCCACATGAGCTGTGCCAAAGGAATCGGACCCGACCTCCCCCCATGACTGGCCCTGGGCCCCGCAGCCCGGCAGGGCCGCCTGCTGCAGAGCTCGGGGTGCAGGTGGGCTGGGAGCTCAGGCCCCCCAGGAGCAGGGCTGCTCTGTCCCTCCCTGGCTGGGCTCTGCCTGGGGGCATCTCTGCAGGGCTGGAGCTCGGGCCCAGGCGGCCTCTGCGCTCAGGAGCCCTTGGCAGGGGCAGCACCTGCTGCTCAGGACCCAGCTGGACTCGAGTGTCGGAGCTGTCCTGCCCCCAGGGTGGGGATTCCCCCGGGGGGTGGGTGGAAGGCACCCGGCCTGGGACAGGGAGGGGGGCTGCTCTAGCCCCATCCAGGGGGCTGGGCACTGCCCTGTGACGGCGCGTCGGGGTCCCCCCGATCCTGCAGCAGCAGGAACAGACTCCGCCAGCCAGTAGAACGGGGGGGGGGGGGGGTTACTGCTTCTCCAGGACACCGCCCGGCACAGACGTGACGTGGGTACAGGGGCCAGGGCCAGGCAGCCTCAGCCCCCTTGGATTGGGGGATCCGTCGCCCCCCAACCCTCAGCCCCCTTGGATTGGGGGATCCGTCGCCCCTCAGCCCCCAGCTTAGTCTCTTCCCTTCATGTGTCCTAGTCAGAAACTGCCCAGCTCCCAGCCCTGCCCCCCAGCCAGGTGGTGTCTCCCCCTCCCCCCTTCATCTCCCCCGGGAAGAGCCTTGTTCCCTGCCCAGGCTGGGCCTGGGTGTCTGGGCCAGTCCCCATGTGGGTGGGTCAGTGGGGAGCCCAGCGCAGCGCAGGGGACCCCGGGGTGCAGAGCAGACCCCCCCACTGCGTCACATGCCAGAGGCCCTCCCTTGCCAGGCTGGCCACTGTGGGTCTGACCCATGCCCAGGGCTGCCCTGCTCAGCCACACTGCCCAGAGCTGCCCCCCATGCACAGACCCCACTGCCCTGCTCAAACCCCCCCTCCCCCCCCCCCGGACACAGAGGGCTACTCCTGGCTCTGCAGGCCTGGGGGTCAGTGTGTGGGGGGGGGGGCTGGTGTCCTGGCCCAGAGCAAGGGCAGAGCCCAGAGAGCCCGGGGCAGGGAGGGCCCGGCAGGCTGGCAGCGCTGCACTGCCCGGGTGAACGTTGGCGTCCATCAGGCTGCCGGAGAAGCCGGGACTCGCTGCTGGAGCGTGGGCCCTGCACCCGCCTGGCCGGCGCTGGGTCAGGCCCTGTGCGAGGGGCCTAGTGGGCGTCTTCAGCCAGTGGGGTCACTCTGGGCCTGGGAGCCTGCCCATCGCCCAGGGCCCTTTCCTTAGCCGGGGGGGGGGGGTCATGGGGCACCCGGGGCCCTTTCCTTAGCCGGGGGGGGTCACGGGGTACCCAAGGCCCTTTCCTTAGCCGGGGGGGGTCACGGGGTACCCGGGGGCCCTTTCCTTAGCCGGGGGAGGGGGGGTCACGGGGTACCCGGGGCCCTTTCCTTAGCCGGGGAGGGGGGGTCACGGGGTACCCGGGGCCCTTTCCTTAGCCGGGGAGGGGGGGTCACGGGGTATCCGGGGCCCTTTCCTTAGCCGGGGGGGGGGGTCACGGGGTATCCGGGGCCCTTTCCTTAGCCGGGGGAGGGGTCACGGGGTATCCGGGGCCCTTTCCTTAGCCGGGGGGGGTGTCACAGGGTACCCAAGGCCCTTTCCTGAGCGGGGGGTTGGTGGGCTGTGAGGTACCCAGGGCCCTTTCCTTAGCAGCAGGGGAGAGCTGTCACGGGATGCCTGGCTCCCTCCCCTTTCCCCTGTGTAGCTGGGGGCAGGGTCACATCTCTGCCCCTGTCCAGGGCCCCCCCAGCTCACATGGCCCGTGCTGCCAGGCGTGGGGGGCTCAGCCGGCCCTCCCCTCCACAGGGCCCAGCAGAGCAGCGGGAGCTGGTGTCACATTACTGGATTTTAAGGGGAGCAGCCAGATCACTGCTGCACCCAAAGGGGTGGGGGGGGGTGTTTGCCCCAAAGTGATACAAAGGGGCCATGTGAGGGGTCACGGGAAAGCTCCTGTTCTGGTTCTGTGTGTGCTACTCCTGTGCCGGAGTGGGATCTGTGAATGGGGTTAGAAACAGGGACGCTGCAGGGAGGCTGGAAAATCGGTCTGTGGCTGAGCACTGGGCCAGGACAGCTCGGCCAGTGGCTGTGCTAATTAGCAAGGGGACAGCTCGGCCAGTGGCTGTGCTAATTAGCAAGGGGACAGCTCGGCCAGTGGCTGTGCTAATTAGCAAGGGGACAGCTCGGCCAGTGGCTATGCTAATTAGCAAGGGGACAGCGAGGCCAGTGGCTGTGCTAATTAGCAAGGGGACAGCGAGGCCAGTGGCTATGCTAATTAGCAAGGGGACAGCGAGGCCAGTGGCTATGCTAATTAGCAAGGGGACAGCGAGGCTCTCGGGGCCAATACACACCCCAGGAATGGGACTGATGCCTGCGGACCAGCCAGGGTAACGGTTGCTGACTTGGGACATGGGGATAGGTCGATGGACCATGTGATCTGCTCAGGCCAGGAAGATGCCAGGAGGGGTCTCTAAGTGCCACGTGGCCCCTCCATCTGGTCTGCAGTTTTGCTCCTGATCCCACAGGCAGCCTTGCAGGGAACCACAAACCGGGAAGAACCGTGGACCTGTCCTGACATAGGATGCGCACCAGAGACTTTTCGGGTAGCAGAGATGTTGTAAACTGCTGCGAGCTGCATCGAGAACTGGGAGAGTCGCTGCATGTAATTGTGATGTAGTGGGGGTACTTGCTGGGCTGTGGTGACCCCTGCTGTCTGGAGCAAGACCCAGCAGGGAAAACCTCGCTAGGCAGAGGTAAGGACAAACTTGTTGAACCAGTGGCCAGACACCCCACATGGAGAGGAACAAAGGAAGGTGGATGCTGCCCTGGCTGGGGGGGCAGGGCTGGAAGGGAATTTAGTTAGTTACTGTGGGAGAGCATGGAGGAGAGCCTAGGAGAAGGGGCTGGAGTTTAGGGGCCCAGTCTCCCCCATCTCAAGGGGGCCTGAGGCATCCTAGCCCAGCTCTGGGACCAGACTACATCTGTGCTGTGCTGTATCCTGGAGAGGCAATAAACTTCCTCTATTCCACCGGCTGGTGAAGTCTGTGTGTGCCATTTCGGGGTGCAGGAGACGGGGAACCCCCAACGCGCCGTCACACTGGTGTCAGAAGTGGGATGCACTGCACCCCGTGGATGGAGCTTCCAGCGGCAAGCGACAAGGCGCAGTAGAAGCAAGAGCCCTGGAGCCAGGCGTGCTGGAGACAGAGCGAAGCGGTTCCTGGGAATCGTGGGGCGCTGCAGCACTAGACTGGTGAGTCTGCACCGAGAGGCCCAGCGGGCAGATAGCCTACGCCCAACTCTTGAAGGCAGAGCTGGTGGGGCTGTGCAGAGAGAGGGGCTTGCCTGTGCGGAAAGCAACCAAGGCCCAGCTGATTGCCCAGCTGGAAGAGAATGACCAGCCACAGGGCCAGGATCTTGTCCCCAGGGGAAGCAGCCAGACCCCCCCTGAGAGTGTGTCAGGCTCAGAGAGGGGGAGGAGCGCTGGAACCCACCGGAGAGATGAGACAGCGTCTCCCGGGAGGCCTGCAAGCCGTAGCCCATCTAGGGCAGGGGCCAGCCCAGCGGAGCTGCGGCGGCTGGAGATCCAGCTGCGGATGAAGGAATTGGAAGTACAGGACCGAGAGAAGGACCGCCAGGATCGAGAGAGGGAGCGCCAAGATCGAGAGAGGGACCGCCAGGATCGAGAGAGGCAGCGACAGCATGAGCTGGCCATGGCAGAGCGGAGAACCGGCGGGGCCCCGGCTGCGCCAAGAGTGGATGGGCCCCAGGGTCCCGGGGCTGCCAGACGCTTGGAGAGGCTCGTGGTGGCCCAACTGAAGGACGTGGGCGACATAGACGGGTTCCTCAGTGCCTTTGAGAGGGCCTGTGGACTGCAACGGGTTCCCCCAGCTGACTGGCTGCAGGAGCTCATCCCCGCACTGAGCCAGGAGGCGGCCGGAGTGCTCAGTCAGCTGGAGGACCTACAGCCAGGGGATTACAACCGAGTCAAGGAGGCCCTGCTGCACAAGTTCGGGCTGACCCCCGAGATGTACAGGAAGAAGTTCCGGGGGGTACAGAAAGGGCCACGGGAGACCTATGTGGATCTGGCCTCCCGCCTGGCGCAATACTGCCGCAAGTGGGTGTCTGGAGTCGGAGCCCAGACCGCAGAGGAGCTGCTCAAGCTGGTCATGATGGAGCAGTTCTATGAAGCGTGCCCACCCAAACTGAGGCTGTGGCTCAAGGACCAGAGACCAGAGAACCCCCAGGAGGCCGGGAGACTGGCGGACGAGTTCACGGAGAGCCGGTCCGGGTGTGAACGGGAGTCCCGGAGAGAAAGGGAACCGCGCAGAGACCGGATCTCGGCTGAGCGACGGAGGGAGTCAACTACGGGGCGAGACCAAGGAACAGGTCGTCTGCGCCCCAGAGAACCAGCCAGGGCCTGGACAGAGACAGCCCAAAGCCTAACTTGCCATCGCTGTGGGCAAAAAGGCCACAAGAGGGCTCAGTGCACCAGGTCCCAGGACCGGGGACTTTCCAGGGTTAACTGGCTGGGGCGGGAGGAAGGGCAGGCTGCCCCAGAGGCAGGGGCTGGCCAGCAAACCTCAGCTCAGAGAGAGGGGAAGGATGCTCAGTGCACCTCCCCTGGGAGGTCTGATTCTCAGGAGGCGGATTTCTCCGTGTACCGGGTGGGGGCAGGACGGCCCCTGCGGAGCGAGTGCCTCATACCCCTGGAGGTGGATGGTAGGAAGGTGACGGGCTTCTGGGACACGGGGGCGGAGGTGACTCTGGCCCGATCCGACATAGTGGCCCCGGAGCGGATACTACCCCACGCGCAGCTGACCCTGAAGGGCATAGATGGGTCCCCGTTTAAGGTGCCTGTAGCCAGGGTGCTTCTGAAATGGGGGGCCAAGGAGGGCCTCAAGGAAGTGGGGGTGCACCCGCACTTGCCCACCGAGGTGCTGATGGGGAATGACCTAGAGGAGTGGCCCCATGAATCCCAGCGGGCTCTAGTCACTACCCGGAGCCAGAGCCAGCGGGGGGCTGACAACGTGGGTCCAGGGAAGGACTCCTGGCAGCGTCCTCAGGGTCCCATCCCAGTGGACACGGGGTCCAGCCAGGCTGGGACTCCGGACCTAGGCAGAGGTGGGGGACAGGTCCCGATCCCTGCCTCAGCAGCTGAATTCCAGGCTGAGGTGCAGGCAGACCCCTCCTTGCAGAGGCTGAGGGACCAGGCTGGCCTCCATGCAGCTCAGCCCCGGGGGAGAGGTGGCCAGGAGAGATTCCTGCGGGAGCGTGGGCTCCTGTTCCGTGAGTGGCTCCCCCCCAGGAAGGCGAGGGCATGGGGGGTCCAGCGGCAGCTGGTCGTCCCCCGAAAGTATCGCCTCAAGCTGCTGTATTTGGCCCACAATGTCCCCGTTGGGGGCACCGGGGGATCCGGAGCACCCGGCTGAAGCTGCTCCAGCACTTCTATTGGCCGGGAATCTTTACAGCCGTGCAGCGGTACTGCCGGTCCTGTGACTCCTGCCAGAGGGGCGGGAAGGCCCAAGACAGGAGGAAAGCGGCTTGGGGGTCTCTACCCCAGATAGACCCTCTGGGCTTGCTGAGAGAGTTATGGGAGGGGAAGACCTCCCTGGATGGAGCATCGGGGATGGAAGCCGCCCTGGCTGTCCAGAGAAGGCTCGCTGGGCTCATGGCCCCGGCCCGAGAGACCCTGGCCAGAGATCAAGGCCAGCGGAAGGGTGGGTGTGACCCCCGAGGACAGGCCTGCGCCAGTCGCCCTGGAGCGGGGCGGCGAGTGGACAGAGGGAAGCCAGCTCATGTGGGGCCTTGCCACGGCCGGCCTGAGTCAAGGGGAGCACCCATGTCCCCGGGGCGGGTTCCCACGCAGAGGACCCGAACTTCCCTAGGTCACGAGCGGAGTGACCCTGCTCAGTTCGCTCTCGGAGGGGGGAGAACTGTGACGTAGTGGGGGTACTTGCTGGGCTGTGGTGACCCCTGCTGTCTGGAGCAAGACCCAGCAGGGAAAACCTCGCTAGGCAGAGGTAAGGACAAACTTGTTGAACCAGTGGCCAGACACCCCCCATGGAGAGGAACAAAGGAAGGTGGAATGCTGCCCTGACTGGGGGGGCAGGGCTGGAAGGGAATTTAGTTAGTTACTGTGGGAGAGCATGGAGGAGAGCCTAGGGGAAGGGGCTGGAGTTTAGGGGCCCAGTCTCCCCCATCTCAAGGGGGCCTGAGGCATCCTAGCCCAGCTCTGTGACCAGACTACATCTGTGCTGTGCTGTATCCTGGAGAGGCAATAAACTTCCTCTATTCCACCGGCTGGTGAAGTCTGTGTGTGCCATTTCGGGGTGCAGGAGACGGGGAACCCCCAACGCGCCGTCACAGTAATGCAGGATCCTTTAACAGCCTCACCCTCGTGCTTTTCTTTCTTGTCGTAATAAACCTTGAGATTCTAAGGACTGGCCCAGCGCGCTCAGGTGGGTAAGAGCCAGAGTGTACATTGACCTGGGCCCGGTGGCTGGTTTCTTTTGACCGGAGAACCCGTTGGGGGTGGGTGAGATCGGGTCCTATAACCCCTCACCCGTGGGAGGCCTGGGACTGACTGTGGCACAGGGAGAGCTGGGGCGTCGGAGGGGCTTTGCTCATGAGGCTTCCTGCTGGCCAGGCTGGCAGCTGAGCGCTCTGGGACTGGTGTGTGGCCTGTTTGGGAAGGGCTCGTCGGGGGCTGTATGGAGCCCCGAGTTTGAGCAATTCGCCCTGAGCGGACGCCCTCAGCAGTGTCCAGACCCGGCCCGGCCCGTCACTGCTGGCCCTTGGGGTATTGACCGGTGCTCCCTGCGAGCCGGGTGCGTGTGGCCTGTTGGGAGCGATTCCAGAGCCTCCCCGCTGATCGGCAGAGCACCCACGGCTCCATGTGTTTCTCCTGGTGGTGCACTTTCCCGCATGCCTCGGTGCACAGCACAAAACCGCATTCCGCACACCCATGGGACCATTGCCATGGACGCCTTGTGAACGCCCTGCTGGGGCGTCGTCTCCTCACCCCACAGCTGGTGGTGGGGCCCAGAAGCCTGGCCCAGCTCAGGCCAGAACCCCAAGAGCTGCCACCTGGCTCAGGGGTGGGAGGGCAGCTGAGCCAGGGAGGAACTGCCCCGGGCATGCGGCGAATGCCCCCACCCAGCTCCCCTGGCTGTGCTCCGGTGGGGGGGGGGGGGGCTTCAACCAGGCCCTCCACGCGGTGCCGCAGACACCATGCAGCTGGCCCTAGGCAGTGGGGCCCAGCGAGAGCTTTCGCACAGACCCCGGCTGGGCAGAGGCAGGTGGCTGGTGCCCCTCCTGGCAGGCTGGCCTGGGGCTGCCCATCACTGACAGGGCAGCGCCCGAGGGGCACTGCGGGCGGGAACCGGCGCAGGAGGGAGCAGGCTCCCTGGAGAGGTTTGTGGGCTGCCTGCCCAGCTCTGCTCCCACGTCCGGCCCGGCCCGGCCGCCTCCCACGCTGGCATTGTGAGCTGGCAGGGGCACGCTGTCCACCTGGGAGCCGGAGCCAGCCCCTCCCCACCCGGAGCCAGCCCCTCCCCACCCGGAGCCAGCCCCTCCGGCCCGGCTCAGCGCTGGGCACTCTGCCGCAGCTGCCATGGAGTCAGGAGGCATCTCCTTCCTGCTGGGGCTCCTCGCCCTCTGGGCCACGCTGCCGCCCGCCCGGGTGCAGGAGCAGCCAGGTGAGTAGCCGGAGCCACCCAGCCGCATCCGTGCAGCTGGTCCCCGGCTCGGAGCCCCTGCCGGGGGAGCGTTTGCCGGGGGCGCTGCCCGGCAGAGGAGACCCCGCGGGGGGCAGGCCACCAGGCACACGCAGGCTGGGAGTGGGGTGAGCGTGTTTAGCGGGGAGGGGGCCGGACTGGGGGCACAGTTGCCAGCGTGTGGGGCGGATCCTCTGGCCAGTCTCTAACCCCACTGGCTGGGTTTCTGCCCGCTCCGTGTTCGGGGCTGGCCTGCGGGGATCGCCGGGGCTAACCCAGGCCGCTGGGAGTGCAGGGCGGCTGCAGGGAGCTGCGACCGCACAGGTGCTGCCCTGCGGGCTCCTCTCTCTGCCGCAGGCAAAGGGGGCGACTGCCCCGCGGGCAGGGTGGAGTTTGTGCGTCCCTCCAGGATCTACTGCCTCTCCGACCGCAGCTGCCCGGGCAGCGAGAAGTGCTGCAATAGCGGGCACATGAGAACCTGCCTCCTGCCTGACACCGGTACGCCCGGCTCGCCGGCGGCGGGGCCCCGGGGGGGGCAGGGCTGGAAGGGAGGCAGGAGAGCGAACGGGGCCATTCCGAGGCCCTGCCCACGGCTTTGTTCGCCTGGCGCGCGAGCTGGGTCTGGTCCCTGCCCCACAGAGCTAACCGCGGCCCTGGTGTCCGGCAGAGGCTCCCCGAGGAGGCTGCTGCATGCCCTTAGCGACCACCTCTGCTCCAGGCCCCAGGCAGGCACGCTAACTAAACAGGCTCCGCCCAGCGCCCAGGCCCCGCCTCCAGAGCTCTCCTCCAATGGGAGACCAAGATGCAAGGCCCTGCCGCTGAGATGCCGGAGGCTCAGAGGGAGCCGCCCTTGCTCTGGGCTCCGGGCCCATGCTCCTGCCCCCAGGGGCTCCCCGCCGGCTTTGCCCATTCAGTGCCCAGCAGCAGGCACCCCCGGGGCCCCGCCCTCACAGCCGCTGAGCGCCCTTCCTTGCGCGGGGGGCCCGGCTCAGCGACTGCCCCAAGCTCTCCTCTCCGGCAGTGAGTCCCGGCTACTGCCCGGAGCGCGGCGCCGGGGCGGGGGAGCCCTGCCGAGCGAGCTGCAACAACGACTCTGCCTGTGCCAGCGGGGCCAAGTGCTGCGCCCGGGGCTGCCGTGTGCTCTGCGTGGGCGCCGTGCCAGGTGAGCGCCGCGAGCCCTGTGCCCAGGAGCAGAGCGCTTGGCTGGTGGATGCACAAGGTGCCAAGGGCCACCATGCGCCTTCCCAGGGCACTGCCCAGGGCACTGCCCAGGGAAAAGCCCCGGCCCTGGAGACGCTGCCCCCTCCTGCCGATACAGGCTACGAACGGCCCAAGCCGGACCCCGGGCGCCCTGCCCCACAGCGGGGCCTGCGCTGCACAGGCATGGAGACGCTCGAGGCTCTTTGGCACCAGTGGGGGGAGACAGCAACCTGCCGGAGCCGTGAGGCTCCAGCACCAAGCCCAGCCCTGGCAGGGGAGGGACTCGCCCCGGGCAGGGCAGAGGTCGTGGGCACGTTCCCTGCCCCCCTCGGTCCCACACCCACATGCTCTGCATTGCCTAAGCCCTGCCCTAGAGCTGGGGAGAGGGGCAGGAAACGAGGGCAGAGACCCCTGCCCCACATAAAGTCTTGGGCAGAGGGCATGGGGGGGTTACCAGATGGTTTCAAAACAATACTGGCAACACTTGATCTCAGATGGAAGGGGGGGCAGCCGGGAGGAGGTCGGGAGTGGGGAAGCGGCCGGCGGGAAGCAGGCTGGCCGGGGGGGAACGGGCCACAGGGGAGCAGGGCTGGCCAGGGGGGGAACGGGCCATAGGGGAGTGCGGCCGGCCTGGGCAGAGGGCACGGGGGGGCACGGCCGGCCTGGGCAGAGGGCACGGGGGGAGCGCGGCCGGCCTGGGCAGAGGGCACGGGGGGCAGCGCGGCAGGCCTGGGCAGAGGGCACGGGGGGGAGCACGGCCGGCCTGGGCAGAGGGCACGGGGGGAGCGCGGCCGGCCTGGGCAGAGGGCACGGGGGGAGCGCGGCCGGCCTGGGCAGAGGGCACGGGGGGCAGCGCGGCCGGCCTGGGCAGAGGGCACGGGGGGGGCATGGCCGGCCTGGGCAGAGGGCACGGGGGGAGCGCGGCCGGCCTGGGCAGAGGGCACGGGGGGAGCGCGGCCGGCCTGGGCAGAGGGCACGGGGGGGAGCGGGGTCGGCCTGGGCAGAGGGCACGGGGGGGAGCGCGGCCGGCCTGGGCAGAGGGCACGGGGGGGAGCGCGGCCGGCCTGGGCAGAGGGCACGGGGGGGAGCGGGGTCGGCCTGGGCAGAGGGCACGGGGGGGAGCGCGGCCGGCCTGGGCAGAGGGCACGGGGGGGAGCACGGCCGGCCTGGGCAGAGGGCACGGGGGGAGCGCGGCCGGCCTGGGCAGAGGGCACGGGGGGAGCACGGCCGGCCTGGGCAGAGGGCACGGGGGGAGCGCGGCCGGCCTGGGCAGAGGGCACGGGGGGCAGCGCGGCCGGCCTGGGCAGAGGGCACGGGGGGGGCATGGCCGGCCTGGGCAGAGGGCACGGGGGGAGCACGGCCGGCCTGGGCAGAGGGCACGGGGGCAGCGCGGCCGGCCTGGGCAGAGGGCACGGGGGGGAGCACGGCCGGCCTGGGCAGAGGGCACAGGGGGGGCACGGCCGGCCTGGGCAGAGGGCACGGGGGGCAGCGCGGCCGGCCTGGGCAGAGGGCACAGGGGGGGCACGGCCGGCCTGGGCAGAGGGCACGGGGGGCAGCGCGGCCGGCCTGGGCAGAGGGCACAGGGGGGGCACGGCCGGCCTGGGCAGAGGGCACGGGGGGGGCGCGGCCGGCCTGGGCAGAGGGCACGGGGGGGGCGCGGCCGGCCTGGGCAGAGGGCACGGGGGGGGCGCGGCCGGCCTGGGCAGAGGGCACAGGGGGGGCACGGCCGGCCTGGGCAGAGGGCACGGGGGGGAGCGCGGCCGGCCTGGGCAGAGGGCACGGGGGGGAGCGCGGCCGGCCTGGGCAGAGGGCACGGGGGGGAACGCGGCCGGCCTGGGCAGAGGGCACAGGGGGGGCGTGGCCGGTCTGGGCAGAGGGCACGGGGGGGGGGCACGGCCAGCCTGGGCAGAGGGCACGGGGGGAGCGTGGCCGGCCTGGGCAGAGGGCACGGGGGGGAGCGCGGCCGACCTGGGCAGAGGGCACGGGGGGGCACGGCCGGCCTGGGCAGAGGGCACAGGGGGGCACGGCTGGCCTGGGCAGAGGGCACGGGGGGGCGCGGCTGGCCTGGGCAGAGGGCACGGGGGGGGCAGTTGGCAGGGCCGTGTTGGGCAGTCGCATTCTGAGCTGCCTTCTCGCTTCCAGCCAAGCCGGGCGTCTGCCCCAAGAGACGCGTCTCGCAGGATTTCACTCCTTGCGCCAACCAGTGCGAGGACGACCGGCAGTGCCCGGGGCGCCAGAAATGCTGCTTCGCCGCCTGCGGCCTGGCCTGCCTCAGCCCCTACACAGGTACCGGCCCAGTCGGCCCAGGGCTCAGCATCCCCGGCAGCACCGTGCCCGCGGGTCCTGACTCCACGCCGGGGTCTCAAATGCTCCAACACCCTGGCTCAGGTGCCCGTACCCCGGTGTGTGCGCAGACACACGTGTGCACGGGCACCTGCTGCCGGGCCCCATGTCCTCCCCTCAGCACCACCCCAGATTGAGGTGCCTGGGGCAGGAGGGGCTGGCGGCGCTCGGGGCAGGCAGCGCTCGGGGCAGGTGGCGCTCGGGGCAGGCGGCGCTTGGGGCAGGTGGCGCTCGGGACAGGCAGCGCTTGGGGTAGGCGGCGCTCGGGGCAGGAGGGGCTGACGGCGCTCGGGACAGGCAGCGCTCGGGGCAGGAGGGGCTGACGGCGCTCGGGGCAGGAGGGGCTGACGGCGCTCGGGGCAGGCGGCAGGAGGGGCAGGAGG
Organism: Pelodiscus sinensis; assembly: GCF_052426305.1. Taxonomy (NCBI): domain Eukaryota; kingdom Metazoa; phylum Chordata; order Testudines; family Trionychidae; genus Pelodiscus; species Pelodiscus sinensis. The sequence goes on from NC_143068.1 coordinate 35,658,406, forward strand.
GGCTGACGGCGCTCGGACCAGGCGGCGCTCAGGGCAGGAGGGGCTGACAGTGCTCGGGGCTGGAGGGGCTGACGGCGCTCGGGGCAGGCGGCACTCGGGGCAGGAGGGGCTGACGGCGCTCGGGGCAGGCAGCGCTCGGGGCAGGAGGGGCTGACGGCGCTCGGGACAGGCAGCGCTCGGGGCAGGAGGGGCTGACGGCGCTCGGGGCAGGAGGGGCTGACGGCGCTCGGGGCAGGCAGCGCTCGGGGCAGGAGGGGCTGACGGCGCTCGGGACAGGCAGCGCTCGGGGCAGGAGGGGCTGACGGCGCTCGGGACAGGCAGCGCTCGGGGCAGGAGGGGCTGACGGCGCTCGGGGCAGGCAGCGCTCGGGGCAGGAGGGGCTGACGGCGCTCGGGGCAGGAGGGGCTGACGGCGCTCGGACCAGGCGGCGCTCAGGGCAGGTGGGGCTGACGGCGCTCGGGACAGGCGGCACTCAGGGCAGGAGGGGCTGACGGCGCTCGGGGCAGGCAGCGCTCGGGGCAGGAGGGGCTGACGGCGCTCGGGACAGGCGGCACTCAGGCCAGGCGGCGCTCAGGGCTCCTCTCCCCGCAGAGAAGGCTGGCGTGTGCCCGGACGTGCCGCGGGAGCTGCCCCAGGGGCTGTGTGTGGACGCCTGCGTGGACGCCTGCGTGGACGATGCCGACTGCCCGGGCGAGCAGAAGTGCTGTGCCACAGGCTGTGGCTATAAGTGCCGAGGGCCCCTGGCAGGTACGGCCCCTCCGGGGTAGCCCGCATGCCGGAGGCCCAGCCACAGGGCCCTGCAGCCACCCGGCACAGGGCGAGGCTGGAGCCCTCGGTGGGGGCGGGGCTCCGTGCCAGGGAGCGTCCTTCGCCAGGGGTCGTGCCAGGTGGGCAGGGCCTGGGAGCTCCGCCAGCCTCCTCATCAGTAAATCCATTCGATGACAGGCGCTGGGGCCACGCCAGGCCTGAGAACCCAGGGCCAGGCTAGCCCCCCCCTCGCCGCTACGAGGCACCAGCCCCGTCTCTGGCTGCTGGTCGGGCCGAGGGACACTGGCCGGGGGGCTGGGCTGAGCCCCGGGGGGCAGGGAGCCAGCGGCCGTCCCGGTGCCCGCGGGGGGGCTGTCTCCGGGCGCCCAGGGGACCCGCTGTGTGTCCAGTGCGGCCCGGCGCCTGCCCAGGGCTTGCTCGTCTCCTGCCTGCGGTCGTGCGGGAGCGACAGCGACTGCCCCGCCGCCCACACGTGCTGCAGCAAAGGCTGCGGGCGGCTCTGCGTGGAGCCAGTGCGGGGTACGGCCCGGCCCCAGGGCCCCCGGCTCAGGCCCGGCCACTCTCCCTGCGCTGCAGTGAGGCCAGGGCTGTGCCCAGCCCCAGCCCCGCCGGGCAGCAGGGAGCCCTGCCTTTCCCGGTGCCTGGGGGACAGCGACTGCCCAGGGACCCGCAAGTGCTGCCTGGCCGGCTGCGGCCGCGCCTGCCTGCTCCCGGTGCAGGGTAAGCGCTGCGGGGGGCGCGGGGAGCAGGGCAGCGAGGGGCCGGGCCGGATGTGGGGGGGGGGGCGCCTGCACGGGCAGCAGCGGAGAAGCGGGGCAGGGCCGGTGGGCTCGGGGAGCCGGGGAGGGGGCGTGGGGAAGGCGGGCCGGGCACAGCGGAGACCCGGCTCCGCTCGGTGCATCCTCTCGGCCCGTGGGGGGGCTCGGGCTCCGGCAGGCAGGAGGAGCTGCAGCCAGAGGCGGGGGGGCATAGGGTGAGTGGGGGCTCCAGCAGGCAGGGGTCAGGCGGGGGTGATTCGGAGGGCGGGGGCTCCCACGGGCGGGGGTCAGGCGGGGGCTCCCACGGGAGGGGGTCAGGCGGGGGGTGATTCGGAGGGGCGGGGGCTCCCACGGGCGGGGGTCGGGCGGGGGCTCCCGCGGGCGGGGGTCAGGCGGGGGGTGATTCGGAGGGGCGGGGGCTCCCGCGGGGGGGCTCCCACGGGCAGGGGTCAGGCGGGGGGTGATTCGGAGGGGCGGGGACTCCCACGGGCGGGGCTCCCATGGGCGAGGGTCAGACGGGGACTCCCACGGGGGGGCTCCCACGGGCGGGGGTCAGGCGGGGGGTGATTCGGAGGGCGGGGGCTCCCACGGGCGAGGGTCAGGCGGGGGGTGATTCGGAGGGGCGGGGGCTCCCACGGGCGAGGGTCAGGCGGGGGGTGATTCGGAGGGCGGGGGCTCCCACGGGCGGGGGGGCGGGGGGTGATTCGGAGGGGCGGGGGCTCCCACGGGGGACTCCCACGGGGGGGTCAGGCGGGGGGTGATTCGGAGGGCGGGGGCTCCCACGGGCGGGGGGTGATTCGGAGGGGCGGGGGCTCCCACGGGCGGGGGTCAGGCGGGGGGTGATTCGGAGGGGCGGGGGCTCCCACGGGCGGGGGTCTGGCGGGGGCTCCCACGGGCGGGGGTCAGGCGGGGGGTGATTCGGAGGGCGGGGGCTCCCACGGGCGGGGGTCAGGCGGGGGCTCCCACGGGGGGGTCAGGCGGGGGGTGATTCGGAGGGGCGGGGGCTCCCACGGGCGGGGGTCTGGCGGGGGGTGATTCGGAGGGCGGGGGCTCCCACGGGCGGGGGTCAGGCGGGGGCTCCCACGGGCGGGGGTCAGGCGGGGGGTGATTCGGAGGGCGGGGGCTCCCACGGGCGGGGGTCAGGCGGGGGCTCCCACGGGGGGGGCTCCGGAAGGCGGGTGCCCGGTGCCGGGGGTGACGCGCCGCTCTGCACGTGGCAGTGAAGCCCGGGGCCTGCCCGGCCGTCCTGCGTGGCTCCCTGGGGCCCTGCGTGGAGAGGTGCCGCAGCGACGGGGACTGCGGCCGCACGGAGAAATGCTGCCGCACCGGCTGCGGCCGCGTCTGCAAACCCCCTGTGGAGGGTAAGAGCCCCGGGCCCCCAGCTCCTCCCCCTCCCAAACCCAGCCCCCGTGCCGCCCTCAGGCCCCGCCCCTTCTCGAAGGCCCCGCCCCTCCCTCCACATCCCCATCTCAGCCACTTGCTTGTTGTTGGGAGGGGGAGGGGGAGGGGGGGCTGGGAAACACTTTGGAGCGGGAGGGGCTCCACGCTGGGGCTGGGGGTTGGCATGGGGAGGGGCGTGGGGTCTGCAAGGGAGGGGCCTGTGTCCCCCCCCCCGCCCCGTGCAGGGTAAGATGCTGCCCGAGCCCGGCAGTGGGGAGGGCCCAGCGCCCCCCTGCAGCCACCCACTGGAGGGGGGGAGTGTGACGGCGCGTCGGGGAGCCCCCTGCCCTGCACCCCCGTCCACAGCCGGATGCGACTCCGCCGGCCGGGAGAGTGGCAGGTTTCTTGCTTCTCCGAGATCCAGCGCAGGCTCCATGGGACACAGGAGCCAGGGCAGAGCCTTAGTCCTCTTGGGGGGGGGGGGGTCCACAGGCCCCTGAGCCCCCCTGTCCTGGCCTTAGTCTGCTCCCTGCAGGCTTCCCCCAGCCACTGGGCCCTGAGCCCCCAGGCGGCGCCGCCTCCCGCACTGTCCGGCTCCCAGAGCCAAGGGGAATCTCTGGCCCTGGTCCCCAGGTGTGAGACTCTGCCCCCCTGCCCCAGGGAGTCCTGCCCCCGCCATGCAGAGAGAGCTGCAGACTGGGGGCCTGAGGTCCGCGCACACGCACTACAGCGGTGACGGGAACGGCCTCCCCACTGCCTCACGGGGTCTGTGCAGGGACGAAGGATCCAGGCCAGGAGGGAGCCCCCAGTGACCCGGCTCTGCCCAGGCCGGGGGCGCTGCTGACCCGGGCGGGGCCCTGTGCCCGGCTGCACTGCCCTGGGCGCAGCTCGGCCCTGCCCCTCGACCCCCTTCTTGCCGTCGCAGAGAAGCCGGGCCGGTGCCGCAGGCCGCTGTTCGTGTGCACGGGGGCCGTCACCGCCGAGTGCGACACGGACGCCGAGTGCCCCGGCTCGCACAAGTGCTGCCCCGTCGGCTGTGCCAGGACGTGCCGCCCGCCCGAGACAGGTACAGGCCCTCCCCCCGCTGCCAGCACACGCCGTGGGGCGTGAGTGGGGGGGGCCGCACCCCCTTGGGGGGCAGCCCGACGTCCCATCTCCCGGCCAGTCCGGGGCAGGGTTCCCCCAAGCTCCTGGGGCCCCCAGCCGCAGCAGAGCATGGCCCTGACGTGGGGGGGGGGGAGAGCACTGGGGTGGGAGCAGGCCTGGGGACACGGGCACCGTGGTCGGAACAGGGACCGGCTGCCCAGAGGCCGGTATCAGACGCCAGCGGTGGCTGCATGGGGCTCCCCATGGGGCAGCACAGGGCTGGGGGGTTCCTGCCTCCCTGAAGTCAGGGTCCCTGCTGGGTGGCTGCTGACAGCCCAAGCCCGGGGGGGGGTACCCCATTATAAGGCACCAAACCAGCCACACCAAGCACTTCTGTTTCTCACACTGGCCAGCAAGGAGTCCCACAAGCAACCCCCTCAGGCACCCCAGCGCTCCCTGTGCCCCCCCAGCCCCCCTTACACAGGGGAGAGGTTATAACCCATCCCCCACCTCCCCTCAGACACCCCAGTGCTCCCTGTGCCCCCCAGCCCCCCTTACACAGGGGAGAGGTTCTAACCCATCCCCCACCTCCCCTCAGACACCCCAGCGCTCCCTGTGCCCCCAGCCCCCCTTACACCGGGGAGAGGTTCTAACCCATCCCCCACCTCCCCTCAGACACCCCAGTGCTCCCTGTGCCCCCCCCCAGCCCCACTTTACACAGAGGAGAGGTTAGAACCCATCCCCCACCTCCCCTCTCACACCCCAGCACTCCCTGTGCCCCCCCAGCCCCCCTCACACAGAGGAGAGGTTCTAACCCATCCCCCACCTCCCCTCACACACCCCAGTGCTCCCTGTGCCCCCCCAGCCCCCCTCACACAGAGGGGAGGTTCTAACCCATCCCTCCTCATCTGAGCAGGTTCTCCCAGTCCCAAAGGGCCAGCCCCACGCCCAGGTCAGTTTTTACCTCAGACCCTTCCCCAAGGAGCCCGCCGGCCAGTCCTGCACCTAACACTGCAGGTCTATGGAGGACAGGGTGAGAGTTCAGATTGCTGAGGGAATCCAACACACAGGGATCGCGCCGTCCCAGGGCCCGTGTTCTGCCCTTGCCCGGGGGAGACACTCTTGTTCTGCGGTGTCGTGTGCCCCAGGGTGGAGTCTGTCGCACGGGCACCTCACCCGGCCAGGCCGGGCTGGTCCTTTGCCAGCAGCAGCCATTGTTCCCAGCCAAGCTCATCAGATCCGGGCTGGCACCGCCCGAGGTGCATTGTCAGTCAAGGGCTGCAATTCACTTGACTCCCTCTCACACTGGGCTGGCCCAGCCCCCTGCGGGTGTCTCCCAGAACAAAGACTGGAATTGCGAGGGCAGAGCCCGCGCCTGTCACCTCGCATACCAGGCTGACACCTGCGCCTGAAGAGAACAAACAGCCAGCGCCCGCCGGCTCTCCTAGGGTCTGTCTACACTACCCGCTAGTTCGAACTAGGAGGGTAATGTATGCATACCGCACTTGCAAATGAAGCCCGGGATTTGAATTTCCCGGGCTTCATTTGCATAAGCAGGGAGCCGCCATTTTTAAAACCCCACTGGTTCGAACCCCGTGCAGCGCGGCTACACGGGGTACGAACTAGGTAGTTCGAACTACGAGGTGTACCGGTAGGAGGTGTACACGAGATGCACCGGTAGGAGGTGTACACGAGGTGCACCGGTAGGAGGTGTACACGAGGTGTACCGGTAGGAGGTGTAGACGAGGAGTAACGGTAGGAGGTGTACACGAGGTGTACCGGTAGGAGGTGTACACGAGATGCACCGGTAGGAGGTGTACACGAGATGCACCGGTAGGAGGTGTACACGAGGTGCACCGGTAGGAGGTGTACACGAGGTGCACCGGTAGGAGGTGTACACGAGGTGTACCGGTAGGAGGTGTACACGAGATGCACCGGTAGGAGGTGTACAGGAGGTGTACCGGTAGGAGGTGTACACGAGATGCACCGGTAGGAGGTGTACACGAGGTGCACTGGTAGGAGGTGTACACGAGATGCACCGGTAGGAGGTGTACACGAGATGCACCGGTAGGAGGTGTACACGAGGTGCACCGGTAGGAGGTGTACACGAGGTGTACCGGTAGGAGGTGTAGACGAGGAGTAACGGTAGGAGGTGTACACGAGGTGTACCGGTAGGAGGTGTACACGAGATGCACCGGTAGGAGGTGTACACGAGATGCACCGGTAGGAGGTGTACACGAGGTGCACCGGTAGGAGGTGTACACGAGGTGCACCGGTAGGAGGTGTACACGAGGTGTACCGGTAGGAGGTGTACACGAGATGCACCGGTAGGAGGTGTACAGGAGGTGTACCGGTAGGAGGTGTACACGAGATGCACCGGTAGGAGGTGTACACGAGGTGCACCGGTAGGAGGTGTACACGAGATGCACCGGTAGGAGGTGTACACGAGATGCACCGGTAGGAGGTGTACACGAGATGCACCGGTAGGAGGTGTACACGAGATGCACCGGTAGGAGGTGTACACGAGGTGCACCGGTAGTTCGGAATAGGAATCCTAGTTCGAACTACCTAGTTCGAGTCCCGTGTAGCCGCGCTGCGCGGGGTTCGAACCAGCGGGGTTTTAAAAATGGCAACCTGCCGGCAACGCGCTTGCTGCTCGGATCCAGCGCCCTTCAGAGAGCCTGGGCCCGGCAGCCGTGAGCGGAGGCGCCCTCCTCCCCGTGGCGCCCAGGCGGTGTGACCGTCCCGCCCGCCCCCCGCCCTGCCTGGCCTGCTCTGCGCCGGGCTGCTCCCTCGGCCGAGCCCCCGCTCACAGCAGGGAGGCTAGTGCCCGGCAGGGATCCCAGGGGCGGGCAGGCCGGGGGCCCTGCGCCTGCCACTCCCACAGCTCCCTGCTTTGTGTCCACAGCGCCCAGAGGCAGCGACAGCCGCCTGCCCGCCCGTGGCCAGGGTGAGTGACCATGTGGGGCGGGGGGGAGCTAATGGCCACGTGCTGTGTCCACCGGGGGGGGGGGGACTTCCCCTGAGCTCTGCTCTCCTGCTGCGGGCAGCATTCCTGGGGCCCCTCCCTGCACGTCGGATCCTGGCCGGGCTCGGTGCAGCACGTCCTGCTCCGCAGGGACACCGGGCGTGGTCTCCTCCCCTGGAGGCATGCTGCCTCTGGACCCCGCCCGCACCGCCAGGCCAGCTCCCCCCCCGCCAGGCAACCAGCTCCCGCCCCCCTCAGCCAGCTCCCACCCCCGCCAGGCAACCAGCTCCCGCCCCCCTCAGCCAGCTCCCGCCCCCGCCAGGCAACCAGCTCCCGCCCCCCTCAGCCAGCTCCCCCCCCGCCAGGCAACCAGCTCCCGCCCCCCTCAGCCAGCTCCCCCCCCGCCAGGCAACCAGCTCCTACCCCCTCAGCCAGCTCCCCCCCCGCCAGGCAACCAGCTCCCGCCCCCCTCAGCCAGCTCCCCCCCCGCCAGGCAACCAGCTCCTACCCCCTCAGCCAGCTCCCCCCCCCCGCCAGGCAACCAGCTCCCGTCCCCCTCAGCCAGCCCCCCCCCCGCCAGGCAACCAGCTCCCGCCCCCCTCAGCCAGCTCCCCCCCCGCCAGGCAGCCAGCTCCCGCCCCCCTCAGCCAGCTCCCACCCCCGCCAGGCAACCAGCTCCCGCCCCCCTCAGCTAGCTCCCCCCCCGCCAGGCAGCCAGCTCCCGCCCCCCTCAGCCAGCTCCCGCCCCCGCCAGGCAACCAGCTCCCGCCCCCCTCAGCCAGCTCCCCCCCCTGCCAGGCAACCAGCTCCCGCCCCCCTCAGCTAGCTCCCGCCCCCGCCAGGCAGCCAGCTCCCGCCCCCCTCAGCCAGCTCCCGCCCCCGCCAGGCAACCAGCTCCCGCCCCCCTCAGCCAGCTCCCACCCCACCAGGCAAACAGCTCCCGCCCCCCTCAGCCAGCTCCCCCTCCCGCCAGGCAACCAGCTCCCGCCCCCCTCAGCCAGCTCCCCCCCCACCAGGCAACCAGCTCCCGACCCCCTCAGCCAGCCCCCCCCCGCCAGGCAACCAGCTCCCGCTCCCCTCAGCCAGCCCCCCCCGCCAGGCAACCAGCTCCCGCCCCCCTCAGCCAGCTCCCCCCCGCCAGGCAACCAGCTCCCGCCTCCCTCAGCCAGCTCCCCCCCCGCCAGGCAACCAGCTCCCGCCCCCTCAGCCAGCCCCCCCCACCAGGCCAGGCAACCAGCTCCCACCCCGCCAGCCAGAGCTTCCTGCCCCGCCAGCTGGCTCCCCACCCCTGCCATCCAGTCCGCCTGGCCCCCCATTATCCAGTCAGCCTGGCCCCCCATTATCCAGTCCGCCTGCCCCCCCATTATCCAGTCCGCCTGCCATCCAGACAGCTGATGAGGAGCAGCAATCCAGCCGCTAACCCTTCGCTCCCCAGGGGCTGTTTCCATCATGGCCCCTCTCTGCTGCAGAGAGACCTGGGGCCTGCCCCTGATCCGGCGCCATGTGCCCGCTCAGGGGTGCCCTCTGCTCCGTGACCCTGAGTGCCCGGGGGAGCAGCAGTGCTGCTACGCCGCGTGCCGCCTCCGCTGCCTTGCCCCGGCGGAAGGTAGCTCGAGGCGCGTGGCCGCGTGGCTCAGGCAGAGCGAGCCTCCTGCATGGCTGAGCCGGGGTCCCCTCGCACACTGCTCGCAAGGGGGGGCTCACGGACCGGGGACCCTCCCCCCGTACGCTGGGGACAGGCGGCGCCTGACGCTCCCACCGCAACTTCCACCCCCGGTGACCCTGAGCCCCCAGAGCCCCCAACTGCCCCGCTGCAGCCTGTGGTGGGCGGCCCAGGGAGCGCGGTGTCTGCAGGACGAGCACATGGGCCCCTCTGCAGAGACCCCCAGCTAGTGCGGCTGATGGGGAGCCCAGGCTGACTGGATAAGGGTAGAGGGGGGCCAGGCTGACTGGATAATGGGGGGCCAGGCTGACTGGATAAAGGTAGAGGGGGGCCAGGCTGACTGGATAATGGGGGGACCAGGCTGACTGGATAAGGGTAGAGGGGGGCCAGGCTGACTGGATAATGGGGGGACCAGGCTGACTGGATAAGGGTAGAGGGGGGCCAGGCTGATTGGATAATGGGGGGACCAGGCTGACTGGATAAGGGTAGAGGGGGGCCAGGCTGACTGGATAATGGGGGGGCCAGGCTGACTGGATAAGAGTAGAGGGGGGCCAGGCTGACTGGATAATGGGGGGCCAGGCTGACTGGATAAGGGTAGAGGGGGCCCAGGCTGACTGGATAAGGGTAGAGGGGGGCCAGGCTGACTGGATAATGGGGGGGGCCAGGCTGACTGGATAAGGGTAGAGGGGGGCCAGGCTGACTGGATAATGGGGGGGCCAGGCTGACTGGATAATGGGGGGGCCAGGCTGACTGGATAATGGGGGGACCAGGCTGACTGGATAAGGGTAGAGGGGGCCCAGGCTGACTGGATAAGGGTAGAGGGGGGCCAGGCTGACTGGATAATGGGGGGGCCAGGCTGACTGGATAAGGGTAGAGGGGGGCCAGGCTGACTGGATAATGGGGGGGCCAGGCTGACTGGATAAGGGTAGAGGGGGGCCAGGCTGACTGGATAATGGGGGGGGCTAGGCTGACTGGATAAGGGTAGAGGGGGGCCAGGCTGACTGGATAATGGGGGGGGCTAGGCTGACTGGATAAGGGTAGAGGGGGCCCAGGCTGACTGGATAATGGGGGGCCAGGCTGACTGGATAATGGGGGGACCAGGCTGACTGGATAAGGGTAGAGGGGGCCCAGGCTGACTGGATAATGGGGGGACCAGGCTGACTGGATAAGGGTAGAGGGGGGCCAGGCTGACTGGATAATGGGGGGACCAGGCTGACTGGATAAGGGTAGAGGGGGGCCCAGGCTGACTGGATAAGGGTAGAGGGGGGCCCAGGCTGACTGGATAATGGGGGACCAGGCTGACTGGATAAGGGTAGAGGGGGGCCAGGCTGACTGGATAATGGGGGGCCAGGCTGACTGGATAAGGGTAGAGGGAGCCCAGGCTGACTGGATAATGGGGGGGCCAGGCTGACTGGATAAGAGTAGAGGGGGGCCAGGCTGACTGGATAATGGGGGGCCAGGCTGACTGGATAAGGGTAGAGGGGGCCCAGGCTGACTGGATAATGGGGGGGCCAGGCTGACTGGATAAGGGTAGAGGGGGCCCAGGCTGACTGGATAATGGGGGGGCCAGGCTGACTGGATAAGGGTAGAGGGGGGCCAGGCTGACTGGATAATGGGGGGGGCAGGCTGACTGGATAAGGGTAGACGGGGGCCAGGCTGACTGGATAATGGGGGGGCCAGGCTGACTGGATAATGGGGGGGCCAGGCTGACTGGATAAGGGTAGAGGGGGGCCAGGCTGACTGGATAATGGGGGGCCAGGCTGACTGGATAAGGGTAGAGGGGGCCCAGGCTGAGTGGATAATGGGGGGGCCAGGCTGACTGGATAAGGGTAGAGGGGGCCCAGGCTGACTGGATAATGGGGGGGCCAGGCTGACTGGATAAGGGTAGAGGGGGGCCAGGCTGACTGGATAATGGGGGGGCCAGGCTGACTGGATAAGGGTAGAGGGGGGCCAGGCTGACTGGATAATGGGGGGGGCCAGGCTGACTGGATAAGGGTAGAGGGGGGCCAGGCTGACTGGATAATGGGGGGGCCAGGCTGACTGGATAAGGGTAGAGGGGGGCCAGGCTGACTGGATAATGGGGGGGGCTAGGCTGACTGGATAAGGGTAGAGGGGGCCCAGGCTGACTGGATAATGGGGGGGCCAGGCTGACTGGATAAGGGTAGAGGGGGGCCAGGCTGACTGGATAATGGGGGGCCAGGCTGACTGGATAAGGGTAGAGGGGGGCCAGGCTGACTGGATAATGGGGGGGCCAGGCTGACTGGATAAGGGTAGAGGGGGGCCAGGCTGACTGGATAATGGGGGGGCCAGGCTGACTGGGTAAGGGTAGAGGGGGGCCAGGCTGACTGGATAATGGGGGGGGCTAGGCTGACTGGATAATGGGGGGGCCAGGCTGACTGGATAAGGGTAGAGGGGGGCCAGGCTGACTGGATAATGGGGGGGGCTAGGCTGACTGGATAATGGGGGGGCCAGGCTGACTGGATAAGGGTAGAGGGGGGCCAGGCTGACTGGATAATGGGGGGGCCAGGTTGACTGGATAAGGGTAGAGGGGGGCCAGGCTGACTGGATAATGGGGGGCCAGGCTGACTGGATAAGGGTAGAGGGGGCCCAGGCTGACTGGATAATGGGGGGCCAGGCTGACTGGATAAGGGTAGAGGGGGGCCAGGCTGACTGGATAATGGGGGGCCAGGCTGACTGGATAAGGGTAGAGGGGGGCCAGGCTGACGATAATGGGGGGCAGGCTCAGTCATTCAGGGGACAGGTGGTGGGGGGGGGAATTTCTCTGAGCCGATCGTCCAGGAGCTGCGTCCAGCCAGCACTGGGGGGGGGGGGGGGAGAACGGAGGCTTCCCAGGCCTCCTCCCCTGAGCATCTCTCTTGTCTGCAGAGAAGCCTGGCTACTGCCCGGCCCTGGTGCCTCCAGGCCTGAGCCTCAGTCAGAGCTGCGGCCCCTGCCTGGCCAACAGGTCCTGCTCCGCCTGCGCGGGGGATATGGATTGCCCTGGCCCGGAGAAGTGCTGCCCCAGCCAGTGCGGAACCCGCTGCACAGAGCCCATTGCCAGTAAGAGAACAGAGCAGTGGCCATGCTGGGTCACCTGGGGCCCTGTCTCCTGCCCCTTCCTCCAGGAACCCAGGAGCTCTCTGCTGACCCCAGTTACAGGTTTGGTTTTCACAGACTCCCCTGGCAGGGAGTTCCACAGGTTGCCTGTGCATTATGGGAAGACACACTCCCTTTTCTTTGTTCTAAATCTGCTACCTATTCATTTCATTGGCCGGCCCTTGTCCTTAGGTCATGTGAAGGGATAAATTACACGTCCCTAGTCACTTCCTCCACTCCATTCATGAGTTTATAGGCCTCTGTTACACCGCCCACCCCGTTGTCTCTTTTCCACATTGAACAGTCCCCGTAGGGCCTGTGCCAGGGTGCGCATCCCCCTCCCGATCCCTGAGTGCCAGGACTCAGAATCCGGGGCCCAGGGACAGGGCAGGGTTCCTCAGCAGGCAGAGGTGGTGCTGGGGGGCTGCATAATATTGAGCTCAGCACCCCAGGGTGGCAGGGAGGCTGCTTCTGGGCCCGGACCCCAGCCCTCCAGGATTAGATGCTGCATCGCCCTTCCCGCAGGCCGAGCCCTGCAGGCTACTTGGACCTGGGCCCCTAACCCTGCAGGGGGGCTCGCTCGGACACTGGGCCACTAGCCCTGCGGGGGGGCTCGCTCGGACACTGGGCCACTAACCCTGCGGGGGGGCTCGCTCGGACACTGGGCCACTAACCCTGCGGGGGGGCTCGCTCGGACACTGGGCCACTAGCCCTGCGGGGGGGCTCGCTCGGACACTGGGCCACTAGCCCTGCGGGGGGGCTCGCTCGGACACTGGGCCACTAGCCCTGCGGGGGGGCTCGCTCAGACACTGGGCCACTAGCCCTGCAGGGGGGCTCGCTCGGACACTGGGCCACTAGCCCTGCAGGGGGGGGCTCGCTCGGACACTGGGCCACTAGCCCTGCAGGGGGGGCTCGCTCGGACACTGGGCCACTAGCCCTGCAGGGGGGGCTCGCTCGGACACTGGGCCACTAGCCCTGCGGGGGGGCTCGCTCAGACACTGGGCCACTAACCCTGCAGGGGGGGGCTCGCTCGGACACTGGGCCACTAGCCCTGCAGGGGGGCTCGCTCAGACACTGGGCCACTAGCCCTGCGGGGGGGCTCGCTCAGACACTGGGCCACTAACCCTGCAGGGGGGGGCTCGCTCGGACACTGGGCCACTAACCCTGCAGGGGGGCTCGCTCAGACACTGGGCCACTAACCCTGCGGGGGGGCTCGCTCGGACACTGGGCCACTAACCCTGCGGGGGGGCTCGCTCGGACACTGGGCCACTAGCCCTGCGGGGGGGCTCGCTCAGACACTGGGCCACTAGCCCTGCAGGGGGGCTCGCTCAGACACTGGGCCACTAGCCCTGCAGGGGGGGCTCGCTCGGACACTGGGCCACTAGCCCTGCAGGGGGGGCTCGCTCGGACACTGGGCCACTAGCCCTGCGGGGGGGCTCGCTCGGACACTGGGCCACTAGCCCTGCAGGGGGGCTCGCTCAGACACTGGGCCACTAGCCCTGCAGGGGGGGCTCGCTCGGACACTGGGCCACTAGCCCTGCAGGGGGGGCTCGCTCGGACACTGGGCCACTAGCCCTGCAGGGGGGGCTCGCTCGGACACTGGGCCACTAGCCCTGCGGGGGGGCTCGCTCAGACACTGGGCCACTAACCCTGCAGGGGGGGGCTCGCTCGGACACTGGGCCACTAGCCCTGCAGGGGGGCTCGCTCAGACACTGGGCCACTAGCCCTGCGGGGGGGCTCGCTCAGACACTGGGCCACTAACCCTGCAGGGGGGGGCTCGCTCGGACACTGGGCCACTAACCCTGCGGGGGGGCTCGCTCAGACACTGGGCCACTAACCCTGCGGGGGGGCTCGCTCGGACACTGGGCCACTAGCCCTGCGGGGGGGCTCGCTCGTACACTGGGCCACTAGCCCTGCGGGGGGGCTCGCTCGGACACTGGGCCACTAACCCTGCGGGGGGGCTCGCTCGTACACTGGGCCACTAGCCCTGCGGGGGGGCTCGCTCGGACACTGGGCCACTAACCCTGCGGGGGGGCTCGCTCGGACACTGGGCCACTAGCCCTGCGGGGGGGCTCGCTCGTACACTGGGCCACTAGCCCTGCGGGGGGGCTCGCTCGGACACTGGGCCACTAGCCCTGCGGGGGGGCTCGCTCGGACACTGGGCCACTAGCCCTGCAGGGGGGGCTCGCTCGGACACTGGGCCACTAGCCCTGCGGGGGGGGCTCGCTCGGACACTGGGCCACTAGCCCTGCGGGGGGGCTCGCTCGGACACTGGGCCACTAGCCCTGCGGGGGGGCTCGCTCAGACAGGCCCTGCCATGGCTGCAGGGCATGGAGTCGTGCCGGAGCCACTGAACGGCTCCGCTGTGCTGCCCGGCGTCACGGCCCCCCCACCCCTCCGCTCTGCTCTGCGTCTCCAGACGTCTGCCATCTGGGGCCTGACGTGGGGCCGTGCAAAGCCTGGGTCCCTCGGCTCTTCTACAACGCCAGCGCCCGGCTGTGCGAGCTCTTCATCTACGGCGGCTGCCGGGGGAACACCAACAACTTTGCCGCGGAGGAGGAGTGTCTGCAGGCCTGCGGGCCCCATGGTGAGAGTGGGGACGGGGGAGGATCCACGCCGCTCGGGGCCGCCCGTCCCATCCCCTGCCCCTCCGGCCCTGCCACCACGGCCCAGGCAGCCGAGCCGCGTGGCCTGGGGCCCGCCCTGTTCTGTGCCCGGGGGTCTGCCCACTGCCGCCCGGCTGCTGCCACATTTCTGGGGCACCGCGGAGGGGTCGCACCAGGGAAACTGCTCTGAGCCCGGGCAACTGGCAGCCTGGCCTGGGGCCCTTCCCTACGTGGCACCAGCCCAGCCCCACCGAGCACGACCGCTGCCCCCCCGGCCAGCAAGGAGCCTCCCCAGCAAATCCCCTCGACACCCCAGCGCCCTGAGCCCCCCCTGCACCCCCACACGGGGAGAGGTTATAACCCCTCCCCCCTCCCCTCAGACACCCCAGCGCCCTGAGCCCCCCCTTCACCCCCACACGGGGAGAGGTTATAACCCATCCCCCCCCTCCCCTCAGACACCCCAGCGCCCTGAGCCCCCCCTGCACCCCCACACGGGGAGAGGTTATAACCCATCCCCCCCTCCCCTCAGACACCCCAGCGCCCTGAACCCCCCCTGCGCCCCCACATGGGGAGAGGTTATAACCCATCCCCCCCTCCCCTCACACCCCAGCCCTCCCTGTGACCCCCCAGTCCCCCTTACACAGGAGAGAGGTTACAACCCATCCCCCACCTCCCCTCAGACACCCCAGTGTTCCCTGTGTCCCCCAGCCCCCCTCACACAGGGGAGAGGTTATAACCCATCCCCCACCTCCCCTCACACACCCCAGGGCTCCCTGTGCCCCCCCAGCCGCACCTCGCACAGGGGAGAGGTTATAACCCATCCCCCCACCTCACCTCAGACACCCCAGTGTTCCCTGCGCCCCCCGCCCCACCTCACACAGGATGGGCTGGGTCTGGGCACCGCTGAGGGCGTCTGCTCAGGGAGAATTGCTCAGAACCAGGGCTCCGTACAGCCCCCAGGCTGGAGACCTTCCCAAACAGGCCCCACACCAGTCCCACCGAGCGCTCCAGCTGCCAATCCGGCCAGCAGGAAGCCTCCCGAGCAAAACCCCTCGGACCCCCCAGCTCTCCCTGTGCCACAATCAGCCCCAGGCCTAACACAGGTGAGGGGCTATAGGACCCGATCTCACATACCCTGAACGGGTCCTCTCGGTCCCAAGAAACCAGCCACAGATCCCCGGTCAATGCACCCCCTGGATCGTACCCACGAGATCGCGCCGAGCCAGCCCTTTACAATCTACCCTCTAAAGGGTTATTAACGAGAGAAAGAAAAGGTGGCGAGTCAGGCTGTTGAGGAGAATACGTCACACGCACCGGTCACTCAGTTCCTGATGCAGGCTGGTAACAGCGACGTTCCAAACCGCTCGCTTAGCAGTGTCTGGTGCCCATCCTACGTCAGGACGGGTCGGCGCCCCTTCCCGGCTCTGTCCCTCGCAAGGCGGCACCGGGGATCAGTAGCACGAGTGAAGACCAGATGGAGTCGGCCTCATGGCACTTTCTATCCATCCCTGGTACCTCCCAGGCTGGAACGGGACACATGGCCCCATGACCCGTCCCTGTGTCCCCTGCCAGGAGCCGTGAGATTCTAACTGGTCTGCAGGTGTGTATTGGGCACCCTGAGAGCCATGGTCCTTGGGGCCGAGCTAATACGGGTTCGAATGCAATATTAGAAACAAGAGCACAGAACTGGACACGGTATGAAAACCAGGCCGGCCTTCAATAGGCTTCATCACTGCAAGGTCTCTCCTAGAGACGACCGCATCCTTGCACTGGTTTACAAAGCCAAGGTGAAACTTGGTAAGAACCATCGTGTGGTGGCACTTTGGGGGGACCCCCCGATCCTGCACCCCGTCTCCAGCAAGATGGGACTCCACCAGCCAGTAGAACAGAGAGGGGTCATGGCTTCTCCAGGACACAGCACAGCACAGATGTGATGTGGACATAAGGAGTCAGGGGCTGCCCTAGACCCCTTGGGGCAGGTGCATCGCCCCCCTCAACTCCCAGCACTCCGCTTAGTCTGTTCTCTCCATGGTTTCCCAGCCAAAAAACTGCCCAGCTCCGCAGCCCTGCCCCCCAGCCAAGTGGCCGTCTCCCCCTCCCTCCCTTTGTCTCCCCCCTGGGAAGAGCCTTGTTATCTGCTCAGGCTGGGCCTGGGTGTCTGGGCCAATCCACATGTGGTGAGTCAGTGGGAATCGCACAGCCCAGCGCAGGGGACCCCGGGTTACAGAGCAGACAGCCCCCCACAACATCACACATAGCCAATCCGATCTGCTTTTGCAGCATGAACCACGTGTGTCTTGTGATCTTGCCCGGAGCTAAAGAAAATAGTAAAGCTATCCAGGCCAGCTCTGGCAACCCTGAAGTCCAGTTACCACTGAGTTAATGTAGGGATTCTCATCCCACAGAGCGTAGGCATCTTGGCCCTTCGCCATGAAAACATCATGGTGGTGTGCCTCAGTTTCCCTTTCCACACAGTACATTATGGCTGGAATCCTCTTTGTCCTGCAAGAAGTTCCGAGATCAGTTACAGGCAGTAACTGTGAGCTACCAATATCGCAGGGTCCTTTAACATGCAGACTGTCGTTTGGTGCATTTCTTGGCAGGTTACATGGTCTTTCCAAAACAGCACATTGTACATCTTTACCAGTCTTGGCCACGACAGCACGTCGGTTACAGACGTTGACCTGGGCAATAGGAACAAACCCACATGCAGTGTTCGCTGGCAGTAGTTTCTCTCATGCCACGTCTTTGGCTCCATAGCATTGTAGCTTTGGCCCCTCAGGTTTAAACTGCAGTTTTCCTTTGCCAAAGCAAATTTTGCCCTTCCCCCTGGTCCTGGGGCTTCAAAACCTGACGTCTCTGGCTTAACAAAGACAAAGGGCTGGCTGGGTGTGTCTTCCCTGCTCACAATGGCCTTGGAATTTTCATTGTCCTCCCAGGCAGCCAGGTAACAATAACAAGTAGATTTACAACTCTGGTCCTTCCACCTCCAACCTCTGCTCCCAGTGGAATCAGATGTTCGGTGTCCTGATGGAGTACCAGTGTCCACAGTGTCTAGAGATGGGAGTTTACCTGCCATCTCCTGCATTCCAGAGAGACTAGCCACACAGCTGCTCTGCCCGGCAGACTTAGCTCCACAGTCCTTCTGAATCTGAGACACTGTCCACCCTCCTCATCAGCCTGGAAACAACCCTGCCCCAACCACACTGAGGGTATGTCTACACTACCCCGCTAGTTCGAACTAGGGGGGTAATGTATGCATACCGAACTTGCTAATGAAGCCCGGGATTTGAATTTCCCGGGCTTCATTAGCATAAAGCCGGCGCCGCCATTTTTAAAAGCCGGCTAGTGCGAACCCCGTGCCGCGCGGCTACACACGGCACGGGCTAGATAGTTCGGATTAGGCTTCTAATCCAAACTATCTGTACGCCTCCTTGTGGAAGCCTAATCCGAACTATCTAGTCCGTGCCGTGTGTAGCCACGCGGCACGGGGTTCGCACTAGCCGGCTTTTAAAAATGGCGGCGCCGGCTTTATGCTAATGAAGCCCGGGAAATTCAAATCCCGGGCTTCATTAGCAAGTTCGGTATGCATACATTACCCCCCTAGTTCGAACTAGCGGGGTAGTGTAGACATACCCTGACTTCCCAGCCAGCTGGGCAAACCCAGTTATCACAAGACTGTTCCAATGCTCTGGCTGTTCCTGCCTCAGTTGAAACAACCCTCCGAGACCTCCCCACAACTATCCACACTGGGTCTGTCTACGTCCAAGTCAGCAGAGTCACTGCCAACAGACACATTCAAAGTGTCACCAAACGCACTGCTGCCTTCCCCAGACAGAGCTTTCTCCTGCTCCTCCCCAAGCAGGGAGCTTTTCCTCTCTCCAGCTACCGCCAGCTCCTCCCGAGATTCCTTCACTCCCTGGATCGTCTCTGGCCCAGCAGGTGGATTCCTAGACAACCCCCTTTCAAGGTCAGAGACATTTTCCTTCCCTTTGCAGCTCTCTGGACTGGGCCCCTGATGGCTCCTGTCCCAGCACACACAGGGGTAGGAGCCGTTCTCTCTCCCTCACGTAAAATACAAGCCCCAGAACCGTCTGATCTCTGGGATCCTGGCAGGACGCTGACTGGATCTACCCCAGTCACAGCCTCCTCCCCAGCAGACCCGGTGCTGCCACACACAGACACACAACTAGAGACAGTGTCGTGTGTCCCAGAACCCCTGGCTATTCTCAGGCACACAGCTAGTGGCTGAGACAGCTTCCTTCACTGACACACTGCCACTCAGCAGCCAAACCGCCAGTTTCCACACTCCGTGGCTGCTCACGCTGTGCTCCCTCACACACTCACGGCCAGCTTGTGCAATTGCCGTTTCACAAGCATTACCAGCCAGCAACCCATCACCCTCCAGAACTTTATCTTGTTCCTCAGTGAGGAATTCACCCTGGCCCTCCCCTGCAGCCTGCTCCGGAGAATTGTCCCGACCTCTGGAGTCCCCTTGCCCTGCTTCTGACTGGCACCCAGAACCCTCACCCACAGGCCCACTGCTCCCCTGCACAGACACGGCCATCTGCCTCAGGCAACCAGAGAGAGACGCTTTCCCCTCGGTTACAGTAGGACTGGCTGGCCACAGACAATTGCCCAGAGTCACACGCATCCCCTTCACAAACCCCACCCCTGCTAAGACATCAGCCTGGTTAAACACATCTGCCCTGTCAGACCCACACGGTTACACACCGCACTCCCGGGAGGATTCGGTCTCTTCAGCTCGTCTATTTTCTTAAGCTGAAGCTCAAATCTGGCAGCTCTCTCATTGGCTAGTCTGATTCCTCTGTCCGACTCGGCCATTCTCCTTCTAGCTTCTGCCTTCTCTCAGCAGCTTCTCTTTGTGCCTGAGCCCTTCTCTGCTGGCAGACGAAATTCCTCCAGTTCTTGTTTATATGTAAGTTGCAATCTCCTCGGTGAATCCTGCCTGCTCCTTCCTTCTGCAGCATCTCTGGCCACTAACAAAGGCCTCAGTTCTGGCTTAGAGGCTTTCTCTCTAAAGGCAATGCCTCTCCTGCAGCACAGATCTTCCAGACTCTCATGCGGTCGCTGACTCATCGCAGCAGCTCTTTACCCAAGCGAACTCTCAACACCAGAAATCCAATGGAGACAGGATGGGGTCCTGAGCCCAAGCTCAGTTGACCAAGATCTGTGGATCCTGCCGACTACGCCCCTCTGACGGACCCGGCTGGGTCTGGGCACAGCTGAGAGCGTCCACTCAGGGCAAATTGCTCAAAACCAGGGCTCCTTACAGCCCCGACTGGAGACCTTCCCAAACAGACGGCAAACCAGTCCCACCGAGCGCTCCAGCTGCCAATCCGGCCGGCAGGAAGCCTCCGGAGCAAAACCCCTCAGACAGCCCCCTCTTCCTGTGCCCCAATCAGCCTAACACAGGTGAGGGGTTATAGGACCCGATCTCACCCACCCCGAACGGGTCCTCCCAACCCAAAGAACCAGCCACAGATCCCTGGTCAGTTTACACTCTGGATCTCACCCACGAGATCGCGCTGAGCCAGCCCTTTAGAACCTGCAACCAAAAGGGTTATTAACAAGAGAAAGAAAAGGTGGCGAGTCAGGCTGTTGAGGAGAATACGTCACACGCACCGGTCACTCAGTTCCTGATGCAGGCTGGTAACAGGGACGTTCCAAACCGCTCGCTTAGCAGTGTCTGGTGCCCATCCTACGTCAGGACGGGTCGGCGCCCCTTCCCGGCTCTGTCCCTCGCAAGGCTGCACCGGGGATCAGTAGCAGAATTGAAGACCAGATGGAGTCGGCCTCATGGCACTTTCTATCCATCCCTGGTACCTCCCACGCTGGAGTAGGTCACATGGCGCAGTTCCACGAGGCGTACAGATAGTTTGGAATAGCTAGCCCGTGCCACGTGTAGCCGCGCGGCACGGGGTTCAAACAAGCCGGCATTTAAAAATGGCGCCGGCCGGCTTATGCAAATAAAGCCTGGGAAATTCAAATCCTGGGCTTCATTTGCACGTTCGGTATGCGTACATTACCCCGCTAGTTCGAACTAGGGGGGTAGTGTAGACATACCCCCCTAGAACAGGAGTGAGCCTGGCCCTGTCCTAACCGTGTCCTTCTCTTGCAGGCCTGGCCTAGCCTGGCCAGAACGGGGCTACGCAGGGAGGCTGCGTCCTGCTCCCCCGGCACGACCCTCCCTCGAGACGCTCTGCTGCTGCCCAGGCCGTCTCTGCGCCCGGCTCTCGGGCCCTGCCTGGGGCGGGGGCTGGCCGCCACCACCATCATCACCAATAAAGGAACCCGGCTGATTGACCCTGCCCTGCCTCCAGCGTCCGACCCGCCGAGCCACATCCGCAAGCAGCCTGCCCCGGCCAGACTCACAGCACCCCCCTCGTGCCCGGCTGGGGGGGCAGGGGGTGTCTCCCGGCCCCTCGGAGCGGCGCCTGAGCGCGGCACAGCAAATTGCATGGGGTGGGCCGCTCCTCGGCCACGTTCTCCCACGGCACAGAGGCTCCTGTGGAACCCGCAGGCCCAGTCCCCGCGGTGCCAGCCCACACGTGGCACGAGCCGCTAGCGTCCCTGGCCGCTCTTTGCTGGGCACGTCCCTCGCGGGCCAGCGTCCGGCACCTGGGCCCAGCGGCCCCCGGGGAAGGAGCAGGGAAGGGCACCTGCCTCGCCCCCGTTGGCTGGGTTCCAGCGCCACCCGGCATCTCAGGGAGGCCTCCGGTCTCTGCTGCAGGGCTCAGACTGAGAGCACACGGGGGGGGCACGGCCGCCTCACTTGGGGTCACCCCCCACCCCGGAAGGGCTCAGACTCGGCGCTGCCCTCCCGGGGTGACTCGGGGGCCGAGCCCAGAGCCGCCACAGACCCAAACACTGGCACAGGCTCCGCTGCTGGACTCAGGCGGCTTTTGGTCCCAGGCCGGGGCTGCCCTGTGCCCCCCGGCCTCCCCCAGGTCCTGGCCCCTCGCGGGGGGCTGCTCAGCCGCCGGCTCTGCCCTGGCCCAGCCGAGTCTGAGGGGCAGCCGCGCCCTGCCCTGCCCCGCTGCACATGGCCGTGCTGACAATGCACCCGCCGCCCGATGAGCCTGTTGACACAACCTGGCAGGGCGCCCCGCCTGTGTGCTGCTCCCAGGCGTGGCACGGGCCGGGAGCTGGCGTCTGGCAGGTGCTCCCAGTGCCCACGTGGGAGCCAGCCCTTCCCCTGGAGGCTTTAAGTCCCCCTGGCTCCGGCCGCTGCCCAGAGATTGCCCCGGCAGCACCATGAAGGCCGGCTCCATCCTCCTCCTGGGGCTCCTGGCCCTGGGGGGCCTTGCGCTGGAGGAGGAGCCAAGCGGTGAGCACCCCTGCCCCCTTGCCACGCAGCCGGGGGGGCCCTGCGAGGAGGGAGCCCCCAGCCAGGAGCACGGTGGCTGCCTCTGAGCTGAGGTGCCGCAGGGAGGCTGCAGGGCAGAGGCTGCTGTCGGGAGCCGGTTCGTGCGAGGCACAGACCCCTCTGCCGCTGGGCTCCCCCCACTAGCGCCCTGGCCGTGCTCGGGCAGGACTCACCAGCCGCCAGGGAGCGAGAGCCTGCGCCCTCCTGCTGCGGGGGCCTGGCCCAGCCGGTCTCCCGTGCTCTGCAGGGCGGTGGGCTCGAAGGCCAGGCTGTGCCCAGCCACAACGGCCACCGGCGTCTGGGAGCAAGGCCCCGAGTCCAGCTGGCAACTGGGGGGCCCCGTGGGGCTGGAGCGCAGCAGAGAGCGTGGCTCCACGGAAGGCAGGCTAAGAGCGAGCCAGGCACGTCCGGCCCCGGAGCCTGCCTGCCAGAGCCCCGGGCTGCGGCCAAACACAGGACAGACGGGCGGGGAGGGAAACGGCTCCGGGGCGCATGGTGCCACTAAGCTGGCGTCTCCCTGGGACCCGATTCTCCAGCCGAAGGGCTGTGGCAGATCCCGGCCAGCGGGCACCATGCCAGTGGGACAGTCCCAGTGGGCGTCCCTGCCTCGGGAGGGGACCGGGCTGGCGGAGGTGGGGGCCGGTCTCAGGGCACTCGTAGCTGGGTCGTGGGTGGCTTGGCGCGGACGGGGCGCGAGCTGGCGGAGGTGGGGGCCGGTCTCAGGGCGCTCGTAGCTGGGTCGTGGGTGGCTTGGCGCGGGCGGGGCGCGAGCTGGCGGAGGTGGGGGCCGGTCTCAGGGCGCTCGTAGCTGGGTTATGGGTGGCTTGGCGCGGGCGGGGCGCGAGCTGGCGGAGGTGGGGACCGGTCTCAGGGCGCTCGTAGCTGGGTTGTGGGTGGCTTGGCGCAGGCGGGGCGCGAGCTGGCGGAGGTGGGGGCCGGTCTCAGGGTGCTCGTAGCTGGGTTGTGGGTGGCTTGGCGCAGGCGGGGCGCGAGCTGGCGGAGGTGGGGGCCGGTCTCAGGGCGCTCGTAGCTGGGTTGTGGGTGGCTTGGCGCAGGCGGGGCGCGAGCTGGCGGAGGTGGGGACCGGTCTCAGGGCGCTCGTAGCTGGGTCGTGGGTGGCTTGGCGCGGGCGGGGCGCGAGCTGGCGGAGGTGGGGACCGGTCTCAGGGCGCTCGTAGCTGGGTTGTGGGTGGCTTGGCGCGGGCGGGGCGCGAGCTGGCGGTGGTGGGGGCCGGTCTCAGGGCGCTCGTAGCTGGGTTGTGGGTGGCTTGGCGCGGGCGGGGCGCGAGCTGGCGGAGGTGGGGGCCGGTCTCAGGGCACTCGTAGCTGGGTCGTGGGTGGCTTGGCGCGGGCGGGGCGCGAGCTGGCGGAGGTGGGGGCCGGTCTCAGGGCGCTCGTAGCTGGGTCGTGGGTGGCTTGGCGCAGGCGGGGCGCGAGCTGGCGGAGGTGGGGGCCGGTCTCAGGGCGCTCATAGCTGGGTCGTGGGTGGCTTGGCGCGGGCGGGGCGCGAGCTGGCGGAGGTGGGGGCCGGTCTCAGGGCGCTCGTAGCTGGGTCGTGGGTGGCTTGGCATGGGCGGGGCGCGAGCTGGCGGTGGTGGGGGCCGGTCTCAGGGCGCTCGTAGCTGGGTCGTGGGTGGCTTGGCGCGGGCGGGGCGCGAGCTGGCGGAGGTGGGGGCCGGTCTCAGGGCGCTCGTAGCTGGGTTGTGGGTGGCTTGGCGCGGGCGGGGCGCGAGCTGGCGGAGGTGGGGGCCGGTCTCAGGGCGCTCGTAGCTGGGTTGTGGGTGGATTGGCGCGGGCGGGGCGTGAGCTGGCGGAGGTGGGGCCGGTCTCAGGGCGCTCGTAGCTGGGTTGTGGGTGGCTTGGCGCGGGCGGGGCGCGAGCTGGCGGAGGTGGGGGCCGGTCTCAGGGCGCTCGTAGCTGGGTTGTGGGTGGCTTGGCGCGGGCGGGGCGCGAGCTGGCGGAGGTGGGGGCCGGTCTCAGGGCGCTCGTAGCTGGGTTGTGGGTGGCTTGGCGCGGGCGGGGCGCGAGCTGGCGGAGGTGGGGGCCGGTCTCAGGGCGCTCGTAGCTGGGTTGTGGGTGGCTTGGCGCGGGCGGGGCGCGAGCTGGCGGAGGTGGGGGCCGGTCTCAGGGCGCTCGTAGCTGGGTCGTGGGTGGCTTGGCGCGGACGGGGCGCGAGCTGGCGGAGGTGGGGGCCGGTCTCAGGGCGCTCGTAGCTGGGTTGTGGGTGGCTTGGCATCGGCGGGGCGCGAGCTGGTGGAGGTGGGGGCCGGTCTCAGGGCGCTCGTAGCTGGGTTGTGGGTGGCTTGGCGCAGGCGGGGCGCGAGCTGGCGGAGGTGGGGGCCGGTCTCAGGGCGCTCGTGGCTGGGTCGTGGGTGGCTTGGCGCGGGCGGGGCGCGAGCTGGCGGAGGTGGGGGCCGGTCTCAGGGCGCTCGTAGCTGGGTTGTGGGTGGCTTGGCGCGGGCGGGGCGCGAGCTGGCGGTGGTGGGGGCCGGTCTCAGGGCGCTCGTAGCTGGGTTGTGGGTGGATTGGCGCGGGCGGGGCGTGAGCTGGCGGAGGTGGGGGCCGGTCTCAGGGCGCTTGTAGCTGGGTTGTGGGTGGCTTGGCGCGGGCGGGGCGCGAGCTGGCGGAGGTGGGGGCCGGTCTCAGGGCACTCGTAGCTGGGTCGTGGGTGGCTTGGCGCGGGCGGGGCGCGAGCTGGCGGAGGTGGGGGCCGGTCTCAGGGCGCTCGTAGCTGGGTTGTGGGTGGCTTGGCGCGGGCGGGGCGTGAGCTGGCGGAGGTGGGGGCCGGTCTCAGGGCGCTCGTAGCTGGGTCGTGGGTGGCTTGGCGCGGGCGGGGCGCGAGCTGGCGGAGGTGGGGGCCGGTCTCAGGGCGCTCGTAGCCGGGTTGTGGGTGGCTTGGCGCGGACGGGGCGCGAGCTGGCGGAGGTGGGGGCCAGTCTCAGGGCGCTCGTAGCTGGGTTGTGGGTGGCTTGGCGCAGGCGGGGCGCGAGCTGGCGGAGGTGGGGACCGGTCTCAGGGCGCTCGTAGCTGGGTTGTGGGTGGCTTGGCGCGGGCGGGGCGCGAGCTGGCGGAGGTGGGGACCGGTCTCAGGGCGCTCGTAGCTGGGTTGTGGGTGGCTTGGCGCGGGCGGGGCGCGAGCTGGCGGAGGTGGGGGCCGGTCTCAGGGCGCTCGTAGCCGGGTTGTGGGTGGCTTGGCGCGGACGGGGCGCGAGCTGGCGGAGGTGGGGGCCAGTCTCAGGGCGCTCGTAGCTGGGTTGTGGGTGGCTTGGCGCAGGCGGGGCGCGAGCTGGCGGAGGTGGGGACCGGTCTCAGGGCGCTCGTAGCTGGGTTGTGGGTGGCTTGGCGCGGGCGGGGCGCGAGCTGGCGGAGGTGGGGACCGGTCTCAGGGCGCTCGTAGCTGGGTTGTGGGTGGCTTGGCGCGGGCGGGGCGCGAGCTGGCGGTGGTGGGGGCCGGTCTCAGGGCGCTCGTAGCTGGGTTGTGGGTGGCTTGGCGCGGGCGGGGCGCGAGGTGGCGGAGGTGGGGGCCGGTCTCAGGGCGCTCGTAGCTGGGTTGTGGGTGGCTTGGCGCGGGCGGGGCGCGAGCTGGCGGAGGTGGGGGCCGGTCTCAGGGCGCTCGTAGCTGGGTTGTGGGTGGCTTGGCGCAGGCGGGGCGCGAGCTGGCGGAGGTGGGGACCGGTCTCAGGGCGCTCGTAGCTGGGTTGTGGGTGGCTTGGCGCGGGCGGGGCGCGAGCTGGCGGAGGTGGGGACCGGTCTCAGGGCGCTCGTAGCTGGGTTGTGGGTGGCTTGGCGCGGGCGGGGCGCGAGCTGGCGGTGGTGGGGGCCGGTCTCAGGGCGCTCGTAGCTGGGTTGTGGGTGGCTTGGCGCGGGCGGGGCGCGAGGTGGCGGAGGTGGGGGCCGGTCTCAGGGCGCTCGTAGCTGGGTTGTGGGTGGCTTGGCGCGGGCGGGGCGCGAGCTGGCGGAGGTGGGGGCCGGTCTCAGGGCGCTCGTAGCTGGGTTGTGGGTGGCTTGGCGCGGGCGGGGCGCGAGCTGGCGGAGGTGGGGCCGGTCTCAGGGCGCTCGTAGCTGGGTTGTGGGTGGCTTGGCGCGGGCGGGACGCGAGCTGGCGGAGGTGGGGGCCGGTCTCAGGGCGCTCGTAGCTGGGTTGTGGGTGGCTTGGCGCGGGCGGGGCGCGAGCTGGCGGAGGTGGGGGCCGGTCTCAGGGCGCTCGTAGCTGGGTTGTGGGTGGCTTGGCGCGGGCGGGGCGCGAGCTGGCGGAGGTGGGGCCGGTCTCAGGGCGCTCGTAGCTGGGTTGTGGGTGGCTTGGCACGGGCGGGGCGCGAGCTGGCGGAGGTGGGGGCTGGTCTGTCCTGCAACAGAAACACGTCTGATCCCCTGCTCCCTGCGGGCGGGGCGGGCCTGGGGCCAAGGGCATGGATGCCACAGGAGCTAATCCATGTTCCACGTCTGTCCCTCGCAGCGACCCCTGCAGCTCCCTCCCTTCCCCGGGGGCTCCCGTCCCCCCTCCTTCCCCCAGGGGCTCCCGCGCCCCCTCCCATCCCCGGGGGCTCCCGTGCCCCCTCGTCCCCCTCCCTCCCCTGGGGGTTCCTGTGCCCCCCTCCCTTCCCTGGGGGTTCCCGCGTCCCCTCCCTCCCCCAGAGGCTCCCGTGCCCCCTCCGTCCCCCGGGGGCTCTCGCGCCCCCTTTCCTTCCCCGGGGGCTCCCACGTTCCCCTCCCTCCCTCGGGGATTCCTGCGTCCCCCTCCCTCCCCCAGGGGCTCCCGCGTCCCCCTCCCTCCCTTCTCCAGGGGCTCCCACGTCCCCCTCCCTCCCCCAGGGGCTCCCACGCCCCCTCCCTCCCCCTGCAGGCTCCCGCGTCCCCCTCCCTCCCCCTGGGGGCTCCCACGTCCCCATCCCTCCCCCGGGGGCTCCCGCGTCCCCCTCCCTCCCCCCAGCGGTTCCCCGCCTCCCTCCCTCCCCCAGGGGTTCCTGCACCCCCTCCCGTCTCTGGGGGTGCAGTTTCTGTGGCCCTGCAGCAAGAGCCCAGCTTGGGGCCCAGGTGTTGCCGTGGGCTGAGGGCTCAGGCGGGACCCGGTGTCCCGGGGCAGGGGGGGGTTCTAGAGGGCGCCGGAAGGACCCTCCCTGCAATTTGACCGTCTCCCCAACTGACCCGGGCTCCTGTCTCCTGTGCAGCCCCAGCTAAGGAGGGCGTGTGCCCGGCCGAAGTGAAGGGGCCCTCCCGCCCCCCGCGGGAGTACTGCCTCTCGGACGGGTCCTGCCCGGGCAGCATGAAGTGCTGCAACTTAGGGAGCAGGAAAGTTTGCGTCCTCCCGGATTCAGGTAACGGCTCTTCACTCCGGCAAGGGGGGGAGGGGAGTGAGGCGCGGACAAGCCGAGGGACAGCTCAGGTAGCACCCCCAAGGGGTTCTCTGCACAGAGATGTGGCGGCCTGCGGAACTCACTGCCACTGGATCTCAGCGCACTGATCAGCGTTCCAATTGGGGGCTCAGCGCCGCGGGGTCAGGCAGGACTCACTTGTCCCCCCCCCCCCCCCCCCGAGCCCTGCTCAGCTGGCCAGACACCCGGTGGGTTGTTTGCCTTTCTCTGGAGCATCAGGCACTGAGGGGAGGGGGGCAGTGTCAGAGCAGGGGCGAGGGAGAGGCAGGAATCAGAAAGAAAAGCGGCTCTGGAGAATGGGAAACTGCAGCTGGGCCCCGGCCCCGGCCCCGTGCAGAGAGGCCCAGCCCCGGCTCAGAGGCCTTTCTCCGCTGCTGCTGGCGGGCCAGGCACCCTGCCTTGATGGCTCTCTGGGCACGGGTGGCAGCACGGCCCATCACCCTCGCCAGGGTCCGGCCTGGGTATTGCTGCACGCTGCCAAAGGGCTCTCCACTCGCCCCAGGGCTGTCCACGCTCCGCCAGGGCCAGGCCTCCCCGGGCTCCTCTCACAGCCGGTTACAGCCGCTCCCCTGCTGCCACGTGGCCCGGGACAGCTTGGCCCCGACACCCGGCTCCCAGGACCCAGAGCAGGCCCGGCCCCGTGGTCTCCCCGAGCGGCTGGTGCTCTCCACAGCGCTGGCGATGGTCCCGGCTCCCAGGACCCAGAGCAGGCCCGGCCCCGCGGTCTCCCCGAGCGGCTGGTGCTCTCCGCAGCGCTGGCGATGGTCCCGGCTCCCAGGACCCAGAGCAGGCCCGGCCCCGCGGTCTCCCCGAGCGGCTGGTGCTCTCCGCAGCGCTGGCGATGGTCCCAGCTCCCCCCGGGCTCCGTGGGCGGGCAAAGGGGGATATGTCCCAGCTGTGCTGGCCAGGGCTGGACTGTAGCTCCTGCAGCATCAGGGCCGGCCGGGGGGACCAGCCAACCCACGGGTGGTACGGGCCGCAGGCCGCGTCTCCGTGGCACAGAGCAGCTTCCCCGCCCTGCCTGCTCCTTCCTCCCGCCCGGGCAGCTACCACGCTCAGCGGCCGTGGCCACCCCAGGCCCCGTCAAAAGGCCAAGGCTCCTCCCCGGGCCGACTGCCTTTTCCTGCCGGCTGTTCCTGGGCCTGTCTCCAGACACCCGAGTAGCAAAGGGGGCAGGAGCTGCAGGGATGGGGCAGCCCCACAGCTGGGGCTTTGTGTGGCCCCACCCTGGCCGGGCCTTTGCCTGCTGGAGGGCGGCGCAGCAACCCACAGGGCCCTTTCATTTCCCCTTCTTCCCCAGTGCACCCTGGCTACTGCCCCGCGCCAGAGCCCGGCCTGAGCACCATCTGCCTGGTGAGCTGCTTCAACGACACGCAGTGCTCCCCGGACCAGAAGTGCTGCACCATCGGCTGCCACAAAAAGTGCACCAGAGCGGAGCCAGGTAAACCGCCGGGAGCAGGGCGAGGGGCTAAGCGCATGCACCACGGACCTTTGCTCTGGACCTCGTGCAGCCAGTCACGGCAGCTGTGTGCCCCCTCGTGCAGCCAGTCACGGCAGCTGTGTGCCCCTCGTGCAACCAGTCACGGCAGCTGTGTGCCCCTCGTGCAGCCAGTCACGGCAGCTGTGTGCCCCCTCGTGCAGCCCGTCACGGTCAGCTGTGTGCCCCTCGTGCAGCCCGTCACGGCAGCTGTGTGCCCCCTCGTGCAGCCCGTCACGGCAGCTGTGTGCCCCTCGTGCAGCCCGTCACGGCAGCTGTGTGCCCCTCGTGCAACCAGTCACGGCAGCTGTGTGCCCCCTCGTGCAGCCAGTCACGGCAGCTGTGTGCCCCTTTGTGCAGCCAGTCACGGCAGCTGTGTGCCCCTCGTGCAGCCAGTCACGGCAGCTGTGTGCCCCTCGTGCAGCCCGTCACGGCAGCTGTGTGCCCCTCGTGCAGCCAGTCACGGCAGCTGTGTGCCCCCTCGTGCAGCCAGTCACGGCATCTGTGTGCCCCTCGTGCAGCCAGTCACGGCAGCTGTGTGCCCCCTCGTGCAACCAGTCACGGCAGCTGTGTGCCCCCTCGTGCAACCAGTCATGGCAGCTGTGTGCCCCTCGTGCAACCAGTCACGGCAGCTGTGTGCCCCCTCGTGCAGCCAGTCACTGGCAGCTGTGTGCCCCTCGTGCGGCCCCCGGCACTGGCAGCTGTGTGCCCCTCGTGCAGCCAGTCACGGCAGCTGTGTGCCCCTCGTGCAACCAGTCACGGCAGCTGTGTGCCCCCTCGTGCAGCCAGTCACGGCAGCTGTGTGCCCCCTCGTGCAACCAGTCACGGCAGCTGTGTGCCCCTCGTGCAACCAGTCACGGCAGCTGTGTGCCCCCTCGTGCAACCAGTCACAGCAGCTGTGTGCCCCTCGTGCAGCCAGTCACTGGCAGCTGTGTGCCCCTCGTGCGGCCCCCGGCACTGGCAGCTGTGCGCCCCTCGTGCGGCCCCCAGCGCTGGCAGCTGTGCGCCCCTCGTGCGGCCCCTGGCACTGGCAGCTGTGCGCCCCTCGTGCGGCCCCCGGCACTGGCAGCTGTGTGCCCCTCGTGCGGCCCCCGGCACTGGCAGCTGTGCGCCCCTCGTGCGATCCCTGGCGCTGACAGCTGTGCGCCCCTCGTGCGGCCCCCGGCGCTGGCAGCTGTGCGCCCCTCGTGCGATCCCTGGCGCTGACAGCTGTGCGCCCCTCGTGCGGCCCCCGGCACTAACAGCTGTGTGCCCCTCGTGCGGCCCCCGGCACTGGCAGCTGTGTGCCCCTCGTGCGGCCCCTGGCGCTGGCAGCTGTGCGCCCCTCGTGCGGCCCCCGGCACTGGCAGCTGTGCGCCCCTTGTGCGGCCCCCGGCGCTGGCAGCTGTGCGCCCCTCGTGCGGCCCCTGGCGCTAACAGCTGTGTGCCCCTCGTGCGGCCCCTGGCACTAACAGCTGTGTGCCCCTCGTGCGGCCCCTGGCACTAACAGCTGTGCGCCCCTCGTGCGGCCCCTGGCACTAACAGCTGTGCGCCCCTCGTGCGGCCCCCGGCACTAACAGCTGTGTGCCCCTCGTGCGGCCCCCGGCACTAACAGCTGTGTGCCCCTCGTGCGGCCCCCGGCACTAACAGCTGTGTGCCCCTCGTGCGGCCCCTGGCACTAACAGCTGTGTGCCCCTCGTGCGGCCCCTGGCACTAACAGCTGTGTGCCCCTCGTGCGGCCCCTGGCACTAACAGCTGTGCGCCCCTCGTGCGGCCCCTGGCACTAACAGCTGTGCGCCCCTCGTGCGGCCCCCGGCACTAACAGCTGTGTGCCCCTCGTGCGGCCCCTCGTGCAGTCCCCGGCACTAACAGCTGTGTGCCCCTCGTGCGGCCCCTGGCACTAACAGCTGTGCGCCCCTCGTGCGGCCCCTGGCACTAACAGCTGTGCGCCCCTCGTGCGGCCCCTGGCACTAACAGCTGTGCGCCCCTCGTGCGGCCCCCGGCACTAACAGCTGTGCGCCCCTCGTGCGGCCCCCGGCACTAACAGCTGTGTGCCCCTCGTGCGGCCCCCGGCACTAACAGCTGTGTGCCCCTCGTGCGGCCCCCGGCACTAACAGCTGTGCGCCCCTCGTGCGGCCCCTGGCACTAACAGCTGTGCGCCCCTCGTGCGGCCCCTGGCACTAACAGCTGTGCGCCCCTCGTGCGGCCCCTGGCACTAACAGCTGTGTGCCCCTCGTGCGGCCCCTGGCACTAACAGCTGTGTGCCCCTCGTGCGGCCCCTGGCACTAACAGCTGTGCTCTGACGAGGTGAATCAGGCACGTTTGCTGGCACAGGACCCTTGTGCAAACAGGGTCACTGTGGTCCAATGTGGCCTTGCTCCTGAAGGCTGGAAATCGCTTCCCCACCCCCGTCCCTCAGCCAACCGGTGCCCAGGCAGTGGCTGCAGGCTCCCGGGGTGCAGGGGCCGCGCAGAGCCCGGGGCCGCCGCGATGCCCCCCGCTCTCCGGGCCTTGGCGCCCTGTCGTGCACTCTGCCCCCCCGTCACCCTGGCAGGGCTCTGCAAGGAGCGCCCCCGGAGAGGGGGAGGGGCGGCCTGGCACGCACCCCCATCGCTGCAGCCCGGCCCCTGGCCCTGCAGGTGCCCAGAACAGGCAGCGTCTTTCCCCTGTGGAGGCCGGGTGTGCCCGGACCCCGCGCCTGGCCAGTCCCCGGTACCCCGAGGCCCTGAGCAGCCCCCCCCCCCGTGCTCGAGGGAACCTGGTGCCGAGGGCTGGCGTGTGCGGGCAGCAAGGGCCTGGCGAAGGCTTTGGCAAGCAGCTGGCTGCTGGGGGAGGTGGGTCGGCCTGACCCCAGGCCTTATCTGGGTCCAAACTCCTGCAGCTCCCGGCCAGGGACTGGCTTGGAGCCCACGAGGAACGAGCCGCCACAAGCTGCTCCTGGGGCCAAGAGCCCCCTGGCTGCCCGGGCAGCCTGCCCAGGCTCTGCCCCCGGATGTTTCTCTGGCAGGGACCTGCCCGTTTGCTCACCCTGGGCTCTGCCTCCCTCCAGCCTCCCCGGGCGCCTGCCCCAAGCACAAGGTGCTGCAGCCGCGGCCCTGCCCGAACCGCTGCAGGGACGACCGGGGGTGCCTTGGCCAGCAGAAATGCTGCTTCACCGGCTGTGGCCTGGAGTGCGTTGCCCCGCAAGCTGGGCCCCTCAGCACCCCCCTGCCGCCGGCGCCGCCCGGAGAGGGAGCCTGGACCCCTCAGGCTGCAGGTGAAGCAGGGCCGGGCTCTGAGGGCACCAGGGGGAGCGGGGTGTCACCGGCCCCAGGCGAGGACTGTCTCCCCAGAGCCCCCGACACCTCGCGAGTCCCTGGCCTTGCTGGTGCCCCGCCTGCAGACCGTGCTGGGTGGAGCCCCGACCCCCGGTCAGTGGCAGGGGGCAGCCCCCCCGGACTGAGCGACGAGCCCCGGGTCCAGCCAGGCCTGGCACCCCTCAAGGGGCTGCTCGGAGCCCTGGCACCGCCTGCCTGGCGAGGAGCAAAGGCCCCAGGCTCAGAGCCGCTGCGCCACGTGGTCTGGACCCGCAGCACGTAGCAGAGCGAGCACCCCGCGCTGCAGAGCGCCCGCGTTCCCCTCCACGCGCCCTGGGGGGGCACAGCCCCGTGGGCGGGCAGCCGGCGTGGTGCCCTGGGCAGTGTGTGCCCACATGCAGCCTTCGGAGGGCGCGTGCCCCAGTGTCTGCCCCAGCGAGCGAGGGGCGGGAGGCGAGGGGGTCGCTGTGCTAGCGGAAGGCAGCGGCAGAGTGGGGGGGTCGCTGCCCCCGGGCGCGGTTCCTAGGGCCCCTCTCTGTTTCAGGGACGCCCTGGAGCCCGAGGAAGCCGGGCACCTGCCCGGCCAGCCTGGTCGAGTGCCCCTCCACGGAGCCCGCCCTCTGCCTCAACGACTCCACCTGCCCGGGGCCGCAGAAGTGCTGCTACCACCTGTGCCAGCTCCAGTGCGTGGTCCCCGAGGAAGGTACCCGCCACGCAGAGCCCGGGCACAGAGCCACGGGGCCACCCTCCCATCAGGGCACCGGGGCGCCAACGGCCTCTGCCCAGCCCCCAATGAACCGCTACCCGGCGCCTTCCCCAGCACCGGCCTCATCCTGCCGCCCACAGGCCCCCAGTCCGCCAGGGCCCCCCGCCGGGCACTGCTGCCGGGCGCGGCTTTGCCACCCCCAGGCCCTGGGGAGAGCAGCGATGTGCAGGCGCCCGCGGCCCGGTGGCACTCTCCCCTCGGGCAGAGAGGGGCTGTGGGTGGCACAGAGGGGCAGGGGGCGGCAAGGAGACCGGGGGCTGAGGGAGGGGGCAAAGGCCGGAGCAGGGGCTTGAGGGAAGGGGCAGCCAAGGGTGGGGGCTGAGGGAGGGGGCAGGGGCTGGAGCAGGGGGCTGAGGGAGGGAGCAGCCAGGGCAGGGGGCTGAGGGAGGGGGCAGCCAGGGCAGGGGGCTGAGGGAGGGGGCAGAGGCCGGAGCAGGGGCTTGAGGGAGGGGGCAGCCAGGGGTGGGGGCTGAGGGAAGGGGCAGCCAGGGCAGGGGGCTGAGGGAGGGGGCAGAGGCCGGAGCAGGGGCTTGAGGGAAGGGGCAGCCAGGGGTGGGGGCTGAGGGAGGGGGCAGCCAGGGGTGGGGGCTGAGGGAGGGGGCAGGGGTTGGAGCAGGGGGCTGAGGGAGGGAGCAGCCAGGGCAGGGGGCTGAGGGAGGGGGCAGAGGCCGGAGCAGGGGCTTGAGGGAAGGGGCAGCCAGGGGTGGGGGCTGAGGGAGGGGGCAGGGGCTGGAGCAGGGGGCTGAGGGAGGGAGCAGCCAGGGCAGGGGGCTGAGGGAGGGGGCAGCCAGGGCAGGGGGCTGAGGGAGGGAGCAGCCAGGGCAGGGGGCTGAGGGAGGGGGCAGAGGCCGGAGCAGGGGCTTGAGGGAAGGGGCAGCCAGGGGTGGGGGCTGAGGGAAGGGGCAGCCAGGGGTGGGGGCTGAGGGAGGGGGCAGCCAGGGCAGGGGGCTGAGGGAGGGGGCAGAGGCCGGAGCAGGGGCTTGAGGGAGGGGGCAGCCAGGGCAGGGGGCTGAGGGAGGGGGCAGAGGCCGGAGCAGGGGCTTGAGGGAGGGGGCAGCCAGGGCAGGGGGCTGAGGGAAGGGGCAAAGGCCGGAGCAGGGGCTTGAGGGAAGGGGCAGCCAGGGGTGGGGGCTGAGGGAGGGGGCAGCCAGGGGTGGGGGCTGAGGGAGGGGCCCCATCTCACATCTCTGCCCGTGACCCCTCGTGCTCCAGAGAAACCCGGCTTGTGCCCTGCCGAGGCCCCGAAGGACGTGCTGGACCCCTGCTTCTGGAGCTGCTCGGGGGACAGGGAGTGCCTGGGAAGCGAGAAATGCTGCCGTATCAGCTGCGGCTTTACCTGCCTGGAGCCGGTGCGGGGTAAGGGGAGCTCAGCGTGGAGCCAGCCCCCCCCCCCCCCCCCCCGGCTGAGCCAGCATCAGGATGAGTGACGGCCGGGGACCCCTCTCCGACACCCCCCAGGAGCTCCCAGCTGGGTCCTCGAGGCGGCGGGTGCCAGGGACAGCGGCTGAGGCGGGGCCGTGTCTGTGGGTGCGGGGGGGGGGGGCGAGGGGCACGGGGCAGAGGCAGGAGGCCAGTGGGGCAGGAAACAGGATCCCGGGAGGAGAGCGATGCGGCCCCGGACCCCGCGGGGAAGGGGGAGGGGCAGCGGCTGCGAGTTGGGCTCTGGGCGAGGATCGGCGCCGGATCTAGGCCTGGCGCTCTGGCACCTGCCCCCCCCCCCCCCCGGCCTAGCGCCGGCAGCCCCCGACTCAGTGCCAGGCTCATGTTTAACGCCTCCCTTCTGCAGCACAAACGGGGGGGGCTCCCGGGGGCACCAGTCCCTAGCGCCCTGGGCTCAGGGCCCCACTTAGCGCCCCGCACCCCCGCCCCAGCCAGGAGGGAAAGGGCCCCGGCCGGGACGCAGCAAGGGTCCCCCGGCAGGGGGGGGCAGAGGCAGTTCGGGGAGGGCGCTGGAGCAGGGCCGCTCCCCCCAGCCCCAGCGGGACCCGGCTCGGGCGTGCGCGGCGCCCCCAGCGGGGCTCTCGTTGCTGGTGCCGCCCCCCACCGTCTGCTCTGCCCCCAGACATTTGCCAGCTGCCGCCCCTTGCGGGGCCCTGCGACGCCTACTCGCCCCGGTACTTCTACAACGCCAGCTCCCGGCGCTGCGAGCAGTTCTGGTACCGCGGCTGCCGGGGGAACGCCAACAACTTCCGGACGGAAGCGGAGTGTCGGCAGGCCTGCGCCCCTCCCGGTGAGCTCCGAGGGAGCAGACCTCCTCGCGGAGCCCCTGCTCCACAATCCAGCCTTGTGCGTGCAGGCGGCGGAGTCTCCCTCGGTGCGCCGGAGGCTGATCCTGGCAGAAACCACCATGGTCGGGGACCTCCTGGACTACGACAGGGGGGACTGGGTGGATCCCCGAGCGCTCGCTCAACGCATGGGGCTCTCCACCCTTCGAACCCCCCTGCGCCTACTCCAGGAGGTGAAGGCGGCTTTGTCGCAGCCCGCTCGCGATCTCCTACAGAGAGCCCTGCGAGAGGGAACGCTCCGCCCCTCCCCTCCTGCAAAGCCTCCGTCCCTCTTTATTGGGCCCCTGCCCCGCGGGCCCCCCCGGCCTCCCCACCCTTGGACCCCCAGCCGGCTGCAAAATCTGCAGCCGGTCTGTTTCCGGACCGCGCCCAGGGAACAGCTGTACACGCTCGTGCTCCACGCTTTGCATTTCCCCACCCTCGTGTCCCGCCCCGATACAAAGTGGCGGGACTACCTCAGACCTATAGAGGGTGGGGAACCCCGATGGGCCAGCGTTTATTCGACCTTAATTCCGCAGCCCGTCGGGGACATCAGTTGGCGGCTCCTTCACGGGGCTGTGAGCACGGGCGTGTACTTGGCGCGGTTCACCCCTATCCCAGACACCTGCCCCTTTTGCGGCGTGAGGGAGAACCTGGCGCACGCCTACCTTGAATGCGCCAGGTTGCAGCCCCTATTCCGGCTCCTCCAGAACCTCTTATTGAGGTTCTGGCTGCACTTTTCCCCTCACCTTTTTATTTATGCACACCCAATCCGTGGCCCCACAAAGTCGCGAGACCTCCTCGTCAACCTCCTCCTGGCCTTGGCGAAAGCTGCCATCTACAACAGCAGGAGGAGGATGCTAGACGAGGGGGTTCTCTGCGACTGTGGGGCCTATTTCCGCTCCTCCCTCGTGTCACGAATCCGGGCAGAGTTCCTCTGGGTGGCGTCCACTGGCTCCATCGACAGCTTTGAGGAGCAGTGGGCGCTGTCCGGGGTTCTCTGCTCGGTGTCCCCATCCGGCTCCCTTATTTTGAACCTCTAGCCCGCACTTCTTGATCCTTTAGTCATTATTTGTCCCAAGAAATCAATTGAACATGGGTCCAGTGTCCCTCCCATAAGGTTGGGGAGGGGCTTTTAGAAGGTGGGCGGGCTCCGCCCGCCCACCATCCCATGCTTTCAAATAGGCCCTCCCGGTGAGCCGGGCCAGCTCCACGCCGCGGGGGCCCGCCGGATGGGGCGGCGCCGGACATACCCCCGAGCCCCAGGACGCCCCGGCCAGGCCCAGTTCACTGGCGTCCCCGCAGCGGAGGGGGAGGGGGCAAAGGGGGCCCTGGTGCACTGTCCCACCGAGCTGGAGGCTTTGGCTGAGCGGGGCGCCCTGTGCCCAGCCAGGCCCGGCGAGTGCCCAGCCGCCGGCAGGGACGGACCGGCGCCGGTGAGGAGAAATGGCGCCCAGGCCCCCAGAAGTGCTGTGGGAACGGCTGCAGCTCCCAGTGGGCCCCAGTCCCCCCTCGCTGCAGGCCCCACACGCCCCCGGTCCCGCACCATGGGGCAGTGCGCAGGGCTCTCCTGTGCCTGGGACGCCCCTTCCCATGGCGGGCGTGCAAGAGGCGGGAGCAGGGTTGGGCTACGCCCGGAGGGGAGGCCGTGCCAGGCTGGCCCATGGCCCTAGGGCCCCCTTCC
Organism: Pelodiscus sinensis; assembly: GCF_052426305.1. Classification (NCBI taxonomy): domain Eukaryota; kingdom Metazoa; phylum Chordata; order Testudines; family Trionychidae; genus Pelodiscus; species Pelodiscus sinensis. Next base: position 35,694,959 of record NC_143068.1, read on the forward strand.
TGCCCCGGGGCTGCGGGCCCAGCTCTGACCCTGTGGCTCTGTCTGGCAGTGGGGTCCGGAGACTGCCCGGCGCTGCCCAAAGGAGCCGTGGGCACCTGTGAGGAGAGGTGCCACTCTGACCACGACTGCCCGGGCGCCCAGCGGTGCTGCAGCAATGGCTGTGGCCTGGCCTGCGTGGACGTGGCAACCGTCCCACCGGGTGAGGAACGTGGCCCCACCGTGCAGCCCCCCTCGCAAGCGTCCTGGCAGCGTAGGGCGCGTCCCCACCCCCCGCTCCGCCCAGGCTAATGCAGCTCTGGCCTAGCCACGAGGCGATGGGGGCTCCCCGTGGGACCACCCCGAATCCTGGCCCATTCGGCACTGGGGAGGCCACGTGTGGAGTGTTGCGACCAGTTCTGGGCCCCCACTATACAAAGGGTGGGGGCGCGTTGGAGGGGCCAGCGGATTCGGGGGCTGGAGCACATGGCCGAGGAGGAGGGGCTGCGTGTGACCACGCAATCGGGGTTCCCCGACCCTGCACCCCCATAGCAGCCAGAACAGACTCCGCCAGCCAGTAGAACGGGGGGGGGGGGGGTTACTGCTTCTCCAGGACCCCGCCCAGCACAGACGGGTCGTGGCTACAGGAGTCTGGGCCAGGCAGCCTCTGCCCCCTTGAGATGGGTCCCTGGGCCCCTAAATTCCAGCCCCTCCTTAGACTGGTCCCTTCATGGTTCCAGCCCCAGACTGCCCCGAAACCTGGGCTGGTCTCCCCATGGAGGAGGTGGCGTGGGGCTCGGCAGGGCCGAGGGGGGCGAGGGATTTGGGGCAGGGGGCAGCTGAGGCTCCAGCTTCGTCTGCGCGCCAGGTGAGATGGCCCGAGCCGGGGGCTGCTCGGGGGCAACCTCTGCCCACCTGTCCCTGCCTGCCAGGGGCCAGGCTGAGCGGCGCCCCCCCAGGGGCCGGAGCCGGGCTTCCCTGGAGCCTGTGGCCCTCGGGTGGGGGCCCCAGCGTTACGGGCCGGGCCTGGCACTGGGGCAGTGAGGGCCGAGGGCCGGGCTGGGCGGGGCAGCAGTGCGCAGAGAGCTGGCGGGGCCCATGGACCGCCGTGGCTGAGGCTAGCTGGAGAGCAGGGTGGTTCGCCAGCCCTGTTCCCTGTGCCAGCGGGGGGGCACCACGGCCCTGTGACCGCCCTGTGTTGCAGGGGACCCCGGCGCGGGCCCCGCCGTCCCCAAGGGCCACGGGGGGCAGCGATGCCACGGGGACCGCGACTGCCCGAGAGCACAGAGCTGCTGCCACCATCGGTGCCAGGCCAAGTGCCCGGCGCAGGGCGCAGGTGAGGCCGGGCGGGAGAACAGCCTCGGGCCAGCCCAGGGACGGGCGGGGAGACCAGACAGCCCACGGCCCAGGGCCGGGCGGAGAGACCAGACAGCCCACGGCCCAGGGCCGGGCGGGGAGACCAGACAGCCCACGGCCCAGGGCCGGGCGGGGAGACCAGACAGCCCACGGCCCAGGGACGGGCGGGGAGACCAGACAGCCCACGGCCCAGGGCCGGGCGGGGAGACCAGACAGCCCACGACCCAGGGCCGGGCGGGGAGACCAGACAGCCCACGGCCCAGGGACGGGCGGAGAGACCAGACAGCCCACGGCCCAGGGACGGGCGGGGAGACCAGACAGCCCACGGCCCAGGGACGGGCGGGGAGACCAGACAGCCCACGGCCCAGGGACGGGCGGGGAGACCAGACAGCCCACGGCCCAGGGACGGGCGGAGAGACCAGACAGCCCACGGCCCAGGGACGGGCGGGGAGACCAGACAGCCCACGGCCCAGGGACGGGCGGGGAGACCAGACAGCCCACGGCCCAGGGACGGGCAGGGAGACCAGACAGCCCACGGCCCAGGGCCGGGCGGGGAGACCAGACAGCCCACGGCCCAGGGCCGGGCGGGGAGACCAGACAGCCCACGGCCCAGGGCCGGGCGGGGAGACCAGACAGCCCACGGCCCAGGCTGCAGCCGGTTGCCTGGGGGAGGGAGGGGGCACCCCCGACAGCATCAATACATGGCACATTACTTAGAAACCGGCTGCTCACTGCCCGGGCCTGGCACCGACCCAGCCACACCCAGCACGCCTGCCTGCCCCTGCCCACACAGGCCACCCTCCGACAGCCCCCCCCGCACAGGCCACCCTCCGACAGCCCCCCCCCCGCACAGGCCACCCTCCGACAGCCCCCCCCCCACAGAGGCCACCCTCCGACAGCCCCCCCCCCGCACAGGCCACCCTCCGACAGCCCCCCCGCACAGGCCACCCTCCGACAGCCCCCCCCCCCCCCCCGCACAGGCCACCCTCCGACAGCCCCCCCCCCCCCCCGCAGAGGCCACCCTCCGACAGCCCCCCCGCACAGGCCACCCTCCGACAGCCCCCCCCCGCAGAGGCCACCCTCCGACAGCCCCCCCCGAACAGGCCACCCTCCGACAGCCCCCCCGTACAGGCCACCCTCCGACAGCCCCCCCCGCACAGGCCACCCTCCGACAGCCCCTCCCGCACATGCCACCCTCCGACAGCGCCCCCCCCCCCTGCACAGGCCACCCTCCGACAGCCCCCCCCCCGCACAGGCCACCCTCCGACAGCGCCTCCCGCACAGGCCACCCTCCGACAGCCCCCCCCCCCCCCGCACAGGCTATCCTCCGACAGCCCCCCCCCCCCGCACAGGCCACCCTCCAACAGCCCCCCCCGCACAGGCCACCCTCCGACAGCCCCCCTCCGCACAGGCCACCCTCCAACAGCCCCCCTCCGCACAGGCCACCCTCCAACAGCCCCCCCCCCCCTGCAGCACTTCACGGAGCAATCGCACCAGGAGATGCTGCTCCCCATCCCACAGCACCAGCCACATGCCCAGGCCCATTGCTGCCCCACATCTCCCCCATGGCCAGCGGCCGATCCCTCCGAATCCCAAATTGAAAGGCAGGCACCCCTCCCCCAGCCTCCCCCGGCCGCCTCTGCCCAGCCCCGTGACCCCCGGCCTCTGTCTGCCCAGGGAAGTCTGGATTCTGCCCCGTGACCAACGGCCTCTACTTCAGCTACGAGTGCGAGGCCCGGTGCCACGGGGACGGCGAGTGCCCCGGGGCCCAGAAGTGCTGCCTGCGCGGCTGTGACCACGAGTGCTTGGCCCCTTCGGAAGGTAGGAGGCAGCTCAGCGCGTCCCGCCAGGCCCTGGCGTCTCCCCCCGGCCGGGCCACGAGACGCTGGTCGGGAGGGAAGGCCCAGCCACGGCCGCAGGGCTGGGGCCAGCAGGGCCAACCCACCGGCGTGGGGGTGGGTGGGACCCAGCAGGGCCAGGCTGGCACGGGCCCCAGGCTCCCCCAGACGGTGGCCAGCCGAGCGCCGAGGCAGAGCCAGCGTGACCCGGCCCCGGCTCGCTCCCGGCACGGAGCAGCAGCACCAGGAGAGCCAGGCTGCGGCCCTGCTGGGGAGGGGGGCTCGCCCCCGGGGAGCCCCCTCACTCCTCTGCCTCCTGCTTGCAGAGAAGCCCGGCGTCTGCCCCCTGACGGACGGGACCACGTCCACGTCGCCCTCGTGCAAGTCCTCGTGCAAGGAGGACAAGGAGTGTGCGGGGCACCAGAAGTGCTGTGCCACGGGGTGTGGCCGGAGGTGCCGGGCCCCAGAGAAAGGTAACCAGAGCCCCAGGGGCTGGCTCCCTCGCCCGCTGGGGGGCAGCGCTCCCACGGGCCAGGAGCCCTCCAGCCTGGGGGGGCATGACACGAGGGCTGGAGGGGGGGCACTGCCCCAGGACGTGGGCACGCCGTGACCCTGGGGCGCCCTGTTCAGCAGCCAAATCTCCCCCCTCTCGCCAGAGAAGCCCGGCGCGTGCCCCAAGCAGAAGCCCTGGCAGACCCTGGTGCCGTGCACCGAGCGGGACACGTGCGCTCACGACCGGGATTGCCCCCGGCAGGACAAATGCTGCTTCGCCGGCTGTGCCATGCACTGCGTGCCCCCCTACCGAGGTAACCAGCTGCAGAGACGCCCCATGGGCAGCCCCCGGTGCCCTGCCCGCCCCGGGCAGACGGGAGAGAAGGGCCGGGCAGGGAGGGGGGCAGGAGCTGGGAGTGAGCAGGGGTCTGCAGAGGGCGGGGGCAGGAGGGGCAGAGTCAGGCCGGGTCACCCCCCCCCCGGGCAGTTCTCATGGGGGGTTCATTGTGCCGCTTGTCCCCCCCCAGAGCACCCCGGGGCCTGTCCCCGGGCAGCGCCCTGCAGCGACCCGAGGCAGCGCCGCTCCAACCGGTGTCTGGACGACCACGTGTGCGAGCGCCTGGAGAAGTGCTGCGACACGGCGTGTGGCCTGGCGTGCGTGGCCGTGCGCACAGGTACGGGCACCGCCCCCTCCCCCCGGCTCCTAGCTCCGCGCGGCCTGTGACCCGGCCTGCGGGCCCTGCTCTTACACAGCCTGGGCACGGCGCGTGTGCACGAGGGCAGCGCTCACGAGCCGTGTGCCGGGGCAGCAGGGCAGGAGCAGCGGCTGCAGTTGGGTCTGCCAGGGACCCCCCCCCCCAGGGTGAGCTGGACTGGGAGCCTGGGGCAGCAGGAGCAGGGTCCACGGGCTCTGCTGTGGCCGCCCCGGGCCGGGACCCTTGCAGCGCTGGGCACGGGCTAAGGGCAGGCTGGGCAGTCACTGCTCTGGGCCCCACAGGGCTGACCTGGAGCCCCCAGCACCAGCCCATCTCCAGGGCGCCCTGCCCCGCGGACTGGCGCTGGCACTGGCACGGTCCGACCGGTCCCGCCTCTGCCAGCCCCCGACACCGCCAGCCCCCAGCTTAGCCTGTTCCCTTCGTCTTTCTTAGCCAGCCACTGTCCCTTCCCCAACTCTCACTTCCTCAGTTCCCCGGCTGCCCTCAGCTCCTCTGACCGCTTGGGTCTTCGTCTACCCCCCCCGCCCCGGCTGGGCCGTGCTCACAGGCAGGGGCCAGTAGGGGTCAGTCACAGCCCAAGCACAGCAGCCAGCCAGGTCCTGACACCGCATGTGGGGGGTCCGTGGGAATCCCAGCACCGCGCAGGGGGCCCGGGTCACAGAGCAGACCCCCCCCCCGCCTCACGCCTCTCCCCCTCCGAGAGCGAACTGAGCAGGGTCGCTCCGCTTGTGCCCTGGGGAAGGCCAGGCCCCCGCCGGTAAAGCCGCCGCGGTGACACTGGCGCCCCCCTTGGCTTGGGCCAGCGCTGCCCTGCAGGAGCCGACTCCCGCTGTGGGGTTCTTGCCCAGCTTTGGGGGACCCAGCATGGGCCCATTCTCTGCGGTCGTACCAGCCCTAACACTGAGCTCGGGCATCTCTCTGGCCGGGCCCACGAGCTCAGCGAGCCTTCCCGGAAAGCCAGGACGTCCCCCGCCCCCGATGCTCCATCCGGGGGGGTCTCCCGCCCCCCCATAACTCAGCAAGCCCGGGGGGGCCTCCCCCTTCTGCACCCTGGCTCCGTCAGGGAGAGCCTGGCAGACCCTCGGGGCCCCTCCCTGTGTGCAGACAGCAGGGGGGCAGGCACTTGTCCCAGTTCTGTGGGTGTTGGTGCACAAAGGCCTCCAGCATCTGCACCAGGGTCCCCTGGCACCTCCCCACCAGCCCGCTGGGCCGGGCGCCCTATGCTGGGGTCCAGGGGAGCCGGGCCCCGTGCGTCTCCCACAGGCACCGGAGCGGGGCCGACATGAGGTGGGATCCCTGGTCCGTGAGGACTCCTGGGGGAACCCCCCGCTGAACAGGGCCAGCAGCGCGTCTGCCACCGTGTCTGCCTGGACAGAGACCTGTTCCCCCCCTTGCCTGGGTCCGGGGCTCTAGCCCTGCTGGGCCCCATGTCTGCTGGGACGGGGCCCTGAGCCCCCTGCAGGGAGCCCTCCCCTGGGTCAGGGCCGCCAGCCCCTCGCTGGCTCTGGCTACGGGTGGTGACCAGGGTCCTGTGGGGTCCTTCTGGCCATTCCTCTAGGTCACCCCCATCAGCACCTCTGTGGGCAAGTGCCAGTGACCCCCCACTTCCCTGGGGCCCCCTTAGCCCCCCATTTCAGATGCACCCGGCATACGGGCACCTTAAACGGGTCCCCTCTGTGCCCCTCAGGGTCAGCTGAGTGTTGGGCACCATGTGGTCTGGGGCTACGACCTCGGGCCGGGCCAGCGTCACCTCCGCCCCGTGTCCCAGTGGCCCGTCACCTCCCTGCCGTCCACCTGCCGGGGCACGAGGCTCTCGCTCCGCCCTGCCCCCACCCGGTACACGGAGAAATCCGCCTCCCGAGGGTCGGACCTCCCAGGGGAGGGGCACTGAGCATCCTTCCCCTCTCTCTGAGCTGAGGTTTGCCTGCCAGCCCCTGCCTCTGGGGCAGCCTGCCCTTCCTCCCGCCCCAGCCAGTTAACCCTGGAAAGTCCCCGGTCCTGGGACCTGGTGCACTGAGCCCTCTTGTGGCCTTTTTGCCCACAGCGATGGCAAGTTAGGCTTTGGGCTGTCTCTGTCCAGGCCCTGGCTGGTTCTCTGGGGCGCAGACGACCTGTTCCTTGGTCTCGCCCCGTAGTTGACTCCCTCCGTCGCTCAGCCGAGATCCGGTCTCTGCGCGGTTCCCTTTCTCTCCGGGACTCCCGTTCACACCCGGACCGGCTCTCCGTGAACTCATCCGCCAGTCTCCCGGCCTCCTGGGGGTTCTCTGGTCTCCGGTCCTTGAGCCACAGCCTCAGTTTGGGTGGGCACGCTTCATAGAACTGCTCCATCATGACCAGCTTGAGCAGCTCCTCTGCGGTCTGGGCTCCGACTCCAGACACCCACTTGCGGCAGGATTGCGCCAGGCGGGAGGCCAGGTCCACATGGGTCTCCCCTGTCCCCTCTGCGCCCCCCGGAACTTCCTCCTGTATGTCTCGGTCAGCCCGACTTGTGCAGCAGGGTCTGTTTGACCGTTCGTAGGCGCCCGGCTGCAGATCCTCCAGCTGCTTGAGCCCCCTGCGGCCTCCTGATCCAGCACGGGGGGGGGGGGTTGTTGCAGCCGGTCTGCTGGGGGAGCTGGTGCCGCTCACAGGAGCTGAGGAACCGTCCGTGTCCCCCACATTCTTACATGGGGCCAACACAAGCTTCTCCAAGTGTCTGGCCGCCCCACTCACCGCAGCCGGGCCCCTCCGCTTCTCCGCTCCGCCATGGCCAGCTCGTGCAGCCGCTGCCTCTCGGTCCTGGCGCTCCTCTCTCCGGTCCCGTACCTCCAACTCCTTCATCCGCAGCTCGATCTCCAGCTGCCGCCGCGCTGCCGGGCTGGGCCCCGCCCTGGACGAACTGCTGCTGCACCGCGTCTGTCTGGCCGGTCTGAGAGCCTGAGGCACTCCCAGGGGGGTCTGGCTGCTCCCTGCGGGGACAGGATCCAGGCCCCTGGACGGGTCATTCTCTTCCAGCCGGGCAGTCCTGGGCCTTGGTTGCTTTCCCCACGGGCAGGCCCCTCCCTCTGCACAGCCCCACCAGCTCTGCTCTCAGGAGTCGGGCGTAGGCCATCTCCCCGTCCGCCGGTCCCCAGGGTGCAGACTCACCAAGTGCTGCAGCGCCCCACGACTCCTGGTATCGCCTCGCTCTGTCTCCAGCACATCTGGCTCTTGGAAGCCCCTTCCTTCTACTGCTCCCCGTCACTTGCCGCTGGAAGCTCCATCCACGGGGTGCATCCCACCGCTGCCACCACTGTGACGCCGAGTCGGGGTTCCCCAAAATCCTGCAGCCCCGTAGCAGCAAGAACAGACTCCGCCAGCCAGAGAGTAGAGAGGGGTTATTGCTCCTTCAGGATACAGCCCAGCACAGGCGTGATATTGCTACAGGAGTCAGGGCCAGGATGCCTCAGACCCCTTGGATTGGGGGGGTCCATCGCCCCTAGCCCTCAGCCCTCAGCTTAGCCTGTTCCCTTCACCCAACACCCTTAGCCAGCCACTGTCCCTTCCCCCAACACTCACTTCCTTAGTTCCCCGGCTGCCCTCAGCTCCTCTGACTGGTTGGGTCTTTGTCTACCTGACTTAGGCAGCCCCCCTGCTGGGCCGTGCTCACAGGCAGGGGCCAGTAGGGGTCAGTCACAGCCCACAGCCCAAGCACAGCAGCCAGCAAGGTCCTGACACCGCATGTGGGTGGGTCAGTGGGAATCTCACCTCACCGCGCAGGGGGGCCCGGGTCACAGGGCAGAGAGCCCCCCCCCCGCTACACCACAGGCATCGGTGGGTTATTAAACCCCGTCTCCGCGCCCTCCTGGCCGGATCGAGCGGCTCCGCCTGGCCTCAGGGGCTTGGCGCTCAGACCTGCAGCCTGTACGTGCAACCTGCCACGTCCCCCCTCGTTACTGCAGGACAAACTCGGCTTCCAAGTGTCCGGCCAGCCCCGCTCTGCTTCCCCCTCCTTGGGAAAGAGGCCTTAGAGCAGGGGTGGGTACCTGCGGCCCACGAGCTGGATTCGGCCCACGGGCTCCGCCTGGCGGGGGGAAGCGGCTGCTGCTCCCCCAGTACCCCGCTGGGAAATGGCCGTGCAGGGGACCATTCTCTGACTGACTTTTCTGTGGGTCAGTGGCCCTGACCCAAAAGAGATTCCGCAGCCCCGCCTTGAAGGGACGGCCTCCCTTCCTTCCCCAGAGCTGGCCACGCGAGGGTCCCTTGGCTTGCTCCTCACCACCCTACAACACTCAGAGGCCGGCCCTTTCTGTCCCCGGGGTAGTGCTTGTCTTTCCGTCCCCCTGCCTGGCCACGTCCCCTTGGCGCCCTGGCCGGGGACACCGCGCCGCTCTCTGTAGAAGGACGCGGTAGCGAAGCGGGTTTCTCGACTGCCCTGGCGCTGCGCCCGTCCCTCGGCGGCCCAGGCCTGGGGGGCGTTGGCAAAGGAAGGGGGAGAGCGCGAGTTGTTCGCGGCACCCAAAGCAAACGCCACCGGTGGGGAGCAGACGTGGGACGAGCTGGCGGCTGCAGTGGCGTGTGGGGAGAAGCAGCCACAGCGTGGCCGGGTCGTTCAGTCCTTCGTGTAGCGCTTCAGCTTGTAGCCAGTGTCGGCAGAGGGGAGCCGCCGGGATGGAGACAAAATGGAGGGGGCTCGGGGCCTTATACATCCTGGGCCGAGTGCGCCAGCCTCCCCCGCTCGCCCTCGTCCTGAGGCTGGCAGCACCCGGCCTCGCCCACCCAGCCCCACAGCCTGATCACCGGCAGCCAGCCCAGGGACCCTCCCTTCTCCTGCCACCCTTCCCCAGCGGGCTCAGGGCCTGCCCGGCCGCCTCTGCCCAGCCCCGTGACCCCCCGGCCTCTGTCTGCCCAGGGAAGTCTGGATTCTGCCCCGTGACCAACGGCCTCTACTTCAGCTACGAGTGCGAGGCCCGGTGCCACGGGGACGGCGAGTGCCCCGGGGCCCAGAAGTGCTGCCTGCGCGGCTGTGACCACGAGTGCTTGGCCCCTTCGGAAGGTAGGAGGCAGCTCAGCGCGTCCCGCCAGGCCCTGGCGTCTCCCCCCGGCCGGGCCACGAGACGCTGGTCGGGAGGGAAGGCCCAGCCACGGCCGCAGGGCTGGGGCCAGCAGGGCAACCCGCCGGCGTGGGGGTGGGTGGGACCCAGCAGGGCCAGGCTGGCACGGGCCCCAGGCTCCCCCAGACGGTGGCCAGCCGAGCGCCGAGGCAGAGCCAGCGTGACCCGGCCCCGGCTCGCTCCCGGCACGGAGCAGCAGCACCAGGAGAGCCAGGCTGCGGCCCTGCTGGGGAGGGGGGCTCACCCCCCGGGGAGCCCCCTCACTCCTCTGCCTCCTGCTTGCAGAGAAGCCCGGCGTCTGCCCCCTGACGGACGGGACCACGTCCACGTCGCCCTCGTGCAAGTCCTCGTGCAAGGAGGACAAGGAGTGTGCGGGGGACCAGAAGTGCTGTGCCACGGGGTGTGGCCGGAGGTGCCGGGCCCCAGAGAAAGGTAACCAGAGTGCCAGGGGCTGGCTGGTGCAAGGGGGCCATGTCCCGCTGTGTCCGGCCTGTGGGCTGCGGATCTGGGCGTGCTGCCCAGAGCCTCGCCTGCCCCACTAGCAGCACAGGGGCCTGGGTGGCCTCGTGCCAGGGGCTAGGGGTCCCAGGCAGCCCCGAGGGGCAGTGGGGAGCAGGCTGGCACGGCTGCTGTGCCGGGCACGTGGGGACGCCGTGACCCTGGGGCGCCCTGTTCAGCAGCCAAATCTCCCCCCTCTCTCGCCAGAGAAGCCCGGCGCGTGCCCCAAGCAGAAGCCCTGGCAGACCCTGGTGCCGTGCACCGAGCGGGACACGTGCGCTCACGACCGGGATTGCCCCCGGCAGGACAAATGCTGCTTCGCCGGCTGTGCCATGCACTGCGTGCCCCCCTACCGAGGTAACCAGCTGCAGAGACGCCCCATGGGCAGCCCCCGGTGCCCTGCCCGCCCCGGGCAGACGGGAGAGAAGGGCCGGGCAGGGAGGGGGGCAGGAGCTGGGAGTGAGCAGGGGTCTGCAGAGGGCGGGGGCAGGAGGGGCAGAGTCAGGCCGGGACACCCCCCCCTCCCCCCGGGCAGTTCTCAGGGCAGGTGGAGATGGAGGGACTCACCTGCATGGGGGGTTCATTGTGCCGCTTGTCCCTCCCCAGCGCACCCCGGGGCCTGTCCCCAGGCAGCGCCCTGCAGCGACCCGAGGCAGCGCCGCTCCAACTGGTGTCTGGACGACCACGTGTGCGAGCGCCACGAGAAGTGCTGTGACACGGGGTGCGGTCGGGCGTGCGTGGCCGTGCGCACAGGTACGGGCACCGCCCCCCCCCACTTCCCGGGCTGCTGCCTCCGCGCGGCCTGTCACCCGGCCTGCCAGCCCTGCTCTTACACAGCCTGGGCACGGCGCGTGTGCACGAGGGCAGCAACGTCCCGGGGGCAGCGGTGCAGACCCCTCCCCCCAGCCCGGTCCTGCACCCCCCAGGCTCCTCCCCCCAGCCCAGTCCTGCACCCCCCAGGCCCCTCCCCCCAGCCTGCTCCTGCACCCCCCAGAACCTTCCCCCCAGCCTGCTCCTGCAACCCCAGAACCTTCCCCCCAGCCTGCTCCTGCACCCCCCAGACTCCTCCCCCCAGCCTGCTCCTGCAGCCCCCAGCCCCCTTCCCCCAGCCCAGTCGTGCACCCCCAGACTCCTCCCCCAGCCTGCTCCTGCACCCCCAGACTCCTCCCCCCAGCCTGCTCCTGCAGCCCCCAGCCCCCTTCCCCCAGCCCAGTCGTGCACCCCCCAGACTCCTCCCCCCAGCCTGCTCCTGCACCCCCCAGACTCCTCCCCCCAGCCTGCTCCTGCATCCCCCAGCCCCCTTCCCCCAGCCCAGTCGTGCACCCCCCAGACTCCTCCCCCCAGCCTGCTCTTGCACCCCCCAGACCCTTCCCCCAGCCTGCTCCTGCACCCCCAGGTCCCTCCCCCCAGCCCAGTCGTGCACCACAGTCCAGTCTCCCACTCACTGAACCCCTCATTTGGCCCATCTCTAGGGCTCAGGGAGGGGCCCAGGAAATCTCTTAGCCTTGGGCCCCAGAAGAGTAAATCCTCCCTCGGGGTCCCTTCCCACCGGGGAGGCACGCGGGGGGGGTCTCCCTTGGGGCCACGTCGCCGAGTGGCGGGATCTTTTGCTTTTCAATTCCGTGAGGCCTCTGACTGATTTTTCTGGGGGTCAGTGCCCCCCCCCCCAAAAGATTCCCCGCCCCTCCCTTGACGGGACCGCCCCCTTCGCGCCCAGAGAGCTGAAGCAGCCACTTCCCGTTCCTTTACTCCCTGCAACAAACCCGCCACGGACTCGTCTGTTCCCAGATGTGGGGGGTTTCATTTGGTGCCTTCCGCTCACCCAGGCCCCACAGCCTGGCCCTTTGCCTTAGGAGAGGGGAGGCGGGTGAACGTCATTTGCCACATTTGGGTTCCGGGATTTGGCTGGAAGGAGGGAGCAGAGAGAGGGAGGGAAGCGAAGGAGCCAGTGGGGAGAGGGTGGGGCGGGGTCTGGGGAGAGGGGGAGGGGTCTGGAGAGAGGGGGCGGGGTCTTGTAAGATGGTGGGGCGGGGTCTGGGGAGATGGGGCGGGGTCTGGAGAGAGGGGGACAGGGTCTTGGGAGATGGTGGGGGGATCTGGAGAGAGGGAGCAGGGTCTGGGGAGACGGTGGGGCGGGGTCTGGAAAGAGGGGGCGGAGTCTGGGGAGACGGGGCGGGGTCTGGAGAGAGGGGGCAGGGTCTGGGGAGATGGTGGGGTGGGGTCTGGAGAGAGGGGGCGGGGTCCGGGGAGATGGGGGCAGGGTCTGGAGAGAGGGGCGGAGTCTGGGGAGACGGTGGGGTGGGGTCTGGAGAGAGGGGGCGGGGTCTGGGGAGATGGGGGCAGGGTCTGGAGAGAGGGGGCGGGGTCTGGGGAGACGGTGGGGTGGGGTCTGGAGAGAGGGGGCGGGGTCTGGGGAGATGGGGGCAGGGTCTGGAGAGAGGGGGCGGGGTCTGGGAAGATGGGGTGGGGTCTGGAGAGAGGGGCGGGGTCTGGGGAGATGGGGCGGGGTCTGGGGAGAGGGGGACAGGGTCTTGGGAGATGGTGGGGGGATCTGGAGAGAGGGAGCAGGGTCTGGGGAGACGGTGGGGCGGGGTCTGGAAAGAGGGGGCGGAGTCTGGGGAGACGGGGCGGGGTCTGGAGAGAGGGGCGGAGTCTGGGGAGACGGTGGGGTGGGGTCTGGAGAGAGGGGGCGGGGTCCGGGGAGATGGGGGCAGGGTCTGGAGAGAGGGGCGGAGTCTGGGGAGACGGTGGGGTGGGGTCTGGAGAGAGGGGGCGGGGTCTGGGGAGATGGGGGCAGGGTCTGGAGAGAGGGGGCGGGGTCTGGGGAGACGGTGGGGTGGGGTCTGGAGAGAGGGGGCGGGGTCTGGGGAGATGGGGGCAGGGTCTGGAGAGAGGGGGCGGGGTCTGGGAAGATGGGGTGGGGTCTGGAGAGAGGGGCGGGGTCTGGAGAGAGGGGCGGGGTCTGGGGAGAGGGGGCGAGGCCTGGGCAGAGCAGGGTTGAGTATGGGCGGGGCCACAGGCTGGGGAACTCGCCTCCCCACGCAGCAGCATCCCCCTGGGTGGCGGCAGACCCTCCCCCAGGCAGGGGCAGGGGCCCTGGCTAAGCCAGGAGGGGTGTGGGGGTCACTCGGGGAGGACCAGGACTCCAGCCCCCTTAGCCAGCCTGGCAGGATCCCACTGCTCCGACTTTCCCCTCTCTCCTGGGTCCTGAGCAGGGAGGGCTCCCGGCTGCAGGTGCCAGGGCCGGGGGGGGGGGGGGGGGGTCAGTCTGCAGCCGTGGCAGGGCCAGAGGCGGGGGGGGGGGTCAGTCTGCAGCCGTGGCAGGGCCAGAGGCGGGGGGGGGGGGTCAGTCTGCGGCCGTGGCAGGGCCAGAGGCGGGGGGGGGGGTCAGTCTGCAGCCGTGGCAGGGCCAGAGGCGGGGGGGGGGGGTCAGTCTGCGGCCGTGGCAGGGCCAGAGGCGGTGGGGGGGGTCAGTCTGCAGCCGTTGCAGGGCCAGAGGCGGGGGGGGGGGTCAGTCTGCGGCCGTGGCAGGGCCAGAGGCGGGGGGGGGGGTCAGTCTGCGGCCGTGGCAGGGCCAGAGGCGGGGGGGGGGGTCAGTCTGCAGCCGTTGCAGGGCCAGAGGCGGGGGGGGGGTCAGTCTGCAGCCGTTGCAGGGCCAGAGGCGGGGGGGGGGGTCAGTCTGCGGCCGTGGCAGGGCCAGAGGCGGGGGGGGGGTCAGTCTGCAGCCGTTGCAGGGCCAGAGGCGGGGGGGGGGTCAGTCTGCAGCCGTTGCAGGGCCAGAGGCGGGGGGGGGGTCAGTCTGCGGCCGTGGCAGGGCCAGAGGCGGGGGGGGGGGGTCAGTCTGCGGCCGTGGCAGGGCCAGAGGCGGGGGGGGGGGGTCAGTCTGCGGCCGTGGCAGGGCCAGAGGCGGGGGGGGGGGTCAGTCTGCGGCCGTGGCAGGGCCAGAGGCGGGGGGGGGGGTCAGTCTGCGGCCGTGGCAGGGCCAGAGGCGGGGGGGGGGTCAGTCTGCGGCCGTGGCAGGGCTGCTCTGTGTGCAGGGGGAGCCGGCATGTGCCCAGAGCCCCAGGGGGCAGGCATCTGCGTGGAGGAGTGCGGCGAGGACGCGGAGTGCCCCCGGGGGCAGAAGTGTTGCAGTAACGGGTGCGGTCACGTCTGCATGCCCCCCGTCTTTGCAGGTAAATTGGAGTCTCCGGGCTGCGCCCGCCCCACACGCAGACTGAGCAGGTGTGTCCAGCGCCCAGCCCCACAGCTGCTGCCCTCACCCCCCCCCCCCCGCCTGGGCCCCTCCCCGGCACTGACAGCGGATCGGCTGGCATCTCCCCTTGCTGCCGCGTTGGAGACACTGTGGGGCCGGGCCCCTTGCACCTCTGCAGTGGGGAGACAGCAGGACGTGGGCTAGGACACACAGCTTAGAGAGGGGCTCGGCCGGGGGGGCGCCATGCAGGTGGGCAGCTTCTCCAGCAGCAGCAGGGCCCTTTGGGGGGGTCCTTGGTGCCATCTTAGCCCCCCCCATCCGTCCGTCAGCCACCCCAGCAGGGGGCGCCCTACCGCCCCAGGGCAGTGGCCGAACCTGTTCCACAAGTTAAGGGAAGAGGCTAAACAAAGGGCCTGGGGAAAGAGTCGGTGTCGCAGTGGAGCCTGAGGCGGGGGCTGGGGTTGTAGGGCCCGGTCGCCCCATGTCAAGGGGGCCTGAGGCATCCTGGCCCCAGTTCCTGTAACCGGATTCCATCTGTGCTGGGCTGCACCCTGGGGAGTCTGTTCCACTGGCTGGTGGAGTCTGTTCCTGCTGCTACGGGGGTGCAGGATCGGGAGGGACCCCAACTCGTCACCCCCCCCGATTCTGCACCCCGGCTGCAGCACGATGAGACTCCACCAGCCGGTAGAACGGGGGGGGGGGGGGTTATTGCTCCTCCCGGACACAGCCCAGCACAGACGTGACGTGGGAACAGGAGGCAGGGCCAGGGTGCCTCAGCCCCCTTGGGGCGGGGGGGTCCATTGTCCCCCCTAGATCATCAGCCCTCAGCTAACACTGCTCCCTTCATGTTTCACAGCCAGCAGCTGTCCCCCCCCCCCCCCCCCCCGTTATCTCCTCGGCCTGAGCCCGGGTGTCTGGGTTAATACACATCAGGGCGCAGGGGACCCCGGGTTACAGAGCAGACAGCCCCCCCGCTACTCCACACCAGGCACACCTGCGGGGGCAGGCCAAGGGGTCACCAGCTTAACCCCTTGCATCCTGGGGGGAAGCCCCCACCGGCCAGGCCTTCTCCCACCCTTCCCACGGCCAGCGCATCTGCAGTTGGGCTCACGGTGCCCGGGAGCGTCGCTGGAGGCAGCTGATCGGTGCTGAGGGGCTGCCTGGGGCAGGACGGGCGCTTTGCAGTGTTGCTGGGCTCCCTCTCCTGGCCTCTCCCGCCCAGCCCCGGCGGCCCCCTTGCTCCCCGGCGCCTCTAGGGCCTGCTCTCCGGAGCCTTGGGTGGCCAGTGCGAGGTCCCCCGGCACCAGGGGCGCACACCCTGAGCAAGGCACAGCACAGGCGGGGGCAGCAGCCTCCCAACCAGCCGCCTCTGGTGCCTGGGCACTGGGTGCCACACAGGTGAGCCCACTGCCGGCTGGGCCGCCGGCTCCCCCCACGCCCGCTGCGAGGCCTTCTCTCTCCCTGCTGCAGAGAAGTCTGGGACCTGCCCACCGGACCCAGCCAGGTGCCAGCGCCAAGACCCGCCGCTGTGTGGCAGCGACAACACGTGCCCTGGCCGGCAGAAGTGCTGCTCTCGGCTGTGCGCCATGCGCTGCGTCGACCCCGAGCCAGGTACCAGCTGTGCATGGCAGCGCTGGGCGCGGGGCCGGGCGGGCACCCCCAGCTCCGGCGGCACCGGGCCCACGGGGGCTCCAGCGCCCCTGGCTGCAGGCACAGATCCCCGCACCAGCCGCAGGGCCGGGGGCACCGGGTGCTGCTCCAGCAGGGCACAGGGAGGCCGGGCACTGGCTGGGCTGAGCCCCCAGGAGAGGGCACGTCGCTCCCCAAGGAGGCCAGTCTGCGCCCACGCCCAGAGAAACACGGTCCCGGCGCCTGCCCGCAGCGGCTGAGCCTGTTTCTCTTTCAGGTGCTGTGTCGCGAGGGCCCGGGAGCTGAGAGCAAGCCGCACCCTTCCCCCGGGACAGCCCCTCGGCAGGACCCTTCCTCGGCCCCACGCCCTGCCTCTCGCCCAGTGTAACGCCCAGTCTGCCCCAGACTGACCAATAAACCGAGCGCCAGCCCCGGCCGCCTGCTGTGTTCCCTGCCACGCTGGGCTGGCCGGCCCCTGGCCCGTCGGTCGGCTCCTCTGGGGTGCAGCCGAGGGGCCAGATTTCCCCAAATCTGCCTTGGGACCGCAGAGCCGCACCCCCATGGGCCCAGCGCCAGCCCCTGGGGCAGATGCAGCCTCCGCCTGCGGCCACATCAGCACAGCTGCCACAGAGGGGGCGGGGGGTGGCCTAGCCCTGTGTGATGGCGCGTTGGGGTTTTCCCATCTCCTGCACCCCCGAAATGGCACGAACAGACTCCCCCAGCCAGTAGAACAGAGGGAGTTTATTGCTTCTCCAGGATACAGCCCAGCACAGATGGAATCTGGTTACAGGGCAGGCCTAGGATGCCTCAGCCCCCCTTGATATGGGGGAGTCTGGGCTCCTAAATCCCAGCCTGTTGCCTGGGCTGCTTCCTCCATGATACCAGACAGAGAATCAATAACTCTCTTCGGGTATGTCTACACTGCTAGTTCCAACTAGGGTGGTAATGTAGGCAACCGGAGTTGCAAATGAAGACGAGGAGTAATGGTAGTTCGGAATAGGAAGCCTAATCCGAACTACCTAGTCCCTGCCGCGTGTAGCCGCGGGCACGGAGTCCGCACTATCGGATATTTAAAAATGGCGGCGCCCGGCGAGATGCAAATGAAGCCCGGGAAATTCAAATCCCGGTCTTCATTTGCAACTCCGGTTGCCTACATTACCACCCTAGTTCGAACTAGGGGGCTAGTGTAGACAGACCCTTCCAGCCCTGCCCCCAGCCAGGGGCGGCATCCACCTTCCTTTGTTTCTCTCCCTGGGGGGTAGCTGGTCAGACAGGTTGAGAGACCCTCCTTGTGCCTGGGCTAAGGGGTCACCCTGGTCCCACAGAGTCGCTCCCCCCTCTTCCAGCAACACAGCAGCATCAGGCACAACATCGGGGTCCCCACTGCCTGGATCTACCCAAGTCACAGCATCCTCCTCCCCAGCAGACACAAACTTAGAGCCACCTCCTTTCTGGGCCTTCTCTGTATCCAGACCCAACTCTGGGACAACAGCCCTGCTCTCAGCCAACACAGGCTGTGGGGCACCTTCCTCAGACACAGGAAGAAACTCTTCCCCACACACAGACAGACAATCAGAGACAGTTTCTCCCTTGTCCCCACACCCCTGGCTAATCTCAGGCATATAGCTAGCCACTGGGACAGCTTCCTTTACTGCCCCACTGCTACTTCCACCAGCCAAATTGCCAGCTTGCACCCACGGCGCTTCACACAACTCAATTTCAGCTTGTGCAGGTTCAATTCCACAAACCTCACCAGCCACCAGCTCCTCAACCAAAACTCCGCTCTGGCCAGCCACTCCAGGCTGCCCCAGAGAAACATTTCCCTGATTTCTGGGCCCTTCTTGCCCTGGTTCTGATTCCAGCCTCACCTGAGGCATCAGACAGGCCCTTGGGTCCCTCACCCACAGGCTCACCGCCCCCCTGCACAGACACAGCCATCTGCCACAGGCACACAGGTAGAGACACTTTCCCCTTGGTTACAGTAAAACTGGCCAGCCCCAGAAAACTCTCTCTGATTTCTGGGCTTTTTTCGTGGAATGAGGAGTAACGGTAGTTCGGATTAGGAAGCCTAGTCCGAACTACCTAGTTCGTGCCGCGTGTAGCCGCGCTGCACGGGGTTCAAACGAGCAGGGATTTAAAAATGGCGGCGCCCAGTTTATGCAAATGAAGCCCAGGAAATTCAAATCCCGGGCTTCATTTGCAAGTGCGGTATGCCTACATTACCCTGCTAGTTCGAACTAGGAGGGTAGTGTAGCCATACCCTCACATCTAAAGGTTTATTATCACAAGAAAGAAAAGCATGAGAGTAAGGTTGCTAAAGAATCATACATTACATGCATCAAAACTCCCAGTTCTCGATGCAGGCTCTAGCAGAGATGTTGCAGCTGCTGGTTTAAAAGTTCTTATTGCGCATCCTAGCACCAGGATGGGTTCACAGGTCTTCCGGGCTCTTCAATCCCTGCAGTGCTGCCTCTGGGATGAAGTGCTGAGCTGAGAACCAAATGGCATCGACCACATGGCCTCTTTATACCCCCTTCCTGGCCTCTTCTTGTATGCAGCCGGTCACCTGGTCCTCAGCCTCTCTCTGCTGGCCGCTCTTAGGTATCCGCCCTCCTGCTTTAGGTGTGTCCTTGGCCCATCGAGTGCCATTGTCCCACAGGGCCTCGCTAATTAGCATGTCCATAGGCCGGGCTCTGCCCAATGCTCAACCACATGCAGAGAAATATTCAGTATCCCCACAGACTACAGATTCCTACCTACACACACAGACATTATACAACCCCATAAATAGCTTACATAGGATTATCGGATAATAAGCTTCTATTCAGCACCCCACATGGCCCCCTTTTATACCATTTTCTGGGGCCAACACCCCACCTATGGGTGCAGCCATGATCTGGCTGCTCCCCTCAAGATCCAGTAACGTGACACCCTCCCCTGCCTGGGTCCGGGGTCCCAGCTCTGTTGAGCCTGGTCCCCTGGGGTCCCTTCTCTGCCGTGATAGGCCCCTCGTGGGGAGCAGAGGGGACGGGGTGCAGAGACCAGCGCCTCCAGCAGGTCCTCACAGGCCCCTCGCGGGGAGCAGCGGGGACGGGGTGCAGAGACCAGCGCCTCCAGCAGGTCCTCACAGGCCCCTCGCGGGGAGCAGCGGGGACGGGGTGCAGAGACCAGCGCCTCCAGCAGGTCCTCATGGGCCCCTCGCAGGGAGCAGCAGGGACGGGGTGCAGAGCCCAGCGCCTCCAGCAGGTCCTCACAGACCCCTCGCAGGGAGCAGCGGGGGACGGGTGCAGAGACCAGCACCTCCAGCAGGTCCTCACAGACCCCTCGCGGGGAGCAGAGGGGATGGGGTGCAGAGCCCAGCGCCTCCAGCAGGTCCTTGCGGGGAGCAGTGGGGGACGGGGTGCAGAGCCCAGCGCCTCCAGCAGCTCCTTGCGGGGAGCAGTGGGGGACGGGGGTGCAGGCTGGGCTCGGGTGCAAGGGGCTAAGAGCGGCCACACTGGGGCAGACCTAAGGTCCCCCCGGCCCAGCGTCCCGTCTGCTGCAGCTCGGTCGCCCGCGGGAATGACTGGACCCAGCAGCCATGACGTGGGCCCGGCCGTTGCTGTCCCCCATTCCCAGCCTGGCAAACGGAGAGTCGCCATCCCTGCCCTGTGCATCAGCTGCCTGGCCGCCCCGCCCCGTGCCCCTCTGGACGCGGGGGGCTGCCTGCCAGCCCAGCCCTGCCTGCACTAGGGCGGCCCGAGGCTCCCCAGCTCAGCCCCCCCCACCCGCACTGGCGACACTGCTGGGTTCGAGGTGACCGTGCACAGCCCCGCGTGAGCGTTCGCCCGAGTGCTGGGCCAGGGGCCGGGGAGGAGCCGCCAAGGCCGACGCTCGGCGGGGCCCGTCCGTGCGATTCCCGCGCCTGCTGCTGTTTGGGCCACTCTGCTGGGTGCCAGAGCTGTGCCCCCACGCGTCACCGGGCCGCACCCGCCTAGGAGGAAGGGCAGAGAGTCCGGTGACTGAGCACTTGCCTGGCAATGGCCCGTAAGTGCTGCCAAACCACATCAGAGCAATTCTGCTGGGACCTGCCGTCAAGCAGGGCCCCAGCCCCTGCCTAGAGGGGCCCCGGAGCCGGGACGTGCTCCTGCGCCAGGCTCCCCTCTGTAAGGGGTGGGCTGGGGGGCACAGGGAGCACTGGGGTGTGTGAGGGGAGGTGGGGGAGGGGTTATAACCTCTCCCCTGTGTAAGGGGGGGCACAGGGAGCACTGGGGTGTGTGAGGGGAGGTGGGGGATGGGTTATAACCTCTCCCCTGTGTAAGGGGAGTTGGGGGGGCACAGGGAGCAATGGGGTGTGTGAGGGGAGGGGGGATGGTGCTGCAGCGCTGGGCGGCTCCTCCCCTTGGCCTGCTTTCCCCGGGGAGTGCGCACGGCCGAGACCCCCCCGTGCGGGGCGGGGCGGCTGCCTGGGGCTGCCAGTGGAATGGATTTGGTGGGAGTCAGACGCCGGCAGGTCCGGACGGGCCACTCGAGAGCCGGCCCCTCCCTCTGCTGCGCCTGCCGCTTAAAGCCGCCCTGCCCGGCCCGAGGAGCCAGACCCGGCGCTGCAGCACCATGAAGCCGGCGGGTGCCCTGCTCCTCGTGGCCCTGCTCTCGCTGTGCGCCCAGCTGCCCCCGGCGTGCGGAGGAGACAGGGGGAGCGCAGGGCACAGTGAGTGGGGCGGGGGCGGCACGGGGGGGCCGGGCTCCCTTGGGGGAGCTGCCGGGGGCCGTGCAGGGCAGGGGGCGGAGGGTGGCTGGGCGGGGAGGGGCAGTGCCCCGCCAAAGCAGACGTGCGACCTGTCTGAGGGTTGCCCCTCATGTCCTGGAAGGCCAAGTGCTGCCCAGACGAGTGCAGCAACACCTGCCAGGAGCCAGTGACAGATACGGGGAGTCCTGGCCCCTGCACCCTGCTGCCAGGAGCTCAGCACCCCGAGGGCAGCTGGGAGCAGAGAGGCAGCAGCTACTGGGGTGGGACATCACCTCCTCCTAATGCAGGGGGCTGGGCTGGGGCTGTGACCCCCTGGTGCACCCTGACTCCTCCGCCCCCACCCCTGGCCCCAGACCCGTCCCGCCGCAGGGCTACCCACAGCCCAAGCCCGGGGCTTCTCCTCCACAAGACACCAAGCCGGCCCCACCGAACATGTCTGTTTGCCACACTGGCCAGCAAGGAGTCACACAACCAAGCCCCTCAGATACCCCAGTGTCTGTGCCCCCCCAGATCCCACCCCATACAGGGGAGAGGTTACACTGGGCTACAATTTTTTAGAAGTCGTCTGCTTCAGAGATTAAATGTGCTATTTATTATGTATTTTGATGTGCTGAATTCAAATATGAGAATTAAAACAACTGATTGGCTACTGTTTCCAAGATATTTAAGTTTTTACATTTTACATCCATGTATATTGTGTAGACAGTAGAGTTTTAATCATAAATTGTAAACCTAGGTCTTTTCATATGGTTGCTTTACATGATAATATTTCACCTGTCCTATTTATGTAACACTTTAAAAATCAGCAAAAGGGTTATAGAAATACAATTTATTATGAAACAAAAGGCAAAAAACTATTACGTACATAGTTTAGTCCTATTCAGTGAAGAATGGGACAAGATCCTTTTGACAGTCACGGAACATGGAAACCCCAACATCACCTGCCAGGAGATTCCACTGCTGTAGTCTGGAGCCCAACAGCTCTGCCTACTCTTGGGTAATTCCAAATCCCTGACAAGGTCATTCAGTTCACCTTGTGTTATGAGGTGTGGTTCAGAGGGGGAGGATGGGAGAAAATGTGGGTCCTGTGACATTGATGGTTCAGGACCAGAAGTTTCATCCTCTTCCTCGTCTGACTCAAGTGAGAATGATTCTGGTGCCTCAGGAACCGGCAGTCCTTCTCCGTGGGGTACTGGGCGTACAGCTGATGGGATGTTTGGATAATGCACAGTCCACTTTTTCTTCTTTGACACCTTTCCCAACTGGAGGCACCACGCAGAAGTAACAATTGCTGGTCTGATCTGTTGGCTCTCTCCAAATCATTGGCACTGCAAAAGGCATAGATTTCCTTTTCCTGGTCAACCACTGGCAAAGATTTGTTGCACAAGTGTTGCAGCATATGTGTGGGGCCCACCTCTTGTCCTGATCACCAATTTTGCTGCCAAAATCAAGGTGATAGGCTTTCTTAACCACTGTGGTTATACTGCGCTTTTGTGATGCAAAAGTCACTTCACCACAAACATAGCAGAAGTTATCTGCACTGTTCACACAAGTACGAGGCATCTCTGCTCACTTTGGCTAAACAGAAATGTGTCCCTTTGCAAAATCAAACACTGGCAAATAAGAGAGCGCGACACAGTGGCTACGTCAAGACTGGCATGATTTTCCAGAAATGCTTTTAAAGGAAAAGTTTTCCGTTAAAAGCATTTTTGGAAAAGAGCATCTAGATTGGCATGGACGCTTTTCCGCAAAAACACTTTTTGCGGAAAAACGTCCGTGCCAATCTAGACGCGCTTTTCCGCAAAAAAGCCCCGATCACCATTTTCACGATTGGGGCTTTGTTGCAGAAAACAAATCTCAGCTGTCTACACTGGCCCTTTTGCGCAAAAGTTTTACGCAAAAGGACTTTTACCCGAACGGGAGCAGCATAGCATTTCCGCAAGAACACTGACAATCTTACATGAGATCGGCAGTGCTTTTGCAGAAATTCAAGCAGCCAGTGTAGACAGCTGGCAAGTTTTTCCGGAAAAGCGGCTGATTTTCCGGAAAACTGGCCAGTCTAGACACAGCCTGTATGATTTCTAGAGCTGATATAGGGCAATTTGTTCAGCAGAGTGATGTAAGTTTCGTTATGATTGCATCATCCATGGCGTCTAGGAATAACATGATGCAATTCATATCATGTATGATGCAATACCAGCTTCAGGTTGCATCATTCATTGTGTTGCCTAAAAAGCAAGTACTGTCCAAACCAAGTCATAGATGTATTCATAGATCCAGTCAAAGATGTATTTAGTCACTTCTGCTTTAAACTGAGATCCCTTCCCTTTATAACTCACTTACCCTCCGCCATTCGCAAGTCAAGGGTCGTCTATACTGACCCAATAGCATATCTTGAAAACTAGAGCCAATCAACCATTTTAAGCATCATTTTCATTCTCAGTGACCCAGAATTAGTAACGTTTGACTACATTTATTTCAGAAGCATATTGGCTGTAGAGCAGTGTTATAACCCATCCCCCACCTCCCCTCAGACACCCCAGCACTCCCTGTGCCCCCCCCAGCCGCACCTTACACAGGGGACAGGCTCTGAAGACCAATCACCCCACATCCCAACAGGTTCTCCCAGTCCCAGAGCTGTGGTGGCCACAGTCCCAGGTCAGTTTCTACCTCAGACCTTCCCCAAACGAGCCCAATGGGCCAGTGCTTTCGCATCTACCAAAGAAAGAAAGGAAGAAAGGAAGGAAGGAAAGCAGGCACCCCTCCCTTGGCCTCCACCTGGCCGCCTCTGCCCAGCCCCGTGACCCCCGGCCTCTGTCTGCCCAGGGAAACCTGGATTCTGCCCCGTGACCAACGGCCTCTACTACAGCTACGAGTGCGAGGCCCGGTGCCTCGGGGACGGCGAGTGCCCCGGGGCCCAGAAGTGCTGCCTGCGCGGCTGTGACCACGAGTGCTTGGACCCTTCGGAAGGTAGGAGGCAGCTCAGCGCGTCCCGCCAGGCCCTGGCGTCTCCCCCCCGGCCGGGCCACGAGACGCTGGTCGGGAGGGAAGGCCCAGCCACGGCCGCAGGGCTGGGGCCAGCAGGGCCAACCCGTCGGCGTGGGGGTGGGTGGGACCCAGCAGGGCCAGGCTGGCACGGGCCCCAGGCTCCCCCAGACGGTGGCCAGCCGAGTGCCGAGGCAGAGCCAGCGTGACCCGGCCCCGGCTCGCTCCAGGCACGGAGCAGCAGCACCAGGAGAGCCAGGCTGCGGCCCTGCTGGGGAGGGGGGCTCGTCCCCCGGGGATCCCCCTCACTCCTCTGCCTCCTGCTTGCAGAGAAGCCCGGTGTCTGCCCCCTGACGGACGGGACCACGTCCACGTCGCCCTCGTGCAAGTCCTCGTGCAAGGAGGACAAGGAGTGTGCGGGGGACCAGAAGTGCTGTGCCACGGGGTGTGGCCGGAGGTGCCGGGCCCCAGAGAAAGGTAACCAGAGCCCCAGGGGCTGGCTCCCTCGCCCGCCGGGGGGCAGCGCTCCCACGGGCCAGGAGCCCTCCAGCCTGGGGGTGGAGAGTTCAACCAAGCAGCAGCTCCCAGGCTTTGGGCGCCTCTGGCTGCAGCTGTGGTGGCAACGTTCCAGGTTGGGCTCCTGCCAGGGGCTACGGGTCCCAGGTAGCCCCGAGGGGCAGTGGGGAGCAGGCTGGCACGGCTGCTGTGCCGGGCACGTGGATGCCGTGACCCTGGGGGCGCCCTGTCCAGCAGCCAAATCTCCCTCCCCTCTGTGACAGTCCGGGCCAGGTCCGGGCACCACTGAGGGCATCTGCTCAGGGTGAATTGCCCCAAACCAGGGCTATTTACAGCCCTTCCAAACAGGCCACACACCAGTCCCACCGAGCACTTCAGCTGCCAATCCGGCCAGCAGGAAGCCTCCCGAGCAAAACCTCTCAGACACCCCAGCTCTCCCTGTGCCCCAATCAGCCCCGGGCCTAGCACAGGTGAGGGGTTATAGGACCCGATCTCACCTCCCCCAAACGGGTCCTCCCATCCCAAAGAACCAGCCACAGATCCCCGGTCAATGCACCCTCTGGATCGTACCCACGAGAGCACGCCGAGCCAACCCTGTAGCATCTAACATCAAAAGGGTTATTAACAAAAGAAAGAAAAGGTGGAGAGCGAGGCTGTTAAGGAGAATACGTCACACGCACCGGTCACCCAGTT
The DNA here is from genome assembly GCF_052426305.1 of Pelodiscus sinensis. Taxonomy (NCBI): domain Eukaryota; kingdom Metazoa; phylum Chordata; order Testudines; family Trionychidae; genus Pelodiscus; species Pelodiscus sinensis. The sequence goes on from NC_143068.1 coordinate 35,719,654, forward strand.
CTGGACGCAGGCTCTCAGCAGAGATATTACAACTGCTAGCTTAGCAGTCTCTGGTGCACATCCTATGTCAGGACGGGTCGTCAATCCTTCCCGGCTCTGTCCCTCGCATCTGGGACCAGTAGCAGAACTGAAGAAAAGATGGAGATGGCCTCATGGCACTTTCTATCCATCCCTGGTACCTCCCAAGCTGGAGCGGGACACATGGCCCAGTGACCTGTCTGTCCCCCACATGCCCGCAGCCATTATGCCCTGGCTGGTTGCAGGTTTCCAGACACATTCCTCAGGTGTGTATTGGCCACCCTGATGGCCATTGTCCATGCAGCCGTGCTAATTAGCATAGTCATTCAGTGGACATTCCTTCCTCAGGACAAAGTACAGGACGATGTAGCACTGGAAAGACTAACAAGATGGTTTATTAGGTGATGAGCTTTCGTGCGCCAGACCCACTTCCTCAGATCAAATAGTGGAAGAAAATCGGCACAACCATATATAGCAAAGTGATACAATCTAAAAAATGAACGCATGGGAAATTGACAAATCAAATCTTAGAACAGGGTGGGGTGAGGGGGGAAGGTAAGTTTCTGTGAGGTAATGACATAGGGGTGATAATAGGGGAAGCTATCTTTGTAATGGTAGTTATCTCACTCATTACAGAGATAGCTTCCCCAATTATCACCCCTATGTCACTACCTCACGGAAACTTACCTTCCCCCCTCACTCCGACCCTGTTCTAAAATTTGATTTGTCAATTTCCCATGCGTTCATTTTTTAGATTGTATCACTTTGGTATACATGGTTGTGCCGATTTTCTTCCACTATTCGATCTGAGGAAGTGGGTCTGGCCCACGAAAGCTCATCACCTAATAAACCATCTTGTTGGTCTTTAAAGTGCTACATCGTCCTGTCTTTTGTTCCAGCTACACCAGCCTAACACGGCTGCATCTCTGGCACTCTTCCTCGGGACAGGCAGTCATTCCCGGTACCAGTACAGAGCTCACAGTCGTAACCCCCCGCACACATCACACGAGTACACACGTAGCACACCTCACATGGCCCTTTTGTACAGGCTTTGGGGAAAACACCCCCTCCCCCGTGGGCACAGCAGTGGTCTGTCTGCTCCCCTTAAAATCCAATAACGTGACCCCCTCTCTCGCCAGAGAAGCCCGGCGCGTGCCCCAAGCAGAAGCCCTGGGAGACCGTGTTGCCGTGCACCGAGCGGGACACGTGCGCTCACGACTGGGATTGCCCCCGGCAGGACAAATGCTGCTTCGCCGGCTGTGCCATGCACTGCGTGCCCCCCTACCGAGGTAACCAGCTGCAGAGACGCCCCATGGGCAGCCCCCGGTGCCCTGCCCGCCCCGGGCAGACGGGAGAGAAGGGCCGGGCAGGGAGGGGGGCAGGAGCTGGGAGTGAGCAGGGGTCTGCAGAGGGCGGGGGCAGGAGGGGCAGAGTCTGGCTGCCCCCCCACCGCATGGGCAGTTCTCTGGGCAGGTGGAGATGACGGGTCCCGCCTGCATGGGGGGTTCATTGTGCCGCTTGTCCCTCCCCAGCGCACCCCGGGGCCTGTCCCCAGGCAGCGCCCTACAGTGACCCGAGGCAGCGCTGCTACAACTGGTGTCTGGACGACCACTTGTGTCTGCTCCACGAGAAGTGCTGCGACACGGGGTGTGGCCGGGCGTGCGTGGCCGTGCGCACAGGTACGGGTAGCCCCCCCCTCCCCCCGGCTCCTGGCTCCGCGCAGCCTGTGGCCTGGCCTGACGTCCTGCCCTTACACAGCCTGGGCACCACTCACGAGCAGCGTCCCGGGGGCAGACCCCTCTCCCCCAGCCTGCTTCTGCACCCCCGAGATTCTCCTCCCCCGCCCAGTCCTGCACCTCCACCCCAGCCCACTACTCCACCCCCCAAGCCAGACCCTACCCCCAGCCTGTTCCTGCACCTTCCCCAGACTCTCCTCTCCTACCCCGTTCTGGCACCTTGCACCCAGACCCCCCACCCCAGGGTGCTTCTGGACCTTTCCACCCAGTCACCGAACCTCTCATTCGGCCCCACACTAGACCTTAGGGACGGACCCACAAAATCTAGTGCAAGGTCCCATCCTGGCTCCACAGGGCACCAGCTTGTTGAGGGCACAAGCCCTGAGCACGGCCCAGCAGCAGGCAGAACACGGGCGGGGGCAGCAGCCTCCCCAGCCAGCTCGTCCCTGGGGCCCGGGCACCTAGCCCACTGCGGGCTGGGCCGCCGGCTCCCCCCACGCCCGCTGCGAGGCCTTCTCTCTCCCTGCTGCAGAGAAGTCTGGGACCTGCCCACCGGACCCAGCCAGGTGCCAGCGCCAAGACCCGCCGCTGTGTGGCAGCGACAACACATGCCCTGGCCGGCAGAAGTGCTGCTCTCGGCTGTGCGCCATGCGCTGCGTCGACCCCGAGCCAGGTACCAGCTGTGCATGGCAGCGCTGGGCGCGGGGCCGGGCGGGCACCCCCAGCTCCGGCGGCACCGGGCCCACGGGGGCTCCAGCGCCCCTGGCTGCAGGCACAGATCCCCGCACCAGCCGCAGGGCCGGGGGCACCGGGTGCTGCTCCAGCAGGGCACAGGGAGGCCGGGCACTGGCTGGGCTGAGCCCCCAGGAGAGGGCACGTTGCTCCCCAAGGAGGCCAGTCTGCGCCCAGGCCCAGAGAAACACGGTCCCGGCGCCTGCCCGCAGCGGCTGAGCCTGTTTCTTTTTCAGGTGCTGTGTCGCGAGCGCCCGGGAGCTGAGAACAAGCCGCACCCTTCCCCCGGGACAGCCCCTCGGCAGGACCCTTCCTCGGCCCCACGCCCTGCCTCTCGCCCAGTGTAACGCCCAGTCTGCCCCAGACTGACCAATAAACCGAGCGCCAGCCCCGGCCGCCTGCTGTGTTCCCTGCCACGCTGGGCTGGCCGGCCCCTGGCCCGTCGGTCGGCTCCTCTGGGGTGCAGCCGAGGGGCCAGATTTCCCCAAATCTGCCTTGGGACCGCAGAGCCGCACCCCCGTGGGCCCAGCGCCAGCCCCTGGGGCAGACGCAGCCTCCGCCTGCAGCCACATCGGCACAGCTGCCACGGAGGAGGCGGGGGGTGGCCTAGCCCTGTGTGATGGCGCGTTGGGCTTTTCCCGTCTCCTGCACCCCCGAAATGGCACGAACAGACTCCCCCAGCCAGTAGAACAGAGGGAGTTTATTGCTTCTCCAGGATACAGCCCAGCACAGATGGAATCTGGTTACAGGGCAGGCCTAGGATGCCTCAGCCTCCCCCTTGATATGGGGGGGGTCTGGGCTTCTAAACCCCAGCCTGTTGCCTGGGCTGCTTCCTCCATGATACCAGACAGAGAATCAATAAGGGTCTGTCTACACTACCCCGCTAGTTCGAACTAGGAGGGTAATGTAGGCATACCGCACTTGCAAATGAAGCCCGGGATTTGAATTTCCCGGGCTTCATTTGCATAAGCGGGGAGCCGCCATTTTTAAAACCCCGCTGATTCGAACCCCGTGCAGCGGTTCCACGAGGTGTACCGGTAGTTCGAACTAGGAAGCCTAGTTTGAACTACCTAGTTCGTGCCCCGTGTAGCCGCGCTGCATGGGGTTCGAACGAGCGGGGATTAAAAATGGCGGCTCCCCGCTTATGCAAATGAAATCCGGGAAATTCAAATCCCGGGCTTCATTTGCAAGTGCGGTATGCCTACATTACCCTCCTAGTTCGAACTAGCGGGGTAGTGTAGACAGACCCTAAAGGTTTATTATCATAAGAAAGAAAAGCATGAGAGTAAGGTCGTTAAAGAATAGTACGTTACATGCACCGAATCTCCCAGTCCTCGATGCAGGCTCTAGCAGAGATGTTACAGCTGCTGGTTTAAAAGTCCTTGTTGCGCATCCTAGCACCAGGATGGGTTCACAGGTCTTCCGGGCCCTTCAATCCCTGCAGTGCTGCCTCTGGGATGAAGTGCTGAGCTGAGAACAAAATGGCCTCGACCACATGGCCTATTTATCCCTCCTTCCTGGCCTCTTCTTGGCTGCAGCAGGTCACCTGGTCAGAGGCCAATCTCTGTGTTTCCTGCTGGCTGCTCTCAGGTGACAGCCCCCATTCTTTGGGTGTGTCCTTGGCCCATCAAGTGCCATTGTCCCACAGGGCCTGGCTAATCAGCCTGTCCATAGCAATGCTCAACCACATTCAGAGAAATATTCAGCTTCCACACAGATTACAGATTCCTACCTACACACACAGACATTATACACTCACATAAATAGCATACACAGGATCAGCAAACGATAAGCTCCCATTCAATACCCCACATGGCTCCCTTTTATACCAATTTCTGGGGCCAACACCCCCACCTAGGGGTGCAGCAGCGATCTGGCTGCTTCCCTCCAGTTCGGTAATGTGACAGGGCCCCCACTGGTTTTGGCTATGGGTAGAGACCAGGGCACTGTGGGGTCCTTCTGGCCAATCCTCAAGGTCCCAGCCCATCAGCAGCCCAGCAGGCAGGTGCTGGTGTACCCCACTTCCTAGGGTCCTGGCCCTTCTCCCCCCTTTCCTTCCCAAAGCCCCTTTTCTCCTCCTAACCCAGCCGAGACCGACTCTTCCCCCAGGCCCTGCCCCCAGCCTGGCCTGTCTCCTGTCCCGGGCGGGAGCTGTGATCTGTGTCTGGCCCTCCGGTGTCTGGGCCCGGTGCACACCTGGGGCAACTCTTGCTCTGGCCAGAGCTGCAGCTCCCCGGACAGCAGGAACCACCCAACCCACAGAGCCACTCAGCCATACGAGCCCCACGACGGCCCCCTGGGGCTTGTGTAGGGACCACGGCTGAGCTCAGGGCTGCTGGGCCACAGGGAGGTCTTTGTGGGGAGCGTGGGAAGGGGCTTGAGACCGCAGGGGCATTACTCAGGGTGACGCACCCCTCCCCCGCCTCCACCCCCTCAGGGCCGGCTCTGAGCTGTCAAAGGGACCCTCCTGACCCTGGTGCTGCCCCCCGGCCCGACTTCTCAGCCTTGCTGTCCTGCTGGTCCTGAGACTCCTTCCAGGGGGCGCGGAAGCCCGAGACAGGGGAGAGCTGCCTTGGGGCCCCTGCCCATCATAGAGGAGCCTTTCCAGAGGGTGGCGATGGATCGAGTGGGGCCCCTCGGCAGGACGACCCATCCGGGGGAGAAATACGTCCTGCTGGTGGGGGTGGATTTGGTGACCCGCCCCCCCGGGCCGTGGCCCTGCCCTCTGTCCAGGCAGACACGGTGGCAGATGCTGCTGGCCCTTTTCAGCGGGGGGGGGGGGGGTTCCCCCAGGAGTCCTCACGGACCAGGGGTCCCACTTCATGTCGGCCCCCCTCCGGTGCCTGTGGGAGAAGTGCGGGGCCCGGCTCACCTGGACCCCAGTGTAGGGCGCCCGGCCCAGCGGGCTGGTGGGGAGGTGCCAGGGGACCCGGAAGCAGATGCTGGAGGCCTTTATGCACCAGCACCCGCAGGACTGGGACAAGTGCCTGCCCCCCTGCTGTCTGCACACAGGGAGGGGCCCCGAGGGTCTGCCAGGCTCTCCCCAACCCAGCCAGTGCAGAAGGGGGAGGCCCCCTGGGCTAGCTGAGACATGGGAGGGGGAGGCCTCCCCGGATGGAGAGTCGGGGGAGGAGGGCGTCCTGGCTTTCTGGGAAAGGCTCGCTGAGCTCGAGGGCCCGGTCGGAGAGCCCCTGGGCAGAGCCCGAGGGAGGAGGAGGGGTGGCACGACCGCAGTGCACCGGCCCACACCTGCGGCACAGGAGGCCAGGGGCTGGCGCTCGTCCCTGTGCAGAAGAACAAGCAGCAGGCAGCCGGGTCGGCCCCGTCAAGGTCGTCCAGCAGGCGACTGAGGTGGAGCCGGCTCCTGCAGGACGCGGCCATGGAGGGTCCAGGCTAAGGGGGCGCCAATGGCCCAGCGGATGGGATCTGCACTTCCCCAGGACACAGGCTGTGACCCCGCTCGGTCCGGGCTGCACAGGGGAGAGACGGGCCGGCGTGGGGCTCGTGGGGCTGGGCTGGGTGGGTGGGTCCTGCTGTCCGGGGAGCTGCAGCCCTGGCTGGAGCAGGAGTCGCCCCAGGTGTGCGCCGGGCCCAGACACAGACCACAGGTCCCGCCCGCCGGGAGCCAGGCCAGGCTGGGGGCAGGGCCTGGGGGAGAGTCGGGCGAGGAGGAGAAAAGGGGCTTTCGGCAGGAAAGGGGGCCAGGGCCCTTCTCCCCGAGAGGAGCGATCCCGGCTCTAACATCGCTCCCACGCCGCGCCGTGTCCCTTGAACCAAGAACCCTTCTCTGCAACCTGCCGCCTGAGAGTCCTGTCCGGCTGCAGGGTCAGGGCCCCCCCGACGCGCCGTCACACCCCAGCACACCAGAGCGTCAGACAGGGAGCCAGGCCTGGACAGTAGCCCCCTCCCCCGCCGGGAATCTACCTGCATTTACAGGGGGTGTTCCCCAGCCCCCCAGCCGCAGGGCAGACCCTCTGTGCCCCCACCAAAATCTGAGTTGCTAGATGGGATACTCCCTCAGCCCCCCCACTCCTCTGGCCCGCCCTGCCCCCTCCCCCGCAGGCACCCGGCAGTGCAAAGCTATTTTATGTTTAGCTAAAAGCCATTTTGTATATCAGAAACCATTTCAGCTTTTCTTTTAAGCACGTAAACCAAAGTGAACTGTCTGTCACCCCGTGAGAAGAGGCCTCCAGGATGGGCTATTGGGATGTGTTCATTGGGCTGTGTGGGACAGGAGATGTACTTCCTCATACCTGTCCGCCATCTTGGTAATAAGGCTTTGTTTTTCCACATTTAATTAAAAATGTCTGTAATTAAATGCCCTAACATCAAACTGTTTGGCTAAGGGTATAAAAATACGAAAATTAATTGTATTAGCAGCTTTACTGGGCCCAACTTTGCTGGAACCACGTGTGGCTCACTGTGCTTTACTAATCAGTAAAGCAATCAGTTGTTAGCCACCTAAACAAAAAAAAGCGTGTTTTTGCTTCAACAACAGAGCTGCAGTCTGGGGGGGCTGGTTTCCCGTTTCCAATGCCCGGCCAGGCGGTCCAGTCTGAGCAGAGCCCCCGTCCCGGGGAGCGCCGGAGCCGGAGCCTTCGCCCGTCTCCTGAGCTGGGGAGCCGGCTGGGGCCCGCGGGAAACACGTCCAGGGCTGGGACGCCAGCAGCGCTCGGTTTGCGCTGGAAAACCCGTGTGTGTCGCGCTCTGACCCAGCCCAGCCGGCCTTTGCCGGGGGCTCCGGCTGCTCCCTGGGCGCGGAGTGGGGCTTGCCCACAAGCAGGCCTGGCTGGGTCTTGCCCTCTCCAGGGAGAGGCTCTTTCCTGCGGGAGCCGCCCGCTGGGGGTGACGCCCCTACCCCTCGAGGGACACCTGCTGCACAGTGCCAGTGGCGAGGCACCACAACCTGCCCAGAGGAGTCGGGGAAATGAGGGTTTATTTTTGTGACAGTGGGAGGTGAAGGCTCCACAGGATCAGGGCCCCTTCTGCTGGCTGCTGGGCAAACAGGTAAGAGACAGCCCCTGATCCTGGGAGCTCACTCTCCCACCCGGCACGACAGGGAAACTGAGGCACAGAGCCCTGCCCAGCCTCCCCGTGCTTTGATTGGAGCCCAGGTCTCCTGGCGCCCGGCCCAGCACCTGGCCTCTCCCGGGCAGGGTGGGGGCATCCGGGCAGGGCAGGCCCAGCAGTAGAAGTGGGTGGGTCTCCCGAGAAGGTGGAGCCAGGAGAGCGGCACGGCGAGACCTCAGACCCCATGAGACTGTCCAGTGAGCGCTGGGTCCCTCGCTCACACCCAGCCACGGCGCCAGGCCTGTCCGCACAGTCCTCGTGCTCAGTGGCGGCTCCGATTCCCCGCTCCACGAGCCGGGGCTCCCAGGACAGCCCGGGCTGGGCTCCGGGGCATGGTGCTGGGTCTGTCGCACGGGGGACGCTCCCGCCCAGGTGCTAGGGCTGCCCCCTCCTGCCACGCGAGCTGCTCGAGTCCCTCCAGCAAGGAAGCCGTGGCAGAGCCTGCGTGGCAGCCGGAGGGCGGGGGCAGAGCCACAAACCCACTTCTGTCCGAAAAGGGTCAGCTGTAGAATCCTCCCCGCGGGCCTGGCAAGGCCCAGGAGAATGAAGCAGCTTTGAGGGGCCTTTTCCTGGGCGCCCCACCGCCAGACCAGCCCGGGCTGGGCCAACAGCCTCCCCTTCTGCCTGCGGGTGTCACGCCCACGTCCCTGGCTCCGGAACAGCTGGGGGCCTCTAGCTGGCTCTGCGCCCCTCCGGGAAAGCCCTGCTACGGAGCGTCCGGGAAGCAGGGATCGGGGCTCCCAGGCAGGGACAGGAATTGTGCCCGGGAAGACGGTCACCGGCTGGGAACAGCAGCTGCCATCTCGGCTCCCCGCCCGAGCCAGCCAGGGCTAGGCAGTGTCTGCAACAGAAAGGCAGGTGGTCAGGCCAGCCTCCCCAGTGCGCTCCAAAGGCGGCGTCCCCCCTCCACGCTTGGGGGCTCACCCCCAGCACCGTGGGGGCCTGGCCTGGTCCTGTGCGGAGAGGCCCAGGCCCGAGCCAGCCCTGGGCTCTGCCCTGCGCGGAGCCATTTACCCGGGAACCGGCAGGCGGCCTGGCACTCCTCCTTCGTCTCAAAGTTGTTCTGGTTGCCGCCGCAGCCGCCGTACACAAAGACCTCGCAGCTCTGGCTGGACCAGTTGTAGAAGAAGCGCGGGAAGCGGGCCTTGCAGAACCCGCACACCGAGGGCAGGTGGCAGAGATCTGCAAAGCAAGAGGGCGGGCGCTCAGTGGGACCAGGCACTGGGGCCTGCGCCGTGGGGTGGAGCTCTGCTGCACAGGCCCCCCCTCCGGTCACATGGCACCTGCCCCCCGCCCAGCTCCGCTCCCCCGGCCTCCTGCGTGGCCCCGCTCCCTTCTCAGAACGAGCTGGGCCACCGATGCCTGGAGACCTGCGGGCAAAGGCCCTGGGCCAGCCCCGAGGGGGAGCGCTGAGCCGAAGGCAGGGGGGCGGGGGCAGTGGGGCGCCGCAGCCTGGTAGCGCAGGGCCGTGATGTGCTGGAAGCCAGGGCCTGGGGGAGCGTTCCCCATGGAAGGCTAGTGGGCGCCGTCGGCACCCGGCAGTGTCCTCCCAGCCGCCAGCTGGAGCGTGGGAAGCAACTGCCGACGGGCCTGTCCGAGAGGGCCGGGGCGTCCCGGAGTGGGGGGGGGGGCTCGGCGGCAGCCTTTGCTCGGGGTGGGAGGCCCCAGTGTGAGAGCCACGGTCCCGCCTCCAAAGGGCCCAGCCGCCACGCGCCCCAGGCTGCAGAAAAGTGTCTTTGAGACTCAGGAGCAGCTGAAAACCGAGCCCATCCCCCCCCTCAGGCCTGGGCTGTTCCCTGGCTCTGCCTCCTGGGGCAAAGCCAGCTCCAGTCAGCCCCCCACAGCAGGAGACCAGCGCCTCCAGCAGGTCCTCACAGGCCCCTCGCGGGGAGCAGAGGGGACGGGGTGCAGAGCCCAGCGCCTCTAGCAGGTCCTCACAGACCCCTCGCAGGGAGCAGCGGGGACGGGGTGCAGAGACCAGCACCTCCAGCAGGTCCTCACGGGCCCCTCGTGGGGAGCAGCGGGGACGGGGCGCAGAGCCCAGCGCCTCCAGCAGGTCCTTGCGGGGAGCAGTGGGGGACGGGGGTGCAGGCTGGGCTCGGGCGCAAGGAGCTAAGAGCGGCCACACTGGGGCAGACCAAAGGTCCCCCCGGCCCAGCGTCCCGTCTGCTGCAGCTCGGTCGCCCGCGGGAATGACTGGACCCAGCAGCCATCACGTGGGCCCGGCCGTTGCTGTCCCCCATTCCCAGCCTGGCAAACGGAGAGTCGCCATCCCTGCCCTGTGCATCAGCTGCCTGGCCGCCCCGCCCGTGCCCCTCTGGACGCGGGGGGCTGCCTGCCAGCCCAGCCCTGCCTGCACTAGGGCGGCCCGAGGCTCCCCAGCTCAGCCCCCCCACCCGCACTGGCGACACTGCTGGGTTCGAGGTGACTGCACACAGCCCCGCATGAGCGTTCGCCCGAGTGCTGGGCCAGGGGCCAGGGAGGAGCCGCCAAGGCCGACGCTCGGCGGGGCCCGTCCGTGCGATTCCCGCGCCTGCTGCTGTTTGGGCGGATGCTCTGAGGCTCGGCTCTCTGCTGGGTGCCAGAGCTGTGCCCCCGCGCGTCACCGGGCCGCACCCGCCTAGGAGGAAGGGCGGAGAGTCCGGTGACTGAGCACTTGCCTGGCAATGGCCCGTAAGTGCTGCCAAACCACATCGGAGCAATTCTGGTGGGACCTGCCGTCAAGCAGGGCCCCGGCCCCTGCCTAGAGGGGCCCCGGAGCCGGGACGTGCTCCTGCGCCAGGCTCCCTCTTGGGACACTCACACTGCGAGCGCAATGGGATTCCCCCTCCTGGGCCAGGGGATGGAGGCCCGGGGGTTCCTCCCTCTGTCGGCACTCCAGCCGGAAGGACTGAGGACCCAGCCCGGCACAGGACGTGCGCCACAGGCTTGTGAGCCGGCAGCTCCTTCCCTCCCTGCTCTGAGCCTGCCCAGGGCCGTGGGGATCGGGGTGTGCCCGTTCCTCTCCTCCCCCCATTTCACTCAACCCGCCTTCCTTCTTCTGGGGAAGGTCTGAGGGAGACATTGACCTGGGACTGGGAGAACCTGTTCTGAGGTGGGGAGATTGGTTTTCAGAGCCGCTCCCCTGTGTGAGGGGGTTGGGGGGGCACAGGGAGCACTGGGGTGTGTGAGGGGAGGTGGGGGAGGGGTTCTAACCTCTCCCCTGTGTAAGGGGGGCTGGGGGGGCACAGGGAGCACTGGGGTGTCTGAGGGGAGGTGGGGGATGGGTTATAACCTCTCCCCTGTGTAAGGGGGGGCTGGGGGGGCACAGGGAGCACTGGGGTGTCTGAGGGGAGGTGGGGGATGGGTTATCACCTCTCCCCTGTGTAAGGGGGGGCTGGGGGGGCACAGGGAGCACTGGGGTGTCTGAGGGGAGGTGGGGGATGGGTTATCACCTCTCCCCTGTGTAAGGGGGGCTGGGGGGGCACAGGGAGCACTGGGGTGTCTGAGGGGAGGGGGGGGATGGGCTATAACCTCTCCCCTGTGTAAGGAGGCCTGGGGGGCACAGGGAGCACTGGGGTGTGTGAGGGGAGGTGGGGGATGGGTTATAACCTCTCCCCTGTGTAAGGGGGGGCTGGGGGGGCACAGGGAGCACTGGGGTGTCTGAGGGGAGGTGGGGGATGGGTTATAACCTCTCCCCTGTGTAAGGGGGGCTGGGGGGCACAGGGAGCACTGGGGTGCCTGAGGGGAGGTGGGGGATGGGTTCTAACCTCTCCCCTGTGTGAGGAGGGCTGGGGGGGCACAGGGGTGCCTGAGGGGAGGGGGGGATGGCTCACTAGGGGTCACCGTCCCAGCCCCGCTCCCAGGACTAGGAGGAGGCGGTGTCCTGCCCCAGCTGCCCTGGGGTGCAGGGCCCGTGCGCCCCGTACCTGTCACGGCCTCCTGGCAGGTGTAGCCGCACTCGTCGGGGCAGCACTTGGCCGTGCCGGGGCAGTCGGTGTCTCCGCGGCAGGTGGAGCAGGACCTGTTCTGGCAGGCGGTGCAGTTGTCCCCGTCGAACACGCCCCCCAGCGGGGGCAGGTGGTAGCAGTAGCCATCCTTAGCTGCAAGGGGAGAGGGGTCAGCGCCGGCCCCTGCCCAGGGCGGGGGGGCAGGCACAGGAGGGGCGCACGTCTGCCTTGGCGGGGCACTGCCCCTCCCCGCACAGCACCCTCCGCCCCCACCCTGCACGGCCCCCGGCAGCTCCCCCAAGGGAACCCGGCCCCCCCGTGCCACCCCCGCCCCACTCACTGTGCCCTGCGCTCCCCCAAGGGAGCCCGGCCCCCCCGTGCCGCCCTCCGCCCCCGCCCCGCACGGCCCCCGGCAGCTCCCCCAAGGGAGCCCGGCCCCCCGCTCACTGTGCCCAGCGCTCCCCCAAGGGAGCCCAGCCCCCCCCCGCCCCCCCGTGCCGCCCCCGCCCCACTCACTGTGCCCTGCGCTCCCCCTGTCTCCTCCGCACGCCGGGGGCAGCTGGGCGCACAGCGAGAGCAGGGCCACGAGGAGCAGGGCACCCGCCGGCTTCATGGTGCTGCAGCGCCGGGTCTGGCTCCTCGGGCCGGGCAGGGAGGCTTTAAGCGGCAGGCGCGCGGGGCAGCGCAGCAGAGGGAGGGGCCGGCTCTCGAGTGGCCCGTCCGGACCTGCCGGCGTCTGACTCCCAGCAAACCCATTCCACTGGCAGCCGCCCCGCCCCGCATCGGGGGGTCTCGGCCGGGCGCACTCCCCGGGGACAGCAGGCCAAGGGGGGAGCCCCCGGCCCGGGCCGGGTGAGGCTGTCTCTGCACTGGGAGCCCTGACCGCCCCTCCCTGCGGCCGAGCCCCCGGCTCTCCCCTGGGACCCCGGAGAGCGGTGCAAACAGGCCACCCCAGCAGCAGGGCAGGCTACGATGGGACGCCCCCGCGGGGCAGGAGGGGCCGGGAGCGGCGCAGGGGCCGATGCGCAAGGCCTGGCCGTGGGGTGGGCATGTCACCGTGGGCACCGCAAAGGGACGCGCTGGAACTGGCGGAGACGGGATTCCGCCTGGGCACCTAGAAAGGCCCTTTGAGAAGCTGGTGGATGGAGGGTGGCTCATCTGGGGCAGGCGGGCGGGGCGAGGGGGTTGGGGTGGGTGGGCAGAGGTGAGGGGACTGAGGCAGGCAGGACGGGAAGGGTGGGCTGGGGCAAGCAGACTGGGGCGAGGGGGCAGGGGTGGGCAGGTGGGCCGGGGCAAGCAGGCTGGGGCAGGCAGGCCTGGGTAAGGGGGCTGGGGCAGGTGAGGGGGCAGGGCGGCTGGGGTGGATGGGCAGGCCAAGGCAAGTGGGCTGGGGAGGGCGGGTGGGTGGGCCGGAGCGAGGGGGCTGGGGTGGGTAGGGGCGAGGGGGCCAGGGCAGGTGGGCTGGGGGGGTCGGGGGGGACGAGGGGGCTGGGCCGGGGCAGGCAAGGGGACGAGGGGGCTGGGGGCCTGGGGAGGACAAGGGGGCTGGGCCAGGGCGGGCGGGTGAGGGGACGAGGGGGCTGGGGCAGGAGGGCTGGGGGGTTGGGGGGGCGAGAGGGCTGGGCTGGGGCGGGCGAGGGGGCTGGGGCAGGCGGGCTGGGGGGGATGGAGGGTACGGGGCGGGCGGGCTGGGGGGATGGGGGGACGAGGGGGCTGGGGCAGGCGGGCTGGGGGGGACGGAGGGGACGGGGCGGGCGGGCTGGGGGGACGAGGGGGCCGGGGCGGGCGGGATGGGGGGGCTGGGCTGGGCTGGGGCTGGGGGGGACGGAGGGGACGAGGGGGCCGGGGCAGGCGGGCTGGGGGGCTGGGCTGGGGCGGGCGAGGGGACGAGGGGGCTGGGGCAGGCGGGCGGGGGGGCGGGGGCGAGGGGGCGGGGGGGGGCGGGCGGGGGGCTGGGGGGCCGGGGGGGACAAGGGGGCCGGGGCAGGCGGCCCACCAGGCCCGGCTCAGCAGGAGGGAAGGACGCTCAGCGAGCTCATCCGGCAGCGCAGGCCCCGGCTCCATGGGGCGGCCCCACGCCGGCGCCCCTCGGCTGGGATCTCCCCAGTCCCGAGCGACCTGGGGCCGCCCCGCCCACGCGCTCACATGCCTGCGTGGGAGGCGCCACGTGCCTGGCGTGGTCGGCTTCCTGGCTGCGGGGAGGGAGAGCAAAGCGGGCGAAGGGGCGCGATCCAGGCCAGCAGCCTCCTCCCCTCTGGCGCCCGGGGGGCCGATAGTCCCAGGGGCCCCGTGCCGCCCCCACTGTGCACCCACCCCCTCTCGCCCAGGCAGCATTCCCTGGGTCCATCCCCTCCCCACGGGGCCAGCCCGGCACCTCCCAGAGAACCGGGTCTTTCGGCCCCGCCCCTCTGCTCCCAATCGGCAGGGTGGGGCAGAACCTGGCCTGGCAGGGAAGGTCTGTAAGTGGTTTGTTTAGAGCCATGAGCGCTGAGGTTGCGACATGGGGTGAGGCATGAACAAAACATCCAGCCGGTCCCTGGCCCAGCGCGTGGGCTCCTGCCTGCGTCCCTGCCTCAGGGCTCTGGGCCCGGAGGTTGCCAGGGGTTCTCCCGCGGGTGCACCCCGCCGGGGGGATTGTGTGCAGAGGCAGTGGGTGATCGCGCTGCCAGGGTCACCCACGCCCCATTCCTGTGGCAGCCATGGGGAGGCCACACACGGGAGCAATAATAATAATTGCAGCCAAGACGCGGAAACGTTTATTCCCACTCCACATGCCGCACCTGTGGAACTCACTGCTGTCAGGAAGGAGGGCGGCCAAGAGTGGGAGCCCAGGAAGGGACGGCGTGTTTCTGTGGCTCAGGCCCAGATCCAGCCCACATTCCACAGGGTCACGTGCCACGCCCCAGTAGGGCAGCTCGGCTGGCAGGGGATAGCCAGGGTGTGTCCTGGCTTGTTCTCTAACTGCCATGGCAGGACGCTCCGAGCAGCTGGGCCCAGCCTGAGCGACGGGGCGAGCAGGGCAGCACAAGCCCTGGCAGCAGCGGCCTGAGGCCTGAGCTTGGCGAACAGGAGGCAGAGTCAGGCGAGCCCCAGAGGCCGCAGACCCCCGAGGAGGCCAGGCCGGCAGCGCGATGCAGGGACCTTTGGTCCGACCAGTGTGCGCCCGGCAACGGGCGGGGCTCGGAGGGGCCACACGTGGCTTGTTTAAAACGGCATCTCGGGGGGGTCCTGGTCCATGCGAGGGGAGACTGCAATGTCCCACAGGCCACTGGGCCCGTCTCTCGCACACCAGGGGCGGCACCGCCAAGGGGTCCCATCGGGGAAACTGCTCCAAACCCGGGCAACTGGCAGCCTGGCCTGGGGCCCTTCCCTACGTGGCACCAGCCCAGCCCCACCGAGCACGACCGCTGCCCCCCTGGCCAGCAAGGAGCCTCCCCAGCAAATCCCCTCAGCACCCCAGCGCCCTGTGCCCCCCCTGCGCCCCCACACGGGGAGAGGTTATAACCCCTCCCCCCTCCCCTCAGACACCCCAGTGCTCCCTGTGCCCCCCCCCCAGCCCCACCTCGCACAGGGGAGAGGTTATAACCCATCCCCCACCTCCCCTCACACACCCCAGCGCTCCCTGTGCCCCCCCAGCCCCACCTCGCACAGGGGAGAGGTTATAACCCCTCCCCACCTCCCCTCAGACACCCCAGCGCTCCCTGTGCCCCCCCCAGCCCCACCTCGCACAGGGGAGAGGTTATAACCCCTCCCCACCTCCCCTCAGACACCCCAGCGCTCCCTGTGCCCCCCCCAGCCCCACCTCGCACAGGGGAGAGGTTATAACCCATCCCCCACCTCCCCTCACACACCCCAGCGCTCCCTGTGGCCCCCCAGCCCCCTTACACAGGGGAGAGGTTATAACCCATCCCCCACCTCCCCTCACACACCCCAGTGCTCCCTGTGCCCCCCCAGCCCCACCTCGCACAGGGGAGAGGTTATAACCCCTCCCCCCTCCCCTCAGACACCCCAGTGCTCCCTGTGCCCCCCCAGCCCCACCTCGCACAGGGGAGAGGTCATAACCCATCCCCCCTCCCCTCAGACACCCCAGCGCTCCCTGTGCCCCCCAGCCCCCCCTTACACAGGAGAGAGGTTATAACCCCTCCCCCACCTCCCCTCAGACACCCCAGCGCTCCCTGTGCCCCCCCAGCCCCCCTTACACAGGGGAGAGGTTATAACCCCTCCCCCACCTCCCCTCAGACACCCCAGCGCTCCCTGTGCCCCCCCAGCCTCCCTTACACAGGGGAGAGGTTATAACCCATCCCCCCCCTCCCCTCAGACACTCCAGTGCTCCCTGTGCACCTCCCAAACTGGAGCGGGTCACATGATCACCTCCCCTGCCCGGGTCCTTTCTATGGCGACAGCCGGGGGGTCCCTGCTGGTCTCCGGCTCCCGGCCGCCTCCCTCGGCCCGTATGGGCCACGCTCCAGGCCCCTCGCCCAAGCGGAATAGCCAGTCCCTGAGCAGCCCCCTCCCCACAGGCGGCGACGCCGGCTGCTCCCGGAGACACTGAGATAGCAGCGCAGGTACGCGGGCGCAACGCCCCACGCACACGTCCCACCGGGGACTCAGCAGAGCATCCGCGTCCCAGCCCCTCCCTGGCCCCGGCCCAGGATCTGGGGCAGACCCACCCCAGAGGGCACAGCACTGGCCCGCCTGTTCCTAGTGCAATCCGGTAACCAGGAGCCCAGCCCACGGCTCACCAGCACTGCCCCTGGCCGGGCGCCTCTCAGGGATCTCCTGGCCGCCGGGCGGTGCCTGCTGCACACAGGGAGCACACACACGCCCCCCGCCACAGGGGCACCTGGTCTGCCTGGCTCCCCGGGGCAGTGCTCAGACCAGCACTGAGGGAATGGGGTAAACGCCTGGGGAGGGAGAGAAAGGGACCCGCGGCGTCAGTGAACTACCCCCATCCCAGCCAGCCACTGGCCCCGGAACGACAACGCCCAGCGGGACACGGGGGGGGGAGCCCCGCTGGCTGCGTGGGGGCGAGGGGCGGAAGTTCGACGTGGGCCGGGTTGGACCGGTGCCACCTGCGGGAACGCTCGGCAGAGCTCACGTGGGCCGGCGAAAGCAGGTCGTACATCGGCCCAGCCCTGTGGCAAAGCCTCCCTGGCCGCTCCTCTGGGGCTCCCTGTGTCCCCGTGTGACGGCGCGTCGGGTCCCCAAACCCTGCAGTCCCGGAGCAGCAAGAACAGACTCGGCCAGTGGTAGAACTGGGGGGTTATTGCTCCTCCAGGACACGGCCCAGCACAGACGGGTGTGGCTACAGGGGCCAGGGCCAGGCAGCCTCAGACCCCAGGGTGGGGGCCCATCGCCCCTAGGCCCCAGCTTAGCCTCTTCTCCCCATGCTTCCCAGACAGCCACTGCCCCCCCCAGGCCCTGCCCCCCAGCCAGGTGCTGGTCTCCGCCCCCCTCCCTTTGTCTCCCCCTGGGCGGCTGAGCCGGGGTGTCTGGTGAATCCACATTTGGGAGAGTCAGTGGGAATCCCCCATCCCAGCACAGGGGGGCCCAGGTCACAGAGCAGACAGCCCCCCCTGCTGCGCCCCACAGCCCCCCCGCTGCGCCCCACCCCCAATCCTGCACCCCTGTAGCAGCATGAACAGACTCTGCTGCCGGTAGAACGGGGGGGGGGGGGTTATTGCTTCTCCAGGACACCGCCCAGCACAGACGTGACATGGCTACGGGAGTTAGGGCCAGGCAGCCTCAGCCCCCTTGGATTGGGGGATCCGTCGCCCCCCCAACCCTCAGCCCCCAGCTTAGTCTGTTCCCTTCATGTTTCCCAGCCAGAAACTGCTTGTCACAGACCCTGCCCCCCAGCCAGGTGGTGTCTCCGCCCCCCCCCCCCCCCCCGGGAAGAGCCTTGTTCCCTGCCCAGGCTGGGCCTGGGTGTCTGGGCCAACCCCCATGTGGGTGGGTCAGTGGGGATCCCAGCCCAGCGCAGGGGACCCGGGGTACAGAGCAGACCCCCCCACGTCACACCCAGCCGCAGGCCGGGCAGTTTGTCGTGACGAGCCTGTTCCACGCCGAGCCCAGGCCGGGCAGGGCGGAGACCAAGGGGGGCTTGGGAAGCCATCGGCCTGCTCAGCCGGCCATGGGGCTCCCTCCCGGACTCCCTGACTCCCCTGGGCTCCTGCTCCTGAGAGGCGCCAAGGGCTGAGCTGGCTCCCAACAGCAGGGTGGGCCTGAGGGAGGCTCTGCCCCTCCCCCCCCGTCCTGTGGTTCTCAGAGCCCGTGGGCACCTGATGGGCTGCACCCCAATGGGACGCTGTCCAGGAGCCAGCTCGCTCCCCGGGAGGGGCGTCTGAGGGGGACCCAGCCGGGAAGGTGGGCACGGCCCCCAGCACCCCATGCAAAGGACACGGGACGGGAGGGGAAGGGGGTCTCTGCCCTGCGCTCCCGTCAGAGCACACGGCCGTGCTGCGCGGGGGGAGGGCACCAGGCGGGCGCGAAGCCAGGATAAGACAAGAGGGGCTGCGGGGAGGGAATGCCCCTCGGGGAAGCCAGCTGCCTGCCCAGGTGCTGTCTGCTAGGCATGGGGGCACTGCTCTACCTGAGCCTGGGGGCCTGCCCCTGCCCTGCCCCTTGCTGGCGTGGCCAGGGCCAGTGGAGTGCTAGTTCAGCAGTCAGGGCTCGTGTCTCTGCTGAGCGCCGCCCGGCCCCTGCCGCGGGAAGCCGGGTGCTGCTCCCACACCCATGCTGCTGGCGTTGCTGCGGGGACTGGCCATGGAGAACCCCGAGGAGCTGGTGGTCAAACGGGCCCCTCCAAAGACCCCAGGCAAGGCCCGCACAGACTCTGCCTTGGCACATGCCAACCAGCGGGACCCTGCGTCTCCAGGCAGGGCGACGTGCCTGGAGCAGAGCACGCAGGGACCAGAACCCGAGCCAGGGAGCAGCGGTTCTGAGCCCAGCCTCGTCCCCGGGTGCAGGGCCGGGTCCTTGCCGGCTGGACCGCCTGCATCCCTAGGCTCACAGGCTGCTGCCTAGGCAAGATCGGCTCTTCCCTTGGGAGTTTGCAGCCAAGTGACAGTGCAGCTCTTGGGTTGGCTTGGAAAATAGCCATCTTCCTTAGCATCTTTAGCTCGGCACTTTGCCCCCCATGGCACCTAAGAGGAATTGGCCTGCACCCCGGCTCTGTTGTTTGCCACCCCCTGACCGCCCCGGTGCCCCAGTACTCAACCCCAAACACTCAGGGCCGGCTCGAGCCATTCCTGCGCCCCGGGCAGCGGGCACACGACGCATGCACGGCTCTGCTCCCGGGCGCACAGCGCATGCGTGGCCCTGCCCCCCAGCACGCTGCACCCCTTAGAGCTGCCATCAGGCGCTACACGCCAGGGGCCGGGGGTCGCACGGTGCCCCTTAGAGCTGCCATCACGCGCCACACGCCAGGAGCCGAGGGTCGCACGGTGCCCCTTAGAGCTGCCATCACGCGCCACACGCCAGGGGCCGGGGGTCGCACGGTGCCCCTTAGAGCTGCCATCAGGCGCCACACGGCAGGGGCCGAGAGCCACACGGTGCCCCTTAGAGCTGCCATCAGGCGCCACACGCCAGGGGCCGGGGGCCGCACGGTGCCCCTTAGAGCTGCCATCACGCGCCACACGCCAGGGGCCGAGGGTCGCACGGTGCCCCTTAGAGCTGCCATCAGGCGCCACACGCCAGGGGCCGGGGGCCGCACGGTGCCCCTTAGAGCTGCCATCAGGCGCTACACGCCAGGGGCCGGGGGTCGCACGGTGCCCCTTAGAGCTGCCATCAGGCGCCACACGCCAGGGGCCGAGAGCCGCACGGTGCCCCTTAGAGCTGCCATCAGGCGCCACACGCCAGGGGCCGGGGGCCGCACGGTGCCCCTTAGAGCTGCCATCATGCGCCACACGCCAGGAGCCGAGGGTCGCACGGTGCCCCTTAGAGCTGCCATCACGCGCCACACGCCAGGGGCCGGGGGTCGCACGGTGCCCCTTAGAGCTGCCATCAGGCACCACACGCCAGGGGCCGGGGGCCGCACGGTGCCCCTTAGAGCTGCCATCAGGCGCCACACGCCAGGGGCCGGGGGTCGCACGGTGCCCCTTAAAGCTGCCATCACGCGCCACACGCCAGGGGCCGGGGGTCACACGGTGCCCCTTAGAGCTGCCATCAGGCGCCACACGCCAGGGGCCGGGGGCCGCACGGTGCCCCTTAGAGCTGCCATCAGGCGCCACACGCCAGGGGCCGGGGGTCGCACGGTGCCCCTTAGAGCTGCCATCAGGCACCACACGCCAGGGGCCGGGGGTCGCACGGTGCCCCTTAGAGCTGCCATCAGGCGCCACACGCCAGGGGCCGAGAGCCACACGGTGCCCCTTAGAGCTGCCATCAGGCGCCACACGCCAGGGGCCGGGGGTCGCACGGTGCCCCTTAGAGCTGCCATCACGCGCCACACGCCAGGGGCCGGGGGTCGCACGGTGCCCCTTAGAGCTGCCATCAGGCGCCACACGCCAGGGGCCGGGGGCCGCACGGTGCCTCTTAGAGCTGCCGTCAGGCGCCCCCCATAGGTTGGCGCCCTGGGTAGCTGCCCGCTTAGCCCCTCCCTTGCAGGAGGAATAACAGGTAGTTCGAACCAGGGCTTTAATTCGAAATACGGGGTCCCTGCCGCGTGTAGACGCGGGGAGTTCGTCCGGGCTTGTACATTTCAAAAATGGCGCCGGCCGGGAAGATGCAAATCAAGCGCGGGACATTTAAATCCCAGGCTTGATTTGCAATTCGAATGCCACATTAGCCTCCCTCGTTCGAACCGGGGGCTAGTGTAGACAGACCCTCACTGAAAAAACGTCAACAACCACAAATGGTCCTGCAGCTCCTCGGAGACTCACAAAACACATGGAGGTGAGTCAGAGAGCAGGGACAATCCGTCTTTCATCCCCAGTTAGAACCTGGTGAATCCGGGCCCCGTTCTTCTGCAGGCGGCTAACGCCTCTCGTTCTATTGCCGGCCCTCCCCAAGGCGAAAGGGCGTGTGGCCAGCGCAGGGGTGGCAGGTCCGAGGCCGAGGAGGGAGTTTGCTGCACCCTGGCAGTCAGAGGAAGAACGGCTGCGAGGTGCAAGGTGTCGCCCTGCAATACTGAAAGGAATGGCGTCGGGGGGGGGGCTCCAGGCTGCACCGGGGGCTAATCGTGAATCACAGGCCTTGGCAGGAGCGGAGCATAAAAAGCCTCCGAGAAGAACTGAACTGAAGGCGTTTGCTGTGCACCATCACCATCTGCTGGGGACCCGTGGAAGTGGCAGAGGACGGGAGCTGAAATCGAGTCCTCCCGCGGCAGGTGTCCAATGACATCAGAGGCGAGGCCCTCCCGTGAGCCAGGAAAGGGAGGGCACCAAGGCTATGTCGACACTCGCGGCTTCTTGTGCAAAAAATATGCAAATGAGGCTAAGAGTGGACTATCGCTGAGCCTCATTTGCATACCTAATGAGCCGCCATTTTTGCAGACGAGGCTGTTGCGCCAGAAGGAGCTGTCTACACGGCCCCTCTTGCGCGATGCTGCTACGCCGATTCTTTTCAGGAACAGCGGCATTGCGCAAGAGGGGTTTTCTTGCGCAAGAGGGGGCCATGTAGACAGCTCCTTCTGGCGCAACAGCCTCTTCTGCAAAAATGGCGGCTCATTAGGTATGCAAATGAGGCTCGGCGATAGTCCACACTTAGCCTCATTTGCATATTACTGGCACAAGAAGCCGCGAGTGTCGACATAGCCCCTGTGCCCAGAGAGAGACTCAGCCCAACAAGGGGCTGCAGGCCTGGCCCAGCCGTGGGGAAAGACTCCCGGGGGGTCAGGAGAAGCCAGGGTATTTCCCCTTCTGTTGGCTGCTGTCAGTAACTTGCCAGCTCCCTGCTGAGACCCCAAGCAACCAGAGTCTCCACTTTACGGCCTGTGTGTCCAAATCAGCCGGAGAGACTGGAAGCAGGACGGGAAGCAGTGGCGTTTGCTGGTCTCAGCTTGTCTCTCCGGACCTTGCTATTGCTCTTATCCTACCAGCCTGCCCGGTCGCTTCAACTTCAGCTTTACGTCCAGCCGGCCTGTCAGCAAAGTGTGACGGCGCGTTGGGGTCCCCCGCCTCCTGCACCCCCGAAATGGCACGAACAGACTCCCCCAGCCAGTAGAATAGAGGTGGTTTATGGCTTCTCCAGCATACAGCACAGCACAGATGTCATCAGGTTACAGGGCAGGCCTAGGATGCCTCAGCCCCCCTTGAGATGGGGGGGGGTCTTGGCTTCTAAACCCCCCAGCCTGTTGCTGAGGCTGCTTCCTCCATGCTCCCAGACAGAAACTAACTCTCCTCCAGCCCTGCCCCCGAGCCAGGGCGGCATCCACCTTCCTTTGTTTCTCCCCATGGGGGGTGGCTGGTCAGACAGGTTTGGAGCCCCCTTTGCATAATGACTCGTGTTACAGACAGCAGAGGTTGCCACAGCCCTAGCAAGTTCCCCCCCACTACGTGACAGTTCTCCCCCCTCCGAGAGCGAACTGAGCAGGGTCATTCTGCTCTTAACAGGGACGTCGTGGGCCAAATACAGCAGCTTGAGGCGATGCTTTTGGGGGACGACCAGCTGCTGCTGGACCCCCCATGCCCTCACCTTCCTGGGGGGAAGCCATTCACGGAACAGGAATCCCTGCTCCCACAGGAATCTCTCCTGGCCACCTCCCCCCAGAGGCTGAGCCGCCCGGAGGCCAGCCTGGTCCCTCAGCCTCTGCAAGGAGGGGTCTGCCTGCACCTCAGCCTGGAATTCAGCCACTGAGGCAGGGATCGGGACCTGTCCCCCACCTTTGCCTAGGTCCGGAGTCCCAGCCTGGCTGGACCCCGTGTCCACCATGATGGTACCTTGAGGACCCTGTCGGGAGGCCTCCTCTGGACCCAGGTTGCCGGCCCCTCGTTGGCTCTGGCTCTGGGTGGTTACTAGAGCCCGCTGGGATTCATGGGGCCACTCCTCTAGGTCATTCCCCATCAGCACCTCGGTGGGCAAGTGCGGGTGCACACCCACTTCCTTGAGACCTTCCTTGGCCCCCCATTTCAGATGCACCCTGGCTACAGGCACCTTAAACGGGGACCCGTCTATGCCCTTCAGGGTCAGCTGCGCGTGGGGTAGTATCCACTCTGGGGCCACTATGTCGGATCGGGCCAGAGTCACCTCCGCCCCCGTGTCCCAGAAACCCGTCACCTTCCTACCATCCACCTCCAGGGGTATGAGGCACTCGCTCCGCAGGGGCCATCCTGCCCCCACCCGGTACACGGAGAAATCCGCCTCCTGAGGATCAGACCTCCCAGGGGAGGTGCACTGAGCATCCTTCCCCCCACTCTGAGCTGAGGTTTGCCTGCCAGCCCCTGCCTCTGGGGCAGCCTGCCCTTCCTCCCGCCCCAGCCAGTTAACCCTGGAAAGTCCCCGGTCCTGGGACCTGGTGCACTGAGCCCTCTTGTGGCCTTTTTGCCCACAGCGATGGCAAGTTAGGCTTTGGGCTGTCTCTGTCCAGGCCCTGGCTGGTTCTCTGGGGCACAGACGACCTGTTCCTTGGGCTCGCCCCGTAGTTGACTCCCTCCGTCGCTCAGCTGAGATCCGGTCTCTGCGCGGTTCCCTTTCTCTCCGGGACTCCCGTTCACACCCGGACCGGCTCTCCGTGAACTCATCCACCAGTCTCCTGGCCTCCTGGGGGGTCTCTGGTCTTCGGTCCTTGAGCCACAGCCTCAGTTTGGGTGGGCACGCTTCATAGAACTGCTCCATCAGGACCAGCTTGAGCAGCTCCTCTGCGGCCTGGGCTCCGACTCCAGACACCCACTTGCGGCAGTATTGCGACAGGCGGGAGGCCAGGTCCACATAGGTCTCCTGTGGCTCCTTCTGCACCCCCTGGAACTTCTTCCTGTACATCTCGGGGGTCAGCCCGAACTTGTGCAGCAGGGCCTCCTTGACTCGGTTGTAATCCCCTGGCTGTAGGTCCTCCAGCTGACTGAGCACTCCGGCCGCCTCCTGGTTCAGTGCGGGGATGAGCTCCTGCAGCCAGTCAGCTGGGGGAACCCGTTGCAGTCCACAGGCCCTCTCAAAGGAGCTGAGGAACCCGTCTATGTCGCCCACGTCCTTCAATTGGGCCACCACGAGCCTCTCCAAGCGTCTGGCAGTCCCGGGACCCTGGGGCCCATCCGCTCTTGGCACAGCCGGTGCCCCGCAGGTTCTCCGCTCTGCCATGGCCAGCTCATGCTGTCGCTGCCTCTCTCGATCTTGGTGCTCCTTCTCTCGGTCCTGTACTTCCAATTCCTTCATCTGCAGCTGGATCTCCAGCTGCCGCAGCTCCGCTGGGCTGGCCCCTGCCCTAGATGGGCTACAGCTTGCAGGCCTCCTGGGGGAAGCTGTCTCATTTCTCCGGTGGGTTCCAGTACTCTGCCCACCCTCAGCGTCTGACATGTTCCCAGGGGAGGTGTGACATTGTGGGGGGGTAACTTGCTAACTCACTGGCTGCTGTCTGTAGCACCACCGAGCAAGACAAGCGATGAGTCACTATGCAAAGAGGGTCTCAACCTGTCTGACCAGCCACCCCCCATGGAGAGGAACAAAGGGAGGTGAATGCTGCCCTGACTGGGGGGCAGGGCTGGAGTAGAGTGAGTTAGTTTCTGTCTGGGAGCATGGAGGAAGCAGCCTCAGCAAAGGCTGGGGGGTTTAGAAGCCGAGACCGCTGCCCCATATCAAGGGTGGCTGAGACATCCTAGGCTGGCCCTGTAACCAGATGACATCTGTGCTGGGCTGTATGCTGGAGAAGCAATAAACCACCTCTATTCTACTGGCTGGCGGAGTCTGTTCGTGCCATTTCGGGGGTGCAGGAGACGGGGGACCCCAATGCGCCGTCACAGGAGGTCTGACTGCTCCCCCTGGGGACAGGATCCTGGCCCTGTGGCTGGTCATTCTCTTCCAGCTGGGCAATCAGCTGGGCCTTGGTTGCTTTCTGCACAGGCAAGCCCCTCTCTCTGCACAGCCCCACCAGCTCTGCCTTCAAGAGTCGGGCGTAGGCCATCTGCCTGCTGGGCCCCTTGGTGCAGACTCACCAGTCTAGTGCTGCAGCACCCATGATTCCCAGGAACCGCTTTGCTCTGTCTGGCTCCAGGGCTCTTGCTTCTACTGCGCCTTGTCGCTCACCGCTGGAAGCTCCATCCACGGGGTGCAGTGGATCCCACTGCTGACACCAGTGTAACAGCACGTTGGGGGTCCCCCGCCTCCTGCACCCCTGAAATGGCACGAACAGACTCCGCCAGCCAGTAGAATAGAGGTGGTTTCTTGTTTCTCCAGAATACAGCACAGCACAGATGTCACCAGGTTACAGGGCAGGCCTAGGATGCCTCAGCCCCCCCTTGATATGGGGGAGGGGGTCTTGGCTTCTAAACCCCCCAGCCTGTTGCTGAGGCTGCTTCCTCCATGCTCCCAGACAGAAATGAAGCTAACTAAATTCTCCTCCAGCCCTGCCCCCCAGCAAGGGCAGCATCCACCTTCCTTTGTTTCTCCCCATGGGGGGTAGCTGGTCAGACAGGTTTGGAGCCCCCTTTGCATAATGACCAGACAGCAGAGGTTGCCACAGCCCTAGCAAGTTACCCCCACTACGTCACACAAAGACATACCCGTGGCGCCCATTCGGGCTCACCCTGCCCCACCCCAGGGACTCGGGAACCGGGCTAGGCGGTGGCCAGCCACAAGGAACTTCCATGTTGCTCCCAGTGCCAGGACTTAGGCCAACGCCGGGGGCCTCTCTGAATCCCCTCCCCCTGCTTGCCCAGCAGGAGCCATGGCAAAGGGGAGGGGGTCAGGGGCGCTATCCCAGCACTCCTGCCCCCGGCGTCTCCACCCCTGCCTCTCCCCTCGGTCTACCAGCCTGTGAGCTCTTGTCCCCTCCGCTCTGCCTGGGGCCTACAAGGGAGATCCAGCCACACGCTGCCCCCGTGGGATGGCACCTCCCTGGGGCTGCACAGGCCTGGCTGCTGGTTTGGGGGGGCTGCCTCGGCCCCCTGCCCATGGAGCAGGCTGAGCTCCCCCTCCCAGCACATACCAGGCAGCTCTTCCTACCCCTCCCCCAGCCTGAGCAGGGGGGACGGGACG
This sequence comes from Pelodiscus sinensis, assembly GCF_052426305.1. Lineage (NCBI taxonomy): Eukaryota > Metazoa > Chordata > Testudines > Trionychidae > Pelodiscus > Pelodiscus sinensis. Next base: position 35,745,263 of record NC_143068.1, read on the forward strand.
GTGAAGAGCTTCGGGTGCCGGCCAGCCCCCCAGTCCTGGGCAGGGAGCGAGGGCCTGGGGGGCTGAGGAGGAGATGGGGAGCAAGGGCCAAGTTCATGCCAGGCCCAGGAGCAGCACGGGGGGCTCAGAAGCAAGCAGGGCACTGGGGGGCGGGCGGAAGACAATTGGTTTGCGGCTGGAATCAGTTGTTGCAGATGGGCTGTTATGGGAGACAGCGGCCATCTTTACTAAGGGCAGCCCGAGCCCAGGCGCAGTCACTTGGTGGCTTCAGTCGGACAGAGAGGCACCACCACGCACCCAGTGTACCCTGCGCAGCCCCAGCCAGCCCCCCTCGTCCTCCCGCTTTCAGTGGCAGCCGCGCCAGAACGCGCCCCGTGCGGGCCCGGCCCCTCTGGGCACACACCGCTGTGCCGGGCTCCTGGCAGGGAGCTGGAAACGCCGTGCTGTGGACGGACACCCAGGGCTGTGGCTACAATCCCAGGCCACAGCTGTCGGCAGCGGGGCCACATCCGGAGCAAAGCACCCGCGTTCCTGAGCGTGTGGCTTAGCGTCTGCTCTGGGGGCCCCATACAGACCAGAGAGGCCATCGCCGGCCAGCCCAAAGGCCCATCTCGCCCAGGGGCCCGGCTGCCCACAGTGGCCAGGGCCGGGTGCCCTAGAGGGAGTGACCGGAACAGGGAACCATCATCCCCTGCCACCCAGCCCGCTCCCCGCACCCAGCGGCTGGGGGCACTCAGAACTGGGGGTTTGACCCCAACCCTCTTGGCTACCGGCCGTAGGCGAGTCTACCCCCGTCCAGTTAGCCCGCTCTGTTTTCAGCCATTATAGTTTTGGGCTTCACAGCACCCGCTGGCAGCGTGTCGCACGGGCTGTGTTGTGTGAGGAAACGCTTCCCCCGGCTTGTTTTAATCCTGCTGCCTACTCCTTTCACCGGCTGGCTGCGGGTTTTGGTGCTACATGAAGGGGAACAGCACTTCCTTAGTCACGTTTTCCACCCCAGACCCGACTGCATAGACCTCTCTAGCACGTCCCCTCTCGCGCATCCCTTTTCCAGGCCGAAGAGCCAGTCTGATGCCCTCCTCTGTACTTTTCAAATTCTAATGCACAGGGCGACCGGCTCTCCACACCATACCGAGGGGGGCACACCAGGAACTTATATAAAGGCGCGTGGCTATTTCCTCATCAGCCTTTAAACTGGGAGCCCTGGATTCATTGGCTGAAGTCCCTTGTTTGCCCAGCCCCAGCACCGCCCCAGGAAGGGCTGAACAACCTCCACGTCCCGACGTCTGACGGCCTGGCGCTGGAGTCAAAGGTGAGTTGCCAGCAGCTCTTCTGAGGCAAGACGCGCTCCACGCAGCACACTGCTGTGATGCTCTATGGCTAAAAGGAGACATGAGACACCCCTGGAAACCAAACACCTCCCAGCTTCCTAATGCTCTGGGGCGCGGACCGTGCACAATTCATTCTGGATGAGCTTGAATTATGGCCTAGTGGTTTTGGCAAGCAGATCTGTCTGCCTAGCCAAAGCAAGGGGGCTGTAGTCCTTTGGGAGCCCAGCCCGGGGTGAAGGAAGGGCAATTGAACTGGGAAGCAGGCAGTGCTAGCAAGCTGACTGGCAGGACGGAGGACAGGGCGGCATCTACACCCCAGGAGAGAGAAACTTTGGGCTACAACAGGGGATCTGGCAATCGCCCCCAAAGGGGACCGTGGCAGAGAAGGGTGCCAAGGAAGGGCTCTTCTGAAAGCCAGCGAGAGGCTGGTGATGAAACCCCTTGTGAAATGCCTGCGTAGGCATCCCGGAGCCTCATGCATGTTTGGCTTCAGTCTGACTAGGAGCTGTATAAGCAAGGCGGGCCAGGGCGTTGCCAAACAGGTTCTACTCCCAGCCAGGAGAGGAGGCAGCGTGTGTCTGCAGTGAAACTCGTGCCCACTCGGGTACAAAACAAGTCCCTGGGCACTGAACGTAGGTGGGACAGCGGCTTAGGCAAAGCTCTTTCACCAGGGAAGACAAGGGAAGCCGGCCCCTTGCACTGCAGCGGGAGGTGCTGGGAAGGAAAAGTTGGCAAGAAAGCTACCTGGATCCAAGGCTGATGGCTGTGGAGTTGTGGCTTAGCCACTAGACAGGGTCTTCACTGTCTGTCGGTAACTCTGCAACTTTATTCCTCCTGCCCAGGCCCCGTCCCCACCGCCCTGGGTTGAGTTTGACAGGAGGCCGGCTCAGGGCCAGGCTCGCGGGGAAGTTATGCAGCTGCCATGTGCTTTTGTCCCTGCTGAGGAGCAAGCCAGTGGAGGATTGCTCTGCGGGCTCCAGGAGCCGTCTGGCACCTCGAGGCAGGCGGCTCTGGGGAAAGGCTGGTGGTGGGAGCGTGCTGTGGTCACCCCTGCAAGGTAGCCCTGGGTAGAGCTGCCCCAGGCCTGCCCAGCACCCAGGGACCTGCGTGTCGGCCAGCTGGTGGTTGGGCTGGACCATGGGCCGGTTCAGGCTCCCACAGCTGCGACAGCCCTTCACCGGGCTGGGCTGCAGCCCAAAGGGTATCAGCCTTTGGACCCATCCCAGGCAGGCCTGAGGGGGCACGGATCGGGCCAGCTTCTGTGTGTTCTCGAATCCTGACGTGGGCCTCTCCCGCGGGAGCCAAATCCTGCAGGAAGCTCAATGAGCGAGGAGCCCACGGATGCTCCTGTGCGGTCCCCAGGAGGTGTCCATCCTTCTGCCCTTTTCTTGCAGCGGGGAAGTTCTGCATTTCCCGTGAGCCCTGGCTGTGCCGGGCCCACTGGCCTCTGGCCCAGGCTCCCATGTGCGGCCTCAGCCCCTCGACACCCCGCACTCTGCTCTGGGGGCTTGCCTGCCCCGTGGGGCCTGCCCTCCTCCAGGGGCCCTGCCCCGGTGCGTGTGCAGAAGAGGGTGCACGAATAGGGTTGCCAGGTTTCCAGTACTGACCCGGATAGTCCGGTATTTCCTCCTCCTGGCCGGTAAAACAATGCAGAAAATTCCAGACACCTAAAATGTCCTGTATTTTCTGGGGGGGGGGGGCGGGGGTTTCCCTGCCAGGAGGCGAAAATACCAGACACCTGGCAACCCTACACATACTCAGCCCCCCGGACTGAGCCCACCTGGACCCGCAGCCCCCGGGGCCCCCGCCCACCTGGTTCCGCAGGGAAGCTGCCTTCTGGCTTGACCAAACAAGATGGCTGCCGCAAAAAGCCTAAAGACCTGAAGCAAGGGGAAGCAATGCCGTCCCTGGGTCTTAGTGCTCAACCGCTCTCACGCTCTATTCTGCCTCTGCATGCACTTAAAGGGGCCATGCTGGCTTTGTTTTTTTTTGCTTAATAACTCTCATGGTCCTTTTTTTGCTCAACAACTTTGGTCTCCCCCCTTCCTCCCCATCCCCCACAACAGAATTTTTTCCCTGGTGTTTTTTTGGGAGGGGGGTGTAGTATTTTTGGTTAAACCATCTGGCAACCCTATGCACAAACTGTCCCAGAGTGGGGCAGACTCACTTAGAGGTGCTGCTGCTGCTGCTGCAATCCAGCCCCCCCCCCCCCCCCCCGTCATGGGGCTGGTCGTGTGCTGCAGACTTGGGACTGCCAGCACCTCAGACGACTGTCCCAACCTGAGGAGGATAACGGGGCAGTCGGAGATAAAACATCTCAACACTGGCAGGACACCTCTTCTCTCCACTTCCTTGTTCTCCCGGCCATCTCCCCCGCCCACTGGCAGGAGGGTGAGGAATGAGGCCCCCACCCAGTGCCGACCTGTTCCCATTATTCCACCTCCACAGCCACCTGAGAATGAAAGCACACCTCCCACTGGGAGCAGGATTTGCATGCATTGCACATTCATCCTCCGGGCCAGGCGGCCAGGCCAGGAACTAGGGCACCGAGTTTCACCTGGCAGGACGGCTCTGCCCTCAGCCGAGTCCCCTCGCGAGTGACGTGTCACGGCTGCTCCCCCGCTCGTGTGCCCACCACGGCTGAGGTGTGAGTGCCGCGCACCCCTGCCCTGGGAGATCCGGCCTGGCTCCTCCCGGGAGAGCCGCTAGCAGGGAGCGAGCCGAGAGAAGGCGCCGCAGGCTGCCCCGGTGCTGCGGCTGGCCGGCTGGCAGCGCCGTCGCTGGGTCCAGGCACTGGCTCCGAGGCGGCACTGCCCAAGCTTCAGCCCCGCTCCAGGGACCAGACTTGTTGGGGGTCCCCCTGTGGCTAGAAATGTGTTTCCAGCACGGGGGCGTCCCGGCGGGTGGGGCTGGGCTGCGAGCAGGAAGCCGTCTCGTCAGGGCAGGAACCAAACAGGGAGGCAGTTTCCCCGGCCCCAGGACTCCGCTGAAGAGAGACGCAGGAAAGGCCCCCAGGTCTCTGGGGACACTTGCCAAGTCCCTGTTGTCGCTGGCAGGGGAGGGAGCTCACCCCCCTGGGGCTCGGCAGCGCAGGGGAGACGTGTCCCAGGCCGGGGAGGGGAGCTCCCCTCAGAGGGATCTGGGCAGCCTGCGTCTGCCCCCCATGGCCGCTGGGCCCTGGACAGGCTCACCTTGGCGGAGTGCAAGGGGAGCTGCAGGGAGCAGAGACAGGGAGGGGCCCCTCTGCTGCCCAGATGCCGGAGGCTCTGGGCCCGGAGCGCGTGGGAACCTCTCAGGCGGCTCGGGGAAGGGGCCTGTCCTAGAGCTGCCGGGAAGGGAAGGGGCCCGCGCGCGAGGCTCTGAGGCGTAGCCAGGTACAGCTCCCAGTGAGCACTAGCCTTGGCGTCCGGTCGGGAGTCGGGGCTCAGCCCGGGTGGGGGCTGATGGAGCTGCCCTTCAGCTCGCGGGAGGGGCCACCCGCACACCGTCAGCTCAGCCTCACGTGGCGACTGAGCCGCTCCCTGGAGCAGGGAATCCCCACCAGGAAGGGAACCTGTTACAGGCCTGGGTGTTCCCAGAGGCGCCTCACGCCTGCCCCCAGCCCTGGCCACGCCCGTGGGATGGGCCCACGCCCGCTGCCTGCGCAGAGGTGACGCACTTGGCCTCGCTGGCGGAGGCTGCTGCTTTGGGCAGAGCGGAGACGCACGGAGCCGGCCCAGCCCGCTTCCCAGGGAGCCGAGAGGGGCTCAGTGTGCACCAGCGTGGCCATGCCCTTGCCCGGCGTGCCAGCGGACAGTTCTGGCCACGGGCCCCAGGGCCCGCACCGGAGACAGTAGGGCTGGTGTGTGGCCCCCAGCCCCAGTGCAGGGGCAGTCTGGGGGGGCCTGGAGGCCATGCGCTCGAGGGGGGGGTCAGCAGGCGCTGGGAGTGGTTTCAACAAATGTTTTCGGGCAAGGGGCCAGGTCTTAGATCCCAACCCCCCTCGCCCCAGGCACCAAGCATCCGCCTCAGCCCGGACAGAACGGGGGGCTGCGGAGCCAAGCCCAGACTGAGCGGCTCTCCCTCACCGCCCTCCCCCTCCCTTTGCCTGCACCAGGGAAGAAGCGAGCCCCGTGCACGAGGCCTGCCTGGTGATACAGCCCGGGCTGCCCTGGGGCACGTTGGACGCCCCGCAGGTCACCTCTGCCGGGGGCTGCCCCCTCGCTTTGGGACCACTCGTCATGGGCCCTGGCCCCGAGGCCATGGCTGGCCCCCAGATCCCAGGGGTCACAAGCCAGCTTTGCCACTGTCCCTCCAGTGCGAGGCCTGGGCCGTCTCGTCACCAGGGCCTGGGGTCGGTGGCTTCACTGTCCCTCCCGGCCAGGCCTCTTCCCCCCACAGGAGCCCCAGGACACGTGACCTCCCTTCACCCCCTTGCAGACAATGGCCAGCCCCAGCACACGGAGGGCACCACCTGCCCGCCCAGTCCCGCCCCAGAGACCAGGGGTCCAGGAAGGGGCATCAGCCCCTCCCCAGTGAGTCTCTGGCCACGGCCGAGCCCTGGGCACAGTCTGAGCGGGCTGGGAAGGAGGCAGCGTGAGCCGAGCTAACGCAACCACAGGCGGGAGGGAGCGTCACGGGGCAGACTCACCGCCACGGCGCCTGCAGCGGGTTGCTCTGCGAATAGCTTGTTGGCTCGCTGGACGCCTGCCGGTGTCTCCCCGCGTCCTACTTGAGCACAGCCCCCCGGCAGCGCCCGCGCCAGTCTGCACCCCCTCCCAGGGGGGTTACCCAGCTGCACGCTCCAGGGTCCTCCCTGGTCCTCCCAGTCTGCACCCCCTCCCGGGGGGGTTACCCAGCTGCACGCTCCAGGGTCCTCCCTGGTCCTCCCAGTCTGCACCCCCTCCCGGGGGGGGTTACCCAGCTGCATGCTCCAGGGTCCTCCCTGGTCCTCCCAGTCTGCACCCCCTCCCGGGGGGGTTACCCAGCTGCACGCTCCAGGGTCCTCCCTGGTCCTCCCAGTCTGCACCCCCTCCCGGGGGGGTACCCAGCTGCATGCTCCAGGGTCCTCCCTGGTCCTCCCAGTCTGCACCCCCTCCCGGGGGGGGGTTACCCAGCTGCATGCTCCAGGGTCCTCCCTGGTCCTCCCAGTCTGCACCCCCTCCCGGGGGGGTACCCAGCTGCACGCTCCAGGGTCCTCCCTGGTCCTCCCAGTCTGCACCCCCTCCCGGGGGGGTTACCCAGCTGCATGCTCCAGGGTCCTCCCTGGTCCTCCCAGTCTGCACCCCCTCCAGGGGGGGTACCCAGCTGCACGCTCCAGGGTCCTCCCTGGTCCTCCCAGTCTGCACCCCCTCCCGGGGGGGTACCCAGCTGCACGCTCCAGGGTCCTCCCTGGTCCTCCCAGTCTGCACCCCCTCCCGGGGGGGTTACCCAGCTGCATGCTCCAGGGTCCTCCCTGGTCCTCCCAGTCTGCACCCCCTCCCAGGGGGGTACCCAGCTGCATGCTCCAGGGTCCTCCCTGGTCCTCCCAGTCTGCACCCCCTCCTGGGGGGGTTACCCAGCTGCATGCTCCAGGGTCCTCCCAGTCTGCACTGGCCACTCATCACTGGCAAAGGGGTGGACCTGCTGCCCCGCCCACCCCAGCTGCCTCTCTACAGCCCTGGCAGCCTCGGCTTGCTCGGCCATCCCATCCCATCCCATCCCTGCTCTGCTCTGCTCTGCTCTGCTCTGCCCTCCTCTGCTCTGCTCTGCCCCCAGGCCCCTCCTGCTCTCTGCCCAGGGCAGCAGGCCAGTATCTCGTGCCCTCCGGGAGCCCTGCTTTATAGCCCCCAGCTGGGCCTCCTTAGCCAGAGCTGCCTCCTGGGGCTCGGCTCGCGTAGGGCTGGGGTTTGCCCTTAAAGGGCCAGCGCAGGGCAAGCACCCTGTCACGGTGCCTCTTCCCCCTGGAGCTGACTCAGTGCGCACCCCCCGGCCCTCGGCCTACCCCCTGGGGCTTGGGCTGGGCCTGAAGGGGGCTGAGTGAAAGCTGAATCTGACACTGCTCCCTCTTGGCCATGAGCACTGCCTGCAAGAGGGGCCCCGCCTGCCACCCCAGCAGCCACGTGGGGCTGAGGCCACGGGCCGGTGTGCGATCTTTGGCCATTTGTGGAGCTGTCCTGTGACAACGTGCTACTGTCCGGGGACACAACGTGCCAGGTCACGGCCCGGCCCTCTCCCCTCTCCCGAGTGCCCAGACCGGCCTCCCCTGGCTTCCAAGGAGGCCTGAGCACCTCCAGCAGGAATGGGGCAAGCAGAGGGCTGGGTTCTGGCATGGGCATGGGGGCTCCCCCCTCCCCTGACGCATGGCTCCCGGCTTCGTGGGGCTCCTGAGAGCTCACCTGAGCGCCCAGACAAGCCGGGCTGAGATCGACTCTGCATTGGGGCAGCGGACGATGGACGTGCCAAGCAGGGGCCTGCAGCTCCCACTAAGCCCCGTCCCTCCTCCTGGCCAGGCAGGGGAAGGCCCTGAGCCAGGGCGTGGCTGGCCGTGCTCGGCAAGCGGTGACGGCCGCGTGGCCAGCCAGGCGCTGCGGGGAGGGCGGAGCAGCTAAGATGCCCCCGTTGCGTGTGGAGCAGGCTGTGGCAGCCGGACGTCTCCGCGGGGTGCTAGCCTGAGTGGGGTGCACGGAGGAGCAGACAGTGCAGGCCCCGAGGAGACCCGCGATCTAACAGATGGGACAGGGCCTGGAGAGCCCGACTCCCGACCGGGCCAGCCAAGGCTGCTGGTGCCGCTGGGAGCTGAGCCTGGCTACGCCTCGGCGTCTCGGGCATGTGGACCCTCCCTTTCCCAGCAGCCCCTGGGCAGGCCCTTTCCCTGAGCCCTGCCTGAGAGGTCCGCAGGAGCACCGGGCCCAGCGCCGGAGGCCCAGCTCAGGGCCTGGCTCGGGGGGGCGGTACGCACGCTGCCAGCGCCCCAGAGGCCCGGGCGCTGCGCTGCCCTGGTGACGACAGGGGACCCGTGCGCCATCACTTCCCAACACGCCAGGCCTGGGGCGGCCCTCCCGCTGGGGAGAAGGAACTGGCCGTGCAGGGAGGGACGGGGAAAGGGCAGGGTCAGCACCTCAGGACCTGCCCTTCCTGACTGACCAGCCAGGCTGCTCCAGAACCCCGACCGGCCCCCATGGGCCAGGGCCATGCAGAGCGGAGGGAAGAGCCCTGGTCCCTGCCGGCTCCTCCAGCATCATCCTGCCACGAGAGACACTTGGCACCTGGGATGGCCCTAGGCAGCCGGGCGGTCGCAGCTCACACACACAGCTTGTTACACAGAGACAGGCTTTACTGAGGCATTCACGGGGGGCTGCTCCGAGGCAGAGCCGGGCAGCGGCTGGGCACACGCTTCTTCCCCCGCCATAGCCACCAGCCTCCTGCGCCTGCAGGCACCCGCTGGGGTCTTGTGGGAGATGCTATCCGAGGGCGCTGGAGCAGGCAAAGGGGCTGGGCAGGGTGGTGGAGCAAGTGGGGCGCTGGGAGTGGGGCCTTTGTCTGCAGAACGAGCCGATCTCAGCAGTCGCCTTGCGCCGGTCAGCGGGGTGGAGGCAGCGCATCCCCTCTGGCGTCGGGGTTCCGGCAGGCGGGCGCTAGGGAGACCCTGGGAAGTAGCACGAAGCCGTCAGAGTCCCGCTCCCATATCACTGCTGCCTGCACACCGGGGCTGCCCTGTGCTCACCAGTGCTGTGCCGGTGGGGACAGCTACACCGGTGTGACGCCGCAGCAGGCGTGAGGTGGGACTCCACGCCCTGGGACAGAGGCTGGCTAACGGGGCTGAGGTCCTGGTCTGTCCCCCAGTTCCTCCCCCCCACTCGGATGCGAGCACATCCCCACCTCAGTGTTCCCGCTGCTCTTTTCCAGCCACGTGTGGATTTTTTCCAGTCCGCATGCAGAATAATGTGTATGTGCACCGAGGCATGTGCACCACCCGTAGAAACCCAGCCCGTCGCAGTGGGCCCTGGAATCTCCCCTCTGGCCCTGGCAGCCAAGGATCCCAGGCATGAAACTCACCTCCAGACACTCGCATGCACTGGTGGCCACACCCGTTACTGCAGCACTTTTCTCCCTCGCTGCAGGATCCGTCAGCGCCGCACAGCTCCACACAGAGCCCAGGGCCGGTCGGAATTGGGCAGCTCCCATGGCGCCCTGGGACACAGACGGGTCGTGTGGCCGTGAGACACTAGCCCTGCCATTCAGCGCCCCGCCCCCAGCTAAGGCTCCCAGCTCCCTGTGGGAGCGAGAGGGGCCGCCGAGGGAAGCCGGGGTGCAGAGACCCCAGCCAGGGAGCGCCCCGGAGGAGACTTGTGTCCCCACAGGGTGGCCCAGCTCAGCCGGAGCCAAAGGGCAGCGCTGACAGCAGGGAGAACGTGGCGCTGCCTCTCAGCAGAGGTGGGGGCCAGCCGCAGGGCCGGTTGGCTCTCCGGGTCCCTGCAGACCAGAACGGACAGCGGAGGCCCCTCTCCGGAGCCGTCTGGAGCCCACGGTGCAGCCTGGCCAGGGCCACTGGGCTCCTCCACCAGTGCCATGCAGAGCTGGCATGTGCTGGCTGGAAATGGCTTGGACTAGCCAGCCCCCTGCGTCTGGGCCAGGCACTCCCCGAAGACTCGCCCCACAGGGCCCTGCGAGTGGTGGGCAGAGCCGGATCCAAGAGCCTCCGGCCTGGAAAGTCCCCCCCCCCCACGACCAAACACACCGAGAGCAGCCCTGGGGCTCAGGCATGTGTCCAGCTGCTCTTAACCGCCCCGTGAGGGGTCCCCCCGCCCCCTGTTCCCGAGGGAACGAGCTGTAGAGTTAGAAACCCCGTCCCCAAATCGAAGCTAAACCTCCCGTCCTGCAGACGAGGCCGGTTCCTTCTCCCCTGTGGACAGTGAACCCCCGACTCTCGCCACAGCCCTCCCAGGTGTGGGGGCGGCTCGTTCCCCCCTCCCCCCCGCCGCCTGTTCCCACACTCACCCAGGTGTGGGGGCGGCTCGTTCCCCCCTCCCCCCTCCGCCTGTTCCCACACTCACCCAGGTGTGGGGGCGGCTCGTTCCCCCCTCCCCCCTCTGCCCGTTCCCACACTCACCCAGGTGTGGGGGCGGCTCGTTCCCCCCTCCCCCGCCGCCCGTTCCCACACTCACCCAGGTGTGGGGGCGGCTCGTTCCCCCCTCCCCCGCCGCCCATTCCCACACTCACCCAGGTGTGGGGGCGGCTCGTTCCCCCCTCCCCCCGCCACCCGTTCCCACACTCACGGTGCCCAGCTCTGTCAGCCTCCCTCGCAGGCAGAGGGCCAGAGCAAGTGGGGCCCCTCTCCACCCCTCCCACCAGCAGCCCCCACGGCCCCCAGCACTCCTGCTAGGGAAGTAGGATCGGGGTGCAGGGCCTTCCCACTTCCCAGCAGAAGGGTTGGGCAGACGGAACAAGTTGGGGCGGGTGAACACCCATTTTTCCAGTGCCTCCCAACCGCCTGGGGCCCTGGGCGTGGGCCCCACGGGCTTAGTGGCTAATCTTACAGGTCAGGTTTTCTCACCCTCTTGCCTCTCCCCCGTGTCTCCACGTCTTTCCTAAGGCGTGACCCAGAACTGGGCACCGGCTCTAGCCGAGAGCGCCCGGTGCTGGGCAAAGCAGGGGGGAGACTCCCATTCTGGGGCCTTTCCAAGACTCACATGCCATGTGTGGTCTGCTAGGGCTGCCCAGCCTGCGATTGCCCGGGGGGGGCGCATGGCTCCCCCGGGCAGGACTTTGCCCGCCTGTCCTGAACATCATGAATTCTCTCCAGCGTCTCAAGAGAATTCACCCTGGGAGTGCGCCGCTCGGCCAGCTGATACCGTCTCCCTCAGGGGCCGTTCCTCCCGTGCTCATCTGAGGCCTCTACACAGCGCTAGGACCACTCTGATACCCAGGCCTGAGCCTGACACACCCGCCCCCATCAGTGACTTTGCTCAGCATCTCCGGAACGCAGCGTCTGGCCTGCAACGGTGTCTGCTACTCTGAGGGAAGCGCATCCCTGCCCGGTCTTTGCCATGGTCAGTCCTGTCCCCAGGCAGTGACGACAGCAGAGACGCGTGTCTGTTGGTCCCTGCATCACTCCCTGAGGAGACAAACCAACCTGTCCCCTGACATGATGTAGGCTTGCCAGGTGTCCGGTATTGACCTGGACAGGCCGGTATTTTGGCCTCCTGACCGGTAAAAAAAATTCAGAAAATACCAGACACCTAAAATGTCCTGTATTTTCTGATTTTTTTTCCGTGCCAGGAGGCAAAAACACCAGACGCCTGGGAACCCTACACTCACTCAGCAACCGGGCCCAGCCCCCGGCCCCTGCCCCCCAGACCCTTCCCCCCGAGCTCCCCGGACCCTCCACTTACCTGGCTCCGCAAGGAAGCTGTCTTCTGGCTCGATCAGGAAAACAAGATGGCCGCAGGCAAAAAGCTTCAAAGGCTTTTCTTAAAGGGGCCATTGCTTAATAACTCTCGGGGTCCTTTTTTTTCTCAATAATTTTGGTTTCCCCCCTTTTTTTTTCTCAACTGAATTTTTTTTGCCGGGAGGAGTGTTCGGTATTTTTAGTTAAACCATCTGACAACCGTACTGCTATGCCAGGTTTTTCCAAGCCCCTGCTGCCCTTGCCCCTCCCCCTCCATGCTAGGGTTCCCCTCCGGGCCCTGCTCCCTTCCCTCTGTACTCCCTTTCAGTTGGTGCCCCCTGCACTCCTCTGCCTGCTGCCCACACTCACCTCCAGCCGCAGGCGGCAGCTCGGCCCAGAGGGCCAGGAGCCCCAGGAGGAGGAAGATGGTCCCTGACTTCATGCTGCTGCCAGGAGCCAGGTCTCTGCCCAGCGCTGAGCCGGGCTGGGATTTATACCCTCTCTCTGCTGGAGCCGGATCCGGTCAGAGGGGAGGTGGCTCACCGTGACCTCTTGGCTTCTGCCTTGCCCCAGCACCCAACTCACGGCATTTCACAGAAAACCCGTTCCACCTGCAAATCCCCTGCATGGAATGAGGAAAAAACCCTCTCCCCTGGGCTAAGAATCCCCCGAAGGAACCTGGAGAACAGGCAGACCCAGGTTCCAAGGTGCAGGTCGTAGCCAGGCAGTGGTGGGGGAACAGAGCCAGCCCATCCTGCGGGAGTGCTGGTCGCCCTTCACCCAGACACGGCCCATTGCCCTCTGAGTGCCCGGTGCCCTGCCAGCCCCGCTGTGGCCCAGCACCCAAGACGGCACTGGCTCTAGGCAAAGTCCCCAGGTGGATTCCATCCCCGGCAGTGCCCACGTGCCCCCTGGCTCCTGTTTCACCTGCAGACCCTGCTCAGGCCTTTGCCCCCCAGAGCTGTTGCTCCCCATGCAGGGCTCAGATCTCTAAGGCCCTCAGTAGCTGCCCTGTGCGTAGCAGCCGTGCGCCTCCTCCAGACTGCGTGCCGGAGGCAGCATCCAAGAGGAGCTTGTCCCTGGCCGTGGGCAGAGCTTCAGCCCCATTCCTGGTGTGGCATCCAACTGGCCTGGCAGGGACGACGTTTGCACTGGCACCTGCTGCCATTGTGCCGCAGCTCCAGCAAGGCAGCGGGACGCCCCGCCACCAGCAGGGCATGACACCATGTCTCCCGCCACCTGGAATCCCCTTGGCACCGCATGCCCCCATATCCATGCCCTGCCCACATGCCCCCTGGGCCCTTGCACTAGCTGCCTGGTCCAGCCCACCTCCCCGCCAGCCTCACTTTGCACAGGCAGCCCCCGCACAAGGCGCTCTGCAGCCAGGACCCTCCCTGTTCCCCAGGTTCTTTCAAGGGGCTTTCCCACGCCCTGGGGGCTGGTTGTTTCCTCTTCCATCCGGGGTCCCTGATTTATTCAGACTGGGCAGTGTTATGTCGTGGGGAGTCTCACGGCATAGGGAGAGATCAGCGGAATGGCAGAGAGCTGGAGTAGGTGCAAGTGTCCGTTTTATTGCACAGCACAGAGCTCACTAGAACAAGCCCAGACTAGCTGAGCTGACCCCAGTGACCTGCTCAGTTACCTAACAACAAGATCTAGATCTACGACCCAATAGACAACATATTCCTCCCCCCTTAATAAAAACGTCCCTTTAAGAAAACAAAAACTAACTATGAAATGAGGGTAGAACGCCTCAAGTTCTTAAGGTGATCCTCCTCATTCCCACCCGTGGCCAGGATGTCGTCAAGATAGCACTGAACTCCTGGCAAGCCACACAAGATCTGCTCCATAGCTCTCTGGAACAAGGCTGGGGCAGAAGTTATTCCGAAGGGTAAGCGACAATAACGATAAAGCCCTTTATGAGTCACAATAGTCAACAGCTCTTGGGATTCCTCATTAACTGGCATCTGTAAATATGCTTGACTCAGACTCAGATCAATCTTGCTGAACCTTTGTCCCCCAGCCAGGCCCGCAAAGATAGCATGGATGCGAGGAAGGGGTATTGCTCTGCACATAAAACAGGGTTAACAGTGACCTTAAAATCCCCACAAATCCAAATAGAACCATCTTTCTTCAATATCGGAACTATTGGAGTTGCCCATGGACTATGGGTAACTGGTATTAGGACTCCATTTTTGACTAGGCGCTCCAGGTCTGCTTCAACTTTTGGCCTGATCGCATATGGCACAGTTCTGGCCTTCAGATATTTTGGTTGGCTACCAGGTTTAATGTTCAGTTTCACGGTGATTCCCCTCATACTTCCCAGATCCTCTCCAAAAACAGCAGCATGTCTCTTTAATATACCAGTCAGACCTGTTTCTTCTTTAGTCATCCGGTGCACTTCTGCCCAGTCCAGTGGGATCTTCCTAAGCCATGATCTCCCCATTAAGGCTGGGTAATGGCCTTTCACCACAAACAGTGGTAATTCTGCAGTCCGTCCATTTAGTTCCACCTTAACATCAGTAGTGCCCAATGGGGTACTGCTTCTCCGGTGTATGTCTTCAGAATGATCTTTGTTGCTTTAAGTGGAAGATGCTTCAACTCTTCCTTATACACCGAGTCTGAGACCAATGAAACTGCTGCACCAGTGTCCACTTCCATGCGTACCGGTTTGCCATCCAACAGTGGGGTTACCCAGTATTCATGGGAGCCCCCTTTCAAAGACAAAACATAGCAGGGCACTTCTTCTTCAGACAAGGTGTCGCTTTGATCATCAGGCATCTGCTCGATGGGATGCAGATTTTCCTTTTTGTTCCGCCAGGCCACAAGCCTCTTTTTCTTTTGTTTACAGGCACGCTCAATGTGTCCTTTTTCCCACACTGTCGACACACTAGGTTCTTACACCAGCATTCTGCGGCATGGTGACCTGGCTTACCACAGCAGTAACATTCCTGGCTCCCCACTGTTTTGTGAGTAGGTTCTTGGGACATTTTATGCACCCCCGGGGGCGCACTCAGGTATTGTGCCTCCTGTGTGGCCAGTTCCATGGAGACCGCAATATCAATGGCCTTCTGTAAGGTGAGCTGAGCTTCTGTTAACAGACGCCTCCGTATAGCTTCACTGTGCAGGCCACACACTAACCTGTCACGTATGGCATCATTGAACATCTCCTTAAATTCACAGTGTTCAGCAAGCTTTTTCAAATTGGCTACAAATTGTACAATGGTTTCACTTTCTTTTTGGTCTCTGCTATGGAACCTTTCTGCAATGACCAGTGGGTTTGGAGCATAATGTGACCCCAGGATTTCCACAATGTCGCTGTAAGATTTGGTCTCTGGCTTAACAGGGAGCAGCAAACTGCGTAGCAGAGAATAGGTCTTAGCCCCTACAACACTTCAAAATATTGGCACCTTCTTCTCTTCTTTAATGTCATTTGCAATAACAAACAGTTCAAAGCGCTCAGTATGTGAGGCTCTGGGCCCGTGTCAGGCTCTGGCAGTTCACAAGGGCAGCAACACAAGCCCAGTGGTCCCCGAGGTGATTCCCTCCTGGCTCTGGCTACGTCCTCGTCCCCCGGGCAGGGGTCCCCCTTGGAAAGGGAAGGGATGAGGCTCAGCCTGTGGCAGGATCCCTCGGTCCCATCTGGCTGGCTTCCCCTGGGCTAATGCAGCCAGGCCACCAGGCAGCCAGCTGGTCCGTGGGCTTTGCAGGAATTGAACTCCGGGGCCCCAGGAGGCTGGTGGAACCATGGACTGGGAATGCAGTGGGGGTGGGGCCATGACCTGGGTCCCAGCCCGTGTCTGGGGTGAGAGGGTGATGCCCAGTCCCCCGCAGGCCAGTTGTCTGCTCCGGGGGCCAGCAAGGAACGAGGGGCATGCACCCCCAGCGCCACCAGCCAAAGACCCCTCTTCTCTGGAGCACGGAGCGGGGCAGCGTCCTAGGCGTGAGCATGGGCCCCCCGCAGTCTCTGAGCTGCAACCAACAGGACTTCTGGGCCTGGGCCTCCCTGTTTCTCCAGGTTCCTTCAAGGGGGTTTCCCACCCCCCAGGATCTGGGCTGTTTCCTCATTCCATGGGGGGGGTTGATTTATTCTCAGTTTGTGCTGGCAGCTGGAGCTGGGCCACTGGGTCACTGCAGGCGCCTCCCCCTTCTAATCCATCCCCACTGGGCTTAAATCCCAGCCCAGCTCAGCACTGGGCACTGGCCCGGCCTCCCAACAGCAGCATGAAGTCAGGGACCATCCTCCTCTTCCTGGGGCTCTCTGCCCCGGGCTGGGGGTGAGTGCGGGCAGCAGGCAGTGGAGGGGGAGGACTGAGAACCTCTGTCCCAGTTCAGCTGGGGAATGGTTCTACCACACAACTCCTGCCTGCCTCTGAGCTAGGCTCCTGGGCCCGTGCACCCAGCTCGCGACCCGGGAGCCCAAGGCCCTGGCAGACAGTCGCTTGCTTTGCTCTGCCCCTCGGCGCCTCTTATGCCAGGACTCCTGCTGGCTTTGCAGCAGGCCGGCCAAGAAGCGTGAGGAATTCACGTGTGGAGGCTGCGATGGGAGTGAGAACAATCTGGAGACTCCGAAAGTCTGGTGGGCACGGTGCGGCTCAGGGCGGGTCACCCCGTCCTGCAGGGCAGGTTTGGCAATATGGGGGCTGATCTGCACTCCCGGACCGGAGGGCCCTGAGACCTGCTAACTCAGCTGCAGCCCTGCATATCCCCATAGCTGAGCTGGGGGAATCAGTCACTGAGTGAAGGGCCAGGCCTGCCACCCCATTAACCAGGCCAGAGTGACCCCCCATAGCCCAGGCAGCAGCTCTGAGATTCTGCCAAAGCTGCGCATGGAGGTTCTCGCCCAAGCTCCAAGGTCTCCCTCCTGCACCCTCCTCGTTCCCACAGGAAGCCAGGGACTGTCAGCTGGGGCAGCAGTGTCAGGACGGGCATTTCAGTGGGGCTCTGTGGCACCTGCTGCTGGTTCCAGCCTCCACAGATGGTGCCGAGGCTTCTCAGTGTGGATTATCGCAGCAGAATTAGTCCAGGCAGAACCCTGCAATTTGTCCAGAAAACCTCCGGACTGCTGCTGCGGCTTCCTACGTTCTGACGTGCTCAGACCACATTGCTTGAGAGCAGCTGACTAGACAGTGGGAGGGGCCGTCTTAAAACATGGCGTTAGGCATGTGGGCGTCTTTGTTGTAGCTGCCATTGACAAGGACAGTGCAGCATTAGAGTGACCTGCTGCACTGCTAGCGAGTGGGGCTGTACGACACAGCCAGTGGGGACGACTGTTTGGTATGAGTGGCAATAGTGCTGCCTTTACCGAGAACACGGAGAGACACAGTAACTGGAGACTCATTCGCCCATTCACTCCACGGGGCGCCAGCAGCAGATGTGTCAGATTTAAAGATTTTATTAACATTCATGTTAAAATGATCTGATACACAGGTTAAGGGCAGAGCATCTGTACGTCTGGGTGGAATGCGCAAATTATCCCAAGGTACAAAATTTGGCTTAAAATCCATCACATCAATATAGTACGTAATCTGCTATATCCCCAATTATGGTTAACAAATGTAAGGATTCAGTTTAGATATTAGCATCCAAATGTTTGGGTATCTCCCTCACTAGTGGTTGTACTGACAGTAGCAGTAAGTGCAGTGTACCCTCAGTAGCTGAGAATTGAGGACAGGTTGTCCCTCAGTGAATACAGTCCATTGGAAAAGAAAGTCCCAGAAATTAGAGATGGAAAAGTCCCTTGACTCGTTCATCCCATTTACTCCATAGGGCACCAGCAGAGGCGGTATCAGACATTAAACCAAAGCTACGATCACTCTTAGCAGAAGGTCTGGCTGACCTATGCAGAGGAAGCCACAGTAAAAGGGGAATTAAGTAAAAGAGCTTTCCTTCTACTCCGAATTTCATCTCCCAGATGAGAGCACTGGCGCCAGCCCCAGCCTACACGGTCTGGAGGGAATGGATCTGGATGCACCGTGCGATGGGACAGGTATTTCAGAAGAATTGGCCTGAACCTGGAACACTGCTGGGAGTGGAGGACATCAGCGCAGAGGCCAGGCAACCCATCAGGAAAGATTCAATAAGAAAGAAAATTTATTTCAAGAATAAAATGAGCTGGAATCTGACCCAAAGTGCTCAGACACTACAGTGACGAGCTTGGAGTGAGAGCCCAGAGAGAGAACCCCAATGCACCTTCCTCAGGCCAGAGAAAAGATCCCTGATCACTGGTTTCCTTCACCCAGAGACTGATCCCTGAGCAGTAACCCCATCATCGATGAGGCAGCATGTTCCCAGGCAACCACTAGTAAAAGAAAAGGGAGAGCTGGAAAAATCACACAGGAAAGCGAGGCTCTTTAAGTGATGTAGAAGGAATATTTTGCAAGATGATCTGATAGGTTCTGTGTCAAGGTCAGTGGGGTCTGAAGAAATTCCCCTCAAAACTCAAAATTATCACTATCCCCATCAAAGTCTTCATCCCCTTCGGCGCCGTCATCCTGCAAGTCAGAATCGTCGTCTCCCCCGTCAAGGTCTTCGTCCCCTTCGGCGCCGTCATCCTGCAAGTCAGAATCGTCATCTCCCCCGTCAAGGTCTTCGTCCCCTTCGGCGCCGTCATCCTGCAAGTCAGAATCGTCATCTCCCCCGTCAAGGTCTTCGTCCCCTTCGGCGCCGTCATCCTGCAAGTCAGAATCGTCGTCTCCCCCGTCAAAGTCTTCGTCCCCTTCGGCGCCGTCATCCTGCAAGTCAGAATCGTCGTCTCCCCCGTCAAGGTCTTCGTCCCCTTCGGCGCCGTCATCCTGCAAGTCAGAATCGTCATCTCCCCCGTCAAGGTCTTCGTCCCCTTCGGCGCCATCATCCTGCAAGTCAGAATCGTCGTCTCCCCCGTCAAGGTCTTCGTCCCCTTCGGCGCCGTCATCCTGCAAGTCAGAATCGTCGTCTCCCCCTTCTAGGTCTTCGTCCCCTTCGGCGCCGTCATCCTGCAAGTCAGAATCGTCGTCTCCCCCGTCAAAGTCTTCGTCCCCTTCGGCGCCATCATCCTGCAAGTCAGAATCGTCGTCTCCCCCGTCAAGGTCTTCGTCCCCTTCGGCGCCGTCATCCTGCAAGTCAGAATCGTCGTCTCCCCCGTCAAGGTCTTCGTCCCCTTCGGCGCCGTCATCCTGCAAGTCAGAATCGTCGTCTCCCCCTTCTAGGTCTTCGTCCCCTTCGGCGCCATCATCCTGCAAGTCAGAATCGTCGTCTCCCCCGTCAAAGTCTTCGTCCCCTTCAGCGCCATCATCCTGCAAGTCAGAATCGTCGTCTCCCCCTTCTAGGTCTTCGTCCCCTTCGGCGCCGTCATCCTGCAAGTCAGAATCATCGTCTCCCCCATCTAGATCTTCGTCCCCTTCGGCGCCGTCATCCTGCAAGTCAGAATCGTCGTCTCCCCCGTCAAAGTCATCGGTATCATCATCCTGCAAGTCAGAATCGTCGTCTCCCCCGTCAAAGTCATCGGTATCATCATCCTGCAAGTCAGCATAGTCATCTCCCCCGTCAAAGTCATCGTACCCAACAACATCGTCATAAGAGCGAATACGTCTCACATTAGAATCATCTTCCCCATCAAACTCATCGGCCTCATCTGAGCCACCATCCCTTAGGCCAGCATCAGCATCAGCTCCATCGAAGTTGTTGTTCCCCATGGAATCTCCCACATCAGAACCACCGACTCGCAGGTGGGAGTCCTCCTCATCCCCATCAGAGTCATCATTCTCATAAGTGCGAATATCCGTCCCATCAGAGCCATCACCTCCGGCGCCAGACTCTTTTGCAACAGTTGCAGGGTTTTCACTCAATCCAGGTTCTGCTTCGGGCACATCTTTTGCTACGTCCTTTCCTGGGTCAACAGCAAAGACAGGAGAAGTTGCGTGTGAGATCCCTGAAAATGGGAGAGAAAACAGAAGAGTCAGAGACCCAATTCACATGTATCTGCTTCCAATCCACCCTGCATACTGGCTTCAGGCTGCAGCAACCTATGTATAGGATCAGGCACTGTCTTCCCTGGGATAGGTAGCTGTACATATGGTACCACATTTTACTCTATTCCTCTCTATTTAAGTTCTTAATGCTCCACCCCCATCCCTATGATATCTAAGCACCTTCTGGAAAGGCAGAAAACAACGTGACTTGTGTCTCCCACTATGACTCTCTCGGTTTCACCTTTCCTCTCCAGAGAGGAGACTGTGTTTTCTGTGACTATTTGCTCTCTATCCGCTGTGCTCTGTGTTTGTTACTGAAAGTAGATCAAACAGGCAAGCTTGGTATTAGAAACAGAAAATGGTGAGCGTCAAGGGGGGATGTAAATCCTGCAGGTGTCCATTCCAGTCTTGGACTGACCCCTGAGAAATGCTCTGTCTTCTGGACACATACCATGAAACCAAATACCATGTGAGTCTCAGCTGAAAGCCAGTGTCTCATTGGTTCTAACTATCACTGTGAAAGGGATGTGCACACACTGGGGAGTTATGTATCTAGGGTACACTGAGGCGTGGGGAGGGTTGTCCAGCAGCAGAGGTGAAAAGCAGACATTCCGACATGTAAGACGAGTTTATTCCTCGCTCTGTTCACATGGAAAATGGGTATTGCCTCATTCACAGTGAACCTCCCAGCAGTCTGTGGTAAATGCAAACGAAGGACTGTACGCTGGGACTCTCAGGAAGAGAAACGTAGTGGCCAAGGGTCCCTTATCTTGGTGTGCACTTCAGAGGCTTGCTCCACTTCTAGGGAGCGTGGTGGAGCCTCAGGAACACTGCGCTGGGGAAGACAATGACATGAAAAAGGCCTCTCTGCCAGGCTTGGCGAAAACAGTGAAGAGAACTTTGTAATAAACTCCTTAAGACAGACCCTGGGTTGGCTCTTACGAGCTGGGTCGGGCTGGTCCTTTGGGAATAACTGACCTGGTCATTCTGTGGGAGAACGAGGCCTGTGAGGACCTGAAAGGCAGGGCTTGTGCTGCCAGAGGCTCATGAACTCAGGGAGCTGATTGGCAGCAGGCAGAGGCAAGACTGCGTCACACTAAGGACAGGGGATTGTCAAGGGTCTGGACCCATGGGGAGCTGCTGTAACTTTCTGGCTTGAGTGTAAAAAAACCACATCCCCCCGCTCCCACGATGCCAGCAAGTTACAGCTCTGTCACGCGCCAGTGTGAACCATGCACGGTGCTGGGAGCTGTACGTCCAGTGCTGCTCGCTACTCCCCTGACAGAGGTGGTCTCCACAGAGCACAGGGAGAGCTCTCGTGCTACGGCCACACTTCCAGTTTCAAGTGCTGCATGCTGAGCTTTAAACTTTTACGTGTGGACAAAGCCTTAGTTTGAAGGGGGAGGGGAGAATTCCTCTGTAAAGGAGGCGCTAGCTGCTTCAGTCAGGAGAGGCACCTGTGACTTGTGGCCTCTTTTAGCCGCCAGGAAGGACAAGCATCAAACTCCCAGGTCTTTGCTCAAGTCTCCTTCAGGGCATCCCGTGCTTGTGGCATGAAGGAGCTGAGCTCATGGAGGCAGGTTGGTTCTTCGCTGGCTCGAGGGGATCAGACCCCTGGGTACGTCCACACAGCAGTGTTATTTCGAAGGAACTGATGTTATTTCAGAATATCACAATGCGCATCTACAGAGCAGGCCGTTATTTCGAAATACTGTCGAGCCGGAGGACTTCTTACTCCAGCTGCTGAGGAGAAGGGGAAGGTGGGGGAAGAGCGCTCTTCCTTCCATCCCCTGCTGTGCAGACGGTGCCAAAAGCCGAGTTCAGCTATTCTGGCTTCCGCCACGCAATCGACACAGCTGACGTTGCGTATCTCAAGCTGACTTCTGCCCTCCGGTGCAGGCGTGCCCTTGCAGCCCAAGACTTCCTGGATGGGTGATCTTTTCTCCTCCTGCCTTCTGTGCGAGTTAGCAAGGCCCTTCCTAGCAGGAGGCTGCGCTGCTTCAGAGGAAATGAAAAGGCCAAACATCCGACCCCTCCTTCCCACTCCCACCAGCCCACTCTGCCTCACACACAGGCAGCAAATGTCAAAAGCTTCACTCTCACTGAAACTTGGGATCTTTTGGTGGCTCTAGACCCATATCCTGCCTCCGTTAGCAGCTCTCACTTGATGCATCCAAGAAAGGGAGAAACCTT